>NC_133526.1:58737464-59059339 GCF_048544455.1 Silene latifolia
GTAAGCTCAATTCTCACGAAGTCATGCTCCTTGTATCTTACCTTAACCTCCACCGCCGGAAACCGTTTTATTACAGTGCTCCTGGTATAGTGTGCTCTAGTCTGGAGCGCATGGCACAGTCTGAGACCCGATTCATTGCTTGTGGGGCCATAGTGACCCGCCTAGCTCAGCGACTGGCCGACTTTGAGGCCCCACCTCCTGAGAGGAATGAGTATGTTGAGATTGTACCCACCATGGACGCCCAGTATTGGCGTCAAAACCGATGGTTGAGGAAGATGGACGATGGATCGTATGCTTGGAGAGTTAGAGAGACTATGTGGATGGTGCTTCCGGACCCAGCTCGCCTCCCTGTTGTTGATCATTTGGCCGAGTGGGAGCCTTGTGGCATTTCTAGACCTGAGCCTCAGTCCTACCTGATTGACCCACGGATTCTCCTGGACCTACCTGAGCCGGTCACCGTCCATGAGGGACAGCAGCAGGCACCTCCCCCACCTAGGGAGCGTCGTGGGGTTAGGCAGTCTAGGGTAGACCCGGTTGTGTCTGAGCCCTCTTACTCTGCCCCCGACTCCTACCCTTACCATCCTTATCAGTTCTCGCCGTACCCTACGGTGCACGACCCTAGGATGCAGCCTCATGAGTTGGCTGAGCGGATCTCTTCTACTTTGGTGCTCCGTAACCTCCATGAGATGACCCTCAACCAGGGCATCGGGACTCAGTTGGCACAGCCTCTCTGGTGGAGAGGACCGGGAGTGGATACGGGAGTGTTCCACAGCTATGGGGTGGACCCGCGTTACTGGAGACCTCCGGAGGAGACTGAGTTTGGCTACCTCGCGGGACCGTGGGGAGCCAACTCCGGCAGTCAGCTAGGAGGGGACTACTCAGCAGCGGCGGGCTTTCCAGGAGCAGGGATTTCAGGTGCAGGTACCTCTGGCGCAGGCGGAGATGATGACATGGAGGAGGGTCCTCGTCATTGATTTTATGTTATTAGATTATTTGCTTTGATTTCGTTTATATCGGATTTACTTGGTTGTGATGGATTTACTTTGTTGGTTGGATTATTATTTCTCCTTTGGATATGGTCATTGGTATTGGGTATCTTATGTTGGATGATTGTATTTGGCCTTAAGGCCGTTACTTGGTTAACGTATGGAGACGTGTTTCATGTCACTTCAGGTAGAAATTTGTTATGTATTAAACTATTGTGAAGAATTGTTGCAGGTTGCTAGTGATAGCTAAGTAATATTGACAAAACGCTCTCTGCGGACATCACTCGACCGAGTATAGATTACTACTCGACCGAGTAGAGCTTACTCGGCCGAGTATTCCTATACTCGACCGAGTAGAGCTTACTCGACCGAGTAAGTCTTCATACTCGGCCGATTACTGCTGATTCAGAGGTTATGGGAAATTTGTTATGAGAATTTCATAATTACGCGATAATCGTATGATAAAGCTTGTTAGATACTTGTTTTACTCTGTTATACTAGATGACGTCCCACAGATGGATCATTATGGCATCATGGATTTCTGATTTTTGGTATCGGCTATAAATTTATGAATGTTTTGTTATATAAAACAGGTTGGTGATTTAGGGGGGGGGGGATACCTTAGACATTTAATTATATGAGGGTAATAATTTAGTCATATCACGTGCTCACTGTAAGGAGTCTTACACGTATGTATATGTTTGGTTACAATGATAATTGTTTCAATGAGGTTACGTATAGACCTGTTCTTTTTCAATTATTCTATATGTTAATTGTCGCTATAAGAGTATATATGTTGGTTGCTGAAGTATTTGGTTTTATAAGTCATAAGAGTATAATGTCGCAAAACAAGTTGAGCTACATGAGTTTATGAGTAATGTCACCGTCATGTGGTACGTTTTAGCGTTGGGTTGGGAATATGATTAGTGGTGAACTTCGGGGACGAAGTTCCTTTAAGAGGGGAAGAGTAATGTCGCGGAAGTAAGTATTTAATTATGTAAAACATGTAAGTATTTAATTATATAAAGTATGTGTTTAGTTATACCTATGATTTTGGAATTCATGTTCATGTTTCCTTGAAGCGATAGCTATGTTTTATCCGGGTAATAGGAAGATTATACTATACACGGATGTCTCAACTAAATTTTTTTTTTATGACAAGTATTACATTTATGAAAGACATATCTTACTCATGTATAAGTATTTAATTTTATGAAATATTGGGAATCATATGTATGTTAGGTGTGCTCATATTCGGAATTACTGGATTACAATTATGTTTCCTTTAAGCCGCATTTATGTTGTATTCAATTAATATGAAAATTATATGGTGCACGGGTGTCAAGTAATATAAAGATTCGAGTCAATTGATGATAATTGGTATGCGTGTTCGGAATGTGGTGATTGTGTACTTATGTACTGTTTAGTATAAGAGTGTTGCTTTACAATGGGTATCGCTTTGCATTTGTATATTTAATATAAGTGTACGGAACGTGGTAGTTTACATTTGTGTATGGTTTTCTTACATTGTGTAAAGTGTCGCAATTGCATACTTATGTAAGTATATGGTTGAATACTGTCTTGAGAATGGGTTATTGTTTGGAAAGGTAGCTGTGATCAGCGATTGTTGTTGAGTAAGATGAATGATGGTAATGTTTAGATAGTGTGAATTTGTGCACCTTTGTGAAGGTGGTTAGGGTCATGGTACGTAATCTTGCGGGGAGTGTCGTGTGGGTTGAACTTCGGGGACGAAGTTCTTTTAAGGGGGGAAGATTGTAACACCCAGGATCTTTAGGAACGTTGTTGACCGATCTTGTTGACCCAAACCAACCCTAGGGATGAATGGGTGTAGGAGCAGACTTGTAATAGGAGACATATGGGTTTGTACTCGACCTAGCGGAGACCACTCGGCCGAGTATCACCAATACTCGACCGAGTGGAGCCTACTCGGCCGAGTATTACTATACTCGACCGAGTATGGTTGCTGTCGACGCGTTATTATAAATGCGAGTTCGCGAGATTCATTTCTATTTTTCTCATTCCCTCGACAGTTTCTCTTTCTCTAACCCTAAACCATCTCCCTCCTCTATCACTCCATAGTTTCATACCTTAAAGAAGTTAGCCTAAACCCCTACCATGGGAATATCGGGATTCGCGAAGCAAGGATGACGTGGGTGGTGGTTGTCTATGTGGTCATCGATGTGTAAGGTTAGGTAAGTTTCTGCCTTGTGTCCTTTTGAATGATTCTTTAGTATAGTCGTGTAATAGGATATGGTTATCATTGTTAGGGTGCTTAATGGAGTCGTGCGTGGCTATAAATGGAAGTCTTTCATGCTTTGCTATGAGGTAGGGTTTCCTACTCAGTCTACTGTTAATTGATTTGAGATTATGATTGTCTTTGCGATTCATTGTTATCCGCTGATCATCGGAGTATAGTGGTTGTGGTGATGGCGTTGTCAAGTGACAGCTGCGATGCTGTGATTGGGATTGTGGTGGAGTCACTTGCGGGAGTGGCTTCACACCCTAGTTCGCCCTCCGTGGAACCCGCCACGGGAGGGGATGTGCACATTAAGGGACAGGGACTGTTAGTCGCTCGTTGAGGAGCCGGACTAGGTGGGGATGGATGCGGTCACCCATCAGCGGTGAGGATTACCCGTTGCGATGGGTAATGCGCGGGGGCTACACACTTCGTGTGTAGTCGGTGTTTGTACGAGGTGGTGAGTTTGAGATAGTGGATGTTCAGCTAGTTACTTTATTGTCTTATCTTATATTTGATTAGTCAGTGCTGACCCCGTGTTGTTTTGTGGTATCTGCGGTGATCCATTCGGGGATGGTGAGCAGTTGTTTTAGCAGGTATTGTTGAGTACGGGCTGGGGTTTGGAGGGATCGAGTCACCACGCTATTGGTCTAGAGATGTAGAATCACAAGTATTATAATTGTATTCTATTTTAGAGACTTGAATAAAATGGTATTGTGACAGATGTTCTATTAATGTAATATTGTCCTTGTATTGTCTAATTTGATCTACTTCCTCGGGAAACCGAGATGGTGACACCGTCATACACTGCAATGGTCCTTGGTAAGGCGTTCTGGTGTGCGGGGGTGTTACAATTGCATTCACGACATATAAGTTCATAATGTGTCTACATAGGCTAGATCACTAGATCATGCATTAGAAGGTCATCGCATGCATCTAGGTTGCATTACTAACATTTCTCAGGTACCAGTTCCATATAAACTGCGTAAGCAAGTTTTGACAGAGGTTCTCAACACCAGAAGCACATATGCTGACCAGACGCAGAACAGTAGAGTCAGGAGGAGGCTGCACCTAGCATCCACCAGCTTAATCCATCATTCACCAGCAGCGGGGGATCCAGGAGTAGGGTTAGACCCAGAAACAGGAACAGTCCCAGAAGCAGAAACAAAGCCAAATGGTGGAGCAGACCCAAGGATTGGGGGCATGACTGCGAATGGAGTAATCTCAATGGGAATAGACTCCGTGATCGAATCAGTAGTATGCCCTCTTTCTGGCGCTGGATCTAGATGCAGAACCAGAATCTGCCTTTCTCTTCTTAGCAGACTTAGGAGCAGCCCAGCGGCCCTTTCCCTCCTTTGAGTCAGAATCATTTCCAAAGTAGCCTTTGGCTTCGCAGATCCTGGAAGAAGGTGAGAAGTCAAGAAACAAAGAAGAATAACGATAAACAAGTCAAACAAAGAAGCGACAACAAATAAAGCAGAAACAGAGCAACATGTCAGACGACATAGCATCCAGAGCCTGAAAGACTAATTTCCCTCCCCATCTTGAGGCTGAGAAGGAAAATTGGGGGCAATTGTTAGGGATGAAAATTACAAATTTATTAAGAAATGACGTGGCATCTATCCATTGGACGAAATCAAGTGGGAAGAATTAATCACGCGGCGCTTGTTCATTGGCGGATGAAAAGGAAAAGAGATTGATGAGGTGGACATGGTGGGACCGTAGGATGAAAGCTAAACAAACACAATTTGTGTTGATAAACCCACGTGCAGAAGCAGAAGCAGAAAGTCAGAAGCAGAATCTGCTGAGAGGTTGAGGACTAAAACTCTAGCAAACAACCATTATATAAGAAGGGGAAAAGCAATCAGGAAGGCATCTCATCTCTCCGCACTCCAACACTCATACTCCTACGCTTTCATCACTCACATAGCAACATTCCAGTAGAAAAATAATCATTGTATTTCCTTACTAGCATAATATTCTCTCGATTATAGTGCCAAATTGGTGGGATTCCGACTCCCCCCGCGGTTGTTCCCACATTGGGTTTTCCGCGTCACCAAAACCTTGCGTGTCAATCTTTTTATTCGTCGTTCATACGTTCGTTAAAACCGTTTTATGCACATCATCGTTGGCCGTAGATTACTCACTATCACTCACTAAATTAAATCAATAGTCAGGTAAATTTTTACCAAAACACCAATCATTAAATTGCACTACAAAAAAAAAATTAAGTACCATAGAAATGCATAATAAGATGAACAACTAATGCACATTTTATTCATGAAATGGGCTTGTACTCGCCACATGATTTTACATTTTATTACGATCACGTCTCTCAAACTTTCTAGCCCAAATATGTTTACCATTCTGCGTTCGAAACTTAGCCATATGTTTTCCACACATAATGTGATCCATGTAACTAACTGCACGTAAAGCCATTCTAGCATACAGTGATTGAGTTTTTACCTCGGTAACTACTTGCATCTCAAAACTCTCTATACAATCTCCACACATTTTTGTGAAGAACTGTTTTGCTTCAGCTTCTGACACTGGAAATCCCCTCGAAAAAGTAAGAAAAATTGTTCTATCATCAATTGGAGCTTCAAATTTGAGTTTCCAACCCAATAAACCTCTCATAGGAATGGTAAAATTCAAGGGAAATGAGTAAATTTCAAGTGTACCAAATGTTGAATTAGGGAAACCAGGAATAACAAGTGGAGAATTAGGGCTTAACCTTAATGAAGTTGGTAAAACTTGAAGTAAAATGTCAGTAAAAACTTTAGAACATACATCATTTAGATAGGCTTTTACACCACTAATTGTGGTATATTTGGATCGGGAAATTGTTGTTAAGGTAAATTCTTTACCCATAACTCTAGTCATGAGATTAAGACTACCAGCATGGGTTGTTGGTGATTTAGAATTGAGGCAATTTATGCACAAACCACCTTCATTTGCTATTACATCAAGAAGGTTGTTTGATAGTTTTATTAATTTGCTAATGATTTTGCAACTATACGCATCCTCTAACCATAACCATAAGGCCATGATTAATAAGGATTGAGTCACTTGTCTCTTCAAGGTTATGACTAATCGCGAAAAAACCTCACGATCAATTGAATGAAAGAGGTTGAGTTCAGCAAGTGTTAGAGAAGACATTATATGAGTGGAGTGTAAACAAGTTAGAGAAGTGGAGGACATGGTAGGTATTGTAGTAAGGGTATATCTCTTATATAGTCTATTTTGAAGAGGTTTTTTGTATGTTGTACGGAGTATATAAGTTAGATTAATTACTTGAATTTCAAATGCGGTTAAAACTTTGGGTTTGCTTATGTTTTTAGGTAACTTAAATTTTCTCTTATATATAAAAGTGTTAATTAGCACCGTCCTCTATAAACTACAGTACATAGTAATTCATATACCAATTTCACTTAAACCCACTATCATATTCACCTAAACATACTTTTATATTCACAAGATTATGATATCTCTTTTACTTTGGAAAATGAGATATAGCGCCACCCGGGTGGTGCCAATCGAGTGAGTATGGTTAGAGTTCGTATCACCATACTCACATTGTATATATTAACCAAGTATCATAAATTTTTATAAATACGGTAAATTAGGTTGGTGAATTATCCTAAATTATTTTGGTTAATTTCTCTTCGGGAAAAATGATAGTATAACTTATCTTTTGGTCACATGGTTGGTATGATGTTAAACGTGCATGTTCATGTTATAAAATCTGTACAATCAATTAGTTTCCTATTTTTAAGTTAATTAGTAGATTTACAGCATAATTCACATTTTGTATATTAATTAAATCTCAAATAATCCTAAAAACATTAATGACAACTTGTCACTTTTTCCCTAAAAAAAGCTTGTCTTTTTTTGTAAGAAATGTAACTCCTTTAAGCAAAATTATGGAAGCATACTTATCATGATAGTAAATGGCAATTTATTCAAATCCCCTATATACTAAGACTCTGTTTGACAATGCATTTCAGGTAACTGATTTGGTCAAAGTAGTTTATTTGACCAAAATTTCAGGTACCTTATTTTTTTGTACGCGTTTAACAAGTAGCTTATTTAACCAAATAAACTACCTAAAATAAAATGCTACCTAGAGTAGCATTTCAGATTTCAGGTACCTGATTTGATTTGATTTCCCTTTTTAACCCTTAAATCTATACTATTAAATTATTATTATTATATCCTTTTACGTCATTTCATCAAAAGCAATTACCTTTTTAGTTAGTTTGCCAAACATTTTTTTATATAATCAGCTACCTTATCAGTTCCTAATTTTCAGCTACCTTATCAGTTACCTTTTCACATTTCAGTTAACTTTTCAGTTTTCAGCTATCTTTTTCAGGTTTCAGCTACCAAACATAGCCTAAATGAATATGAAAAGCTTCACATTTTCCCGCCCAAAACACCTTTCCTATTTTGATATAATTAACTCTTATTTACTTTCCTATTTTGATATAATTTCTATCTACAAAGATTTGTCGTATAAAGGGTTTGTTTCTAGGTTTTTGTGATAAAAATTTTGTTAACTTTGTCATAGATAAAATATAGGTTATTAAGAAAATTTCCCCTCCATTTTTAGTCTTTCAATTAATTTTCTCTTGATCTTCTAGACAATATTTTGACCGCTGTTTTCGACACACATATATAACTTCTTTTTTTTTTCTTGAAAGTGATATTTTGTGAAAGTAAACAGATTTTGATAAATGGGAAGATATAAAAAAAAATTGGACCATAAAATAATATCACTAATTTCGCGTAAAAAAAATATTCTCATTAAAATACACATTTTATGTCACTACATAAATCTATAAATAATATACTAAAAACTAGAACTCTATAAATACCGTGCATGCAATGTACGAGGTCTACACTAGTAAATATCAACAAGTGTTTATATGATTAACCATCAAAATCAGATTAAATAGACGATTGGAACTCAATCAATGATGTCATATACCTTAATACACCTTACACGCGGCTGCCATTAAGAATTGAAGAATGAATACAAACTTATAATCCAAACCATTAAGATTATATTAACATAAGAGCTGATGGTTTCAATTAAAATATAAAACTAATAATGAAATTTTAATTAATGTTTTATAACTTCATAGTTCATAGTTTATGATGAACTTTCTTTAAGAGCGCTTATAAGTTATTACCAACTGCCTCTTATATTATGAGGCTTCCACGAAATATCATGGAACACTTTACCAACTTAGCAGTATTGGTTTTTTAATTATTACTAGTTTTAAACCCGTGCAAAAAATGCACGGCGTAATAACATGCGCGCTATTATTGGATATAGAAGTATATAAATGTGCGTTATTAAATGTGAATGCCGGGACAATGTAAATAAGTCTTTAATTACAGATTCAACGTACATGTAATTTAATTAACGTTAAAGGTAATATGAAAAGAGTATATGACTTTTACAACAAATCTTCCTTAAGACGGCATTATACGTCTTAAACTTAAGACAGGTTTAATACATATCACTTGTGTATATAAGAATGCATAGGATAACAAAAAACATATTTGGCTTATATATATATACTCAAGTGGTATTATACTTGACCCGTAAGACGGATAATGTCGTATTAAATGAATTTGTGTGACGTTTATACTATCATTTAACGATAAATTAAATTTTATGGGTGTTTCTGTATAAACACAAAAAAAATGAATATTGATTAAATATGAATGTTATATATAAAATAATTTTCAAAATATTTGTTTTCAAATTTTAAAATGATAAAAAAATAAAAAATAAAAAATCCTTATTTGCACCAACTCGTTGCATAAACCCAAGCCCATACACTCAACTTGCTGCATAATTGCATGAAGCTAATTTACCCTCTCCAATTTATTACTCTCCTTATTAAAACCATAAAGCCTTCAATAAGTCTAATTAATACACTAGAATCTTTCATTTGCACTATGAAAAGTGAACCCAAAAAAAATCATGTCATTTCACACATCTCTCATTAAATTTTCTCAACCTTCATTTCATCCTTACCACTCCGTCTTCTCTCTAACTCGTCTACCGTCTCAGCGTCTTTACATATTTGGCTTCACTCAGTTCTCAAGTATCAAAATTGTTGTTTTTGTAACGAAAAAAATGTGTCCAAGCATGTCAATCTAGTGATTCTTTTGTAAGTAATAGAGCTTTAATTTGTAAGTATGTTTTAAGCATGATTCTTTTTAATTTTGTTGGATGATTTAAAGTATTGTTTACATTAATTTTAGCTTGATCTATCATTTTTATCATTATATTTATGCATTGTTTGATTCGTATTTTTTTTATTCAAGAATTTCTTTTTTTTTCGAAAAAAGGTTGTTAAATCTAGCTAAATAATTGGTAGATGCAATCTTTTTGTCAATATTTGTTTAGTCATTTTAAAGAAAAATTGGAACTTTATATTGTATTTATTTATGATTCACGATTAATTGATAAGATTTTCTCACTAAATCTAATGTTAGATTTAAAGATTTCTACATTAATTATCCTGTCAATTAAAGTTTACGCTTTTTTCACAACAAACACAATAATTTTTTCACAACAAACACAATAATTTTTACAGTAATTTTAATGTTATTATTACTTATTGTACTGCCATAAATTCTTAAATGGGATTATATTATGGTAAATCTTATCTATATTAATACAAAAGACAATACTCAATCCTCAGCGCGCCACGTCATTAATGCAACCTCTTTTTTTTTTTTTTTTTTTTTTTGTAAATTCATGTTATGGTGGGACCCGTTAGTGTGCAATGTATTTATTTCTTCAGATTTCCGTCTTTTCAAACATGCGATAAATTCCGTCTTGCAACAAATTCTATGAAATAATATTATGAAAAAATTCTATAAATTAATATTATGAAATAATTTTATACATTCCGTGTAAATAAAATTAATAACATATACGCAGAATGAATTACAAATGGGAGTAAATAAAATTGAATTACATAATTTTTAAAACAAAATTAAATAATAATAAAATTACATAATTACGAGAAGGAATTACATGTATATACGGGATAGAACATAAAACGCAAATGAATTACATACATAATTTTTTAAAACTACATGGTACAATAATTTTTGTTTAAAAAATAAATCTTGACGGAGTATTTACTTGGAGTATAAAATACTCATGTATTTTGGTTAATATTATTGTACCATGCAGCAACAACATCACAACATAATTTTTTAAAACTATATGGTACAAAAATTTTTGTTTAAAAATCAATCATGACGGAGTATTTACTTGGAATATAAAACTCGGCAACTTAATTATCAGCCGCGCACACCGAAAATGGTAGGCGATAATGATAGGCAACCGAGTTAATTTAGTCTTCAACTATCATTTAAAGCAAATTTTAATTTTTTTTACTCTAAAAAAAACAAATAAATTTTAATTTAATTTACAAGTCATTATGCACTACTAGTGTAGTGTATCATGAAATTTTTCAATTTATAGAATAACTTACATATGTTAAATTAAACTTGATTATTAGATTATATTTCTTTTATCCGGATGTAAAGTTTTTTATGTATGCAATTTTTATTTTCAAGAGTAGATTACGTTATTTCCTCATAAATCAGTGCATGGCAGCACGTGTTTGTAACAAATTTAAACATTAGTTATGTACATGGTTGATTTAGACCAACTAGATAAGTACAATAGAAATGCAAAAACAAATATACTTCCAAAAACATTAATATCGGCCCAAATACATATCCGTGCAATTTTGCACAGGTTTAAAACTAGTTTAGATTTTATTCAATTTAATTTTACGAGCACATAATAATTAGCTTAATATTTGTAAATTATTTGTGAGAGACAAAAGCAAAATTAACTAATAATTAGGATGAGAAAGGAGGAGAGAGACTAATTAATTAACTTAACAATCATAGGGGCCCTACATTCAATTCACTCCCTAAAATTCTGCAGCCAATCAGAAGTCAATAAAAGACTTGGCTTTTATACTATGTAGATAGGAGTTAGTATTTTATAAGGCGATTTTATAAATATTGTGTGAAACGGATACAATCACTAAGAATTTTGATTCGTAATAGTGAAATTATTGTTACAAATTAAAACTAACTTGTTTCATAAGATGTTTGATGTAAGGCCATCTTTCACAAATCACTAATATATGTGTTATTAACTTATAGTTCCATGTTTTATTTGGCAAAGATATTGTAATTACTTGCAATAATAAATTGAAATTAACAGTTACACTATTAAAAAGGAAAAGTAGAAAATACTTGAAAGTTGACACATTTCTGAGAAATCAACAATCTTTCTACATCTGTCATACTTTGTAATGATAAAACTTTAGTAAGACCATACACATGTGTGTAGTGTTAAATAATTTAAATATATATAATAACAAAAAGTTATTAGAAAGTCTAGTAATAAATCCTAAGCTGTTTGTAAGAGTCCAAGACTCCAAGTCATTATAGAAGCAATTGGTCTCTTCTAACATGGTTTTATTGACACTAATGTAGTGTAAACGAATCCACAAACAAAAAAGATAGGCACATCAATTAAAAACATGTAGTTATAAAAGAAATTCCACAAATTCTTGTGTAAAATCGATTTATACCAAAAAATTTAAGTAAACATTTTTTTTAATAAATATTATAAGTTTTTACTTTGTTAAACCTATAATTACTAGTTTTGGTGTCTAGCCCCGCTAGACTTGCTATGTATCCTTTGCTTTTCAATTTTATTTACCCATAAAGTCCCTATGACACTACAACAAATACCTTGATTTTGCGACGCTTTTTTGGTCAAGTTTCGACGCTTTTATGTGTCAAGAAATAATTTCTCGACGCTTCTGGAAGCGTCAGCTTTTGGGCCATCAGGAATTTATGACGCTTTTTTGTGTCAAGATTCTCGACACTTTTTGGCGTCATTTAAACAGTCTCGACGCTTTAGTGTGTCACTGTTCTCGACACAGTATAGTGTCAATGATTTATTTATCGACGCTTTTCCTTGTCATATATATAACTCAACAGTAATTTTCTTCTCTATTCAATGAAAACAAATACTCCGTAATACCTAAAAGCATTACAAATTGTTTTCTTTTTCTTTTTTTCTTTTAAACAAACTCTACCTGTTCATATACACAAACAAAACTTTCAAAAAAATTCATTTGATAGAATTAACTAAATAATCAAATACAAAGTAGCTTGATAAATACAACTCTACAAAGAGTAGGATATCATGGGTTTTAGACCCAATTACTAACATTTTATCGTCACAACTTCAAAAATCAGACAATAATCCAAGTAATCTGAAATAATTTAGCATGAAGGTGCATCACTTCAGTCCCATCATTCATCTCCAATCTTCAAGCAGTGGTACCTTAATCCCTTTGGTCCCAATCCATCATGTGCGAAGTTTATGATAATGCCAGATATGACGACCTTCAATTTTAACTCTGAAACATGAAAAAAAAAATGAATGGTATTAAAACAAGTATAGCTCACAACAGCCTCACCCTCGTTATAAAAACTGATTATAAAACACCCTCATAAAATACCCTCGCTAATCACCATCAAATTCATTTTAAGCAATTAGCAACACCATGTCCCCTTCACCCAAATATCACGGTCACTTTACAAAGTAAACAAATGCTTTGTTCATTATTCGACAATTTGCACACTTACACTTTTCTGCTAAAACAAAAACATATAGAATAACTAACCACAATAAATAGAAACGTTATTTAACCTCTATTATCACCAGCTAATGCCTAGCAAGATAGAGAGGAATCAATGGCCGAAATAAATTTAAAATTTAGCCAAAAGATTAAATCTTAAAACACCTGCTGATATACAATTAGCATATTCATTCCATCAAGTTAACTACCAAATCACAATAGGAGCATCTAAAATGAGTAATATTCCAAATATGTCCCAAACACAAAGGCCATCGACAAATTCGACATATACAAGAGATACAATTCAATAAAATTAAATCATATAAAAATGGAAATAAATTGTAGACACATTAAATAGCACCCACGTGCCACGTCGGATACATTTAAACTTAAACGATTTTAGGTAACAAACTTAAACAAGTTTGGGTAACACAGATTACCACTATGAGTACTATGACTGATCAATGAGACTCGTGAACTTTTGCGAGGTCTTTCGCAGCATACAAACTTCTAAAAGTCTAAGCAAAATCCATATAACATAGGAAGTTTTAGAGCAGAGATCTCCATTCTCCCTCCTAAAGTCCTACCCTACACTCCCAAAACACTATCTAAACATTTTGCAAATTGAACGAAAAGAAACAATCTCATACTGAGTATATGTTTCACTTTTCTTAGCTAAAAAGAATCATTCAAGTAGAAAATTAGCAAAAAGTACAAAGAATATGCCCAATTTGAAGCATTTAGTGTAACCAGTAATTATTCTAAGATTCGAATAGTCTAACAAAGATTCGATAATTCCAAATAATTCATTCTTAAGAAAATCCAGATGAAAGGAATGAAATATTAAGGTTATCACGTAGTGAGTAACAATTAAATAAATACTACGAGTAATGAGTTATACCTAGTTCGATAACAATGGTGGAATGGGCTGAGTACCTGCCCATGATGAAAGCAGCTAATTTCTTGATAAACCCTTAACCCCTTTGTAGAGCACCCTGATTTTGGCAAAAAAAAAGGTAGAATACTTATAAAGTGCAACAAATAATAAGAGCTGGAATCAAATTTACAAATCCTATGATATTAACAATAGGTTTAGATGCTCAAAACAAAACATTTGAGAACATACACTAGTACATTGATTTAACGCATATGGAAACAAGATAAGCATCCATATTTAAATAAAAAGGGAATTGCTCATTTAATCCTACGCATAAGATCAGTGAACATTATCAAGTACTTGTGTTAGCATCCATACCAAAATTGAGAAGTTGTTCTAAAGGCATTAAGTCGTCACTTGTCCTACATCTAGTTTTTTGGCTTCACTATACTATCCCACAACCTTCCATTCAAAAAATATATATATGTTATCCATCATGTATCAATGAAATCGGTTAACAAATGCATAAATAGAGGGTCGCGAGAGAAATCCCTTTGATGAGTGATCATGGAAGAAGAGAGGGAGGTGGGAAACATGAATCAACCATATTCTTATGTGTACACATGAAGAGACGAATAATGCACCATGCCACCATCAACGAGAGCTTACAAATATCTTGTGTAAACAACAATCTATATGGTTCTGAAGAAGAGTAATAGGAAAAAGACATCAAACCCAGAAATATAAAAATTGAAGAGAAAGGTGAATGCTCACCACCATTAGGAAAGATCAGATTCAATGGTCCTAGAGTATTCTTTAATCACACCCTGCTATGTGTGCCCTCTGGGAACCGTTAACGCATAAATGTAATGTCATATGATCATTCAATCACTTAAAAAAAGCCAAAGAAACCATTTTAGATCCATGTCTAATACTTGAATACCTAAAATATGATTGAAAACAAATGACGTAAAAGCTAGACAAAAGGCAAGAAGGAATAAGAAGATACCTCGAGAAACTTGAGGTTGACATTGTTATGAGCCAGCCTAGCTCGGACGATAGATAAACAAGTAACTTTTCGACATGTTAAACACAAAATGGAACACATTAGTTATTCCATCCACGAATCTCATATGGCCATATTGATAACCCTATCCATTTTATTAGTTCATATTTGTGTTATGCCTTATATAAAACCCCTATTGTGAAACGAAAGACGCAAATTAATCCTAGGCTGAATAGAAATATGCAGCACAAACTAGCAACAATTATGTATAAAGGTGATATAGCTTAAATTAATTGAGAAAACCTAATTAGTTGAGAAAATAATTGTTTAATACACGAAATTAGAAGGAAACAAAGTAGAATTGAATCTAAACAAACCAAATTCATTATCTACAACTTAAAATTGAATATGAAAAATCCACAGCAAGAACCCTAATTTGATTTCAAAATTTAATTGATATGAATAAAGTAAGAAGAAACAACAATTTACAAAAGGAGTAGGGACGGTAATGGTTAATTGAAGGTGTAGAAAGAGCGGCAAGGCGTTTTCATCAATTGTTGAAGATGCGGTCGATAGATTTGGTAGGGTTTGATGTTACAGAAGCATGAAGAAGGGCGATTTTTTCTATATTTTTTTGATCTGTTTTATTCAACTTTGGCAGATTAGTTTTGTTTTTCAAAATTTTCAGAATTTCAGAAATTGCGCTCTAATTGATACGGGGTATAAGGAAAGTTAGCAAGTTGAGCGGGTCCCTCAAAATTTTGACACTCTAAATGGTCCATATTCATTTTACCCATTAAATGAGCTCCACACTTGGGACAAGCGTCGGCATCAAAGCGCCAAGAATACAAGGGTTTTGTTGTAGTGTGAGTGTTATATATCTACTAAGGATTGGGGCACTGATCGAGGTTTAGAAGAAGGACGTGTGGCATTTATTTGCAATGTTTTGTTAGCCGGAGCAGCGGTAGCAATGGTAGCCCTATCTTAATTTCAGGAACAATCGTCTATTTGGTTACCGCCTTTTAGAAATCGTACACTACTACAAAATCGCTTTTAAAACACGACTATATTAGAACGGTTGCTTTCACTCTAAAACAGGACCGTCCTATTTAAGCATACAATAACTGTTCTTTACTATACCGTATATTTAGGAGTTGATTGTTTTATTTAAAATCCCGCAATATCTTTACGACAGTTGTTACAAAGAATCGTTCTTAATTATTTTTTTTTTTGGTAAAATGTAAGCTTTTGATTAATCAATAGGAAATTACACGAAAGTGTTCACCATATTAGTGTCATTACAAAAAGTAATCCTAAGATCAAACATGAATACTAAGGCTATTTAACCAACTTTCATCAGCCTGCTGAATAGGAAGAATGAGCTTCTGCTTAATTCTCTCCTGAGCCAGCCTCTGGATTTCTGAGACAAGCAAATCAGGTCTTCTAATCTTCATATCTATCCTGCACTTATTCCTTTCAGTCCACAACATATACCAACAGGACAGCCTCACCACTCTCCAAACTTTCCTCCTGACAGTTGAGCAACGTCCAGGAGCAGTCTTAAGACTCATCTGCAGCCAATGCTCAATACTGGTTACCACCAGGATACTATAATCACAGTCAGAAAAAATATGAGCATGAGTTTCTGGCCCCAGTTCACACATCACACAACTATTGGTGTCACTAATCCCTAGTTGAAACAGTTTAAACCTAGTAGTCAGAGCTTTCCTCTGAATCAACCAGCCAATCACACTCTACTTGGAAATATTCCAGTTATCCCACACATCTTTGTACTAAGGTACAAGAGGGTGTGGTCCCTGTAACCATTAGTAACCAGCATTAATAGAGTAACCCCTAGCATCAGATATCCAGTGGTTACCCTGAAAACCAGTAGCTAATATATCTTTAACTTTGCATATACTCCTCCAATTCACTACGCCAAATAAGACATCCAATAACGGTCAAATAATGCAATTATCGTTATTAAATAGAAACACGGAACCATTATTGCAACGATTGTTGTTAAATATATACCACGGTTGTATGACCGTTATATAACATCAATAACGGATCTATAATAACGTTATCACTACTCAAGAACCGTTATAAAACTGTTGTTAATTATGTTTATGGCAACGGGTATACTTTTAAGAAACCGTTATTAGATATTAATAACGGTTTAGTGGTTCCAAAACTGTTGTTAAATATTATCTATGATAACGGTTCATTTCGTTATCTTATTTAATTAAATATTGCGTGATAAACCGTTGTTATATTTATCAATTGATGAAACTTTGACAACGCTTATTCTTAAATAAACCGTTGTTAAAATTTTGAAGTCGACAACGGTTATCGTTCGTTGTCTTATATTTTTGGCGGTTTGAATGGGGAGGGAAAAGATGTCAACGGTTATTTATCTAAATAAAACCGTTGTCAAATAATTATTTGCAACGGGTTGTTTTTAACCGTTTTCGTTTTTAATTTTTTTTTTTATTTAAAATTTAGCTTGTTCTAGCAGCTGCTGAAATGCAATTTTTCAGCAGCGTTTGTAGCAGCTGCTGGAATGCTATTTTTCAGCTGCTGCTGAAAATATTATTCCAGCAGCTCTGCACTGCAAAAATTCAATTCTGCATCAAAATATTACACCTCGTGATCAATTAAACCTAGTTTCAAAACAGTACAAACAGGATGATCAAAAGCCAAAACACAACTTCCTTAAAAAAACAAAAGAAACCAATACACAATGGCTCTATATATATACACACACACACACACACACACACACGTACATAAAGCATGAGTAAACTATTGAGACTCCGCTAATGAAACAACATAACTGGCCCACATATTTCTCATCCGATTGATGTCCTCTAGCGAATATTCTGGGGCTTTTGTTGAGTATTAGTGGAAACTACAATTCAAAATATATATATAATCAAAATAGATATAATACATGGAAGTATACAGAATTGAACTCAATTTACATCTGAAATAGTTTTTAAATCACACTAACCCGTATCGGAATGGTAGAAAATTTTCCGTCGATAACCTTCCACATGGAGTGACAAACGTAAAAGGCGCATTGTTTGTCGTCTGGTGCTTTAGGAGACTATTATATATATCACACACAAATCAACTGAATTACATAATCAACCTCTCGCATAAACATTAATTAAACGGTACGAGTAATTATTAAGAATACACTTACTATTGGCGTGATAAAATTGAGATCAGTGTTGCTTTCATATTTCCCAAATGGACATAATCTTTTTTTTGCTTCAAAAACACTAATTCATAAATATACACACATGTCATTATTATTTGCATATGTATATGGCTCAAGTCATACAATAACAAATGACATTATTGAAGGTTGTAAACTTACTCAGTTATCATCCTTACACAACTGTCAGAGGGTTTGCCTTCGCGAGAGTCAATCCAGTACACTGTTTTTGTTTCCACTTGGATTGCCAGTAGCACCCAATGCTTCTTATTCATTTTGAGACATTGAACTGTTAGTTCATTTACACGCATTTAAGCATGTTAACAATAAATTTATAGAACCGTGATTCATTGCAATAATCACGTACTATACATACTGTTGGGTTCCTTTGATTGATGATAACATGCCCATTTAATGTGTGCTATCTTAGTTTACCTTTTCAGGATTTTTGGTTAAATCAAGCTTGGATTAAGAAGTGTTGAATTGTTGATTACCCAAATGTATTGAGTCCTAGGCGTCATCTAATGTACAAGTTAGAAAGTAAAGTATTTTATAGTAATAGAAACAGTCAAGACCACTGTTACTTTCACAAGTAATAGCAGCCTGGACCGTTGCCTCTATTCGTAACACTTGAACTACCTTTTATCTTTTCAATACCATTTACGTGTCTTGTATTTGGAAAAAATGACTTTCAGATTTTTACAAGGATTTGGCCTTCTAGAAAAAGTGGTTTGAATAATTATTATTTTAAATTGTTTCCCCTTTGTGCAAATTTGACTCTTTTGTCTTTCATAAAACAAGGATTGCTTTTTGCCATTTTTGTGAAAGCTTGTCATCATGTGACTTGTTTTCCATCCTTTGTTTTCTAAAATCTCATGATCTCTTTTGGATAATTTCAAACACTCTTTCTCTCCTTTGCCTTTTGAATAAGAACCCTCTTTTGTGCAAGTTTTGGAAGCTGTTGAGACTCATCACATGTGATGGTCTTTGACCCTTGAAACCCTAACAACCCACCTTGCTTACCCTCCCTATAAAAGGCGTGCCTCATCCTCTCAAAACTCTTAAGACTTTTTCTGAGATTTAATCTAAGTTTGCAAATTGTTTTCAAAAGCTTAAAACCGAGTCTTTACTTTGCAAAACTTTCAAAAGTCTTCAAGTTTTACAATCATGGCTACTGTTACTTTAATATACTAGACTCTCTCACTTATGAATTGTTAATCTTGTAAAAGTTGTCCATCTCAATTCTTTTTAAGAATAAGCTAGTGGAAACTTGATCATTATAACATTCTAAGTTTGTGTGTAGAGTTTAGGACGGAGTAGTCTTCAACTCTTTGGCAACCGGAGTAGGTTGCGACTTGACTTATTCTAGAACGGAGTAGTTCTTGAACTTGTGTCACAACCGGAGTAGGTTGTTGTCTTTTTATTGTACGGGTTTTTTAGTAGTCGGAGTAGATCACTAAAATTAATCAATAAAAAGTAGATTGGACGTAGGCACTTGAGTTCTTGCCGAACCAATTCAAAAATCTTGTGCTTGATTTTATTTGTTTTAATCCGCTGCTCTTTATTTCGTTTGCTTTGCTTTGCATAACTTTTGAAGTAACAGTTCCATATACTGTCACATTTGGTCTGCAGTCTGTACTTCATAAACTGAGACAAATAGCTACAGTCAGAACAGTTGTTACTTTCATACTTAAGCAAACATTCATTTTAATACTCGTTTAATCTCTTTATATTATTCGAAGTATTCTCATATCTCTTTTCATCCTACAACTCACTGTAAATTAATTAAGTTGAAGTTAAAATTTTTAAATAGTACCTAATTCACCCCCTCCTCCTCTTAGGTACTTCAATCAATAAACTCAACAATCGGTATCAGAGCCTCGTGCTCTTGATCGAGGCTAATCGCCTTAGAGTTTGATTCGTGGGTAATGGATTCCGAGAAACACTCCAAGATCCCGGTCTTTACCGGTGCAAATTTTGGATGGTGGAAACTCAAAATGGAACATTACATCAAAAGTATAGACTATCGATGTTGGAACATCATCCAAAATGGACCTCTTGTTATTGAGGAAACCGATATGTTAAACAGTTTCACCAAAACGAAAGAGGAAAGAGACTACAATGAAAATGACTGCAAACTTGCCGAAAAGAACTCCAAAGCAATGTCGATTCTTCAACGTTGTGTTGGTGAGGGGGAAGTTAGTCGAATCTCTAGATGTCCTACGGCAAACTCTATTTGGGATTCCCTTGTACTTGCTTATGAAGGGACATCCCAAGTGAGAAAACACCGTGTTGACCTTCTCATGCAACAATATGAGATGTTTAGAATGTCAAAGGACGAGTCCATAAACAGTTTTTCTTCACGTTTTTCTTGTATTATTAATGAGCTTAAGAGTCTAGGAAGGAATTTCGAGTCCGAGGACATCATTCGAAAAATCCTTCGTAGTCTAACCTCTAAGTGGCAACCCAAGGTCACCGCCATAGAGGAAGCTAAATACTTGTCAACCCTATCTCTTCATGAACTAATGGGATCACTAATGGCTCACGACTTTAATCTCGACAAGCATTCTAGTGACTCCTCAAAGGGAAAGAGTCTCGCCCTCACATCCTCTCCAAGTGATGGAGAAGATGAGGAGGAAGACGAGTTTGCTATGTTCTCAAGAAATCTAGCCGGGTTAGTCAATGGTCAATGGTCAAGGATGTTGGGGCTGGTGTCCTTTACAGTTAGTGCAAGGACTTATAAATCTCTAAAAGGATCAAAGGGTATACTTTGTATTATAATCAGTTGATCCACGTTTATCAATAACGGTTGGCTTGCTAGATAAGTTTGACGTTATTGTCATACAGATGGCGGTGATCAACTGGTCCCTAAAAGTCACACCTATAGGATACGTTTGAGAGATGTGACAGTATGAAAATACAGTCATGTTGATGCCAAATTTGACTAACCAGTTAGTCGGAGTTATTGACTAATAATTAGTCAAACGCGATGTTGAGACAATTATTTAATACGGATTAAATAATAATGGCTAAGACGAATTAAACAGTTTATTCGTAAAATTAAATATAAGCGTTTTATATTTAAATTAAATGTATATTGAATATAATTATACAATACTGTTTTGTCGGACATGTATTAATAATTCAACTAACCCGTATTATTAGTTGATGCCTTAATTTCCGATAACCGATAACAGTTTATAATGAAACCGCGTCGTATACATTTAGTAAGCTATGGACCGGACCGCAAGTTTAAGTGAAGAGAAAATTAAAAGCCCGCGAGCTCCCTCTCACACGGTTTGGCCGAGAGCCTTTCATAGACAAAAGGAGAGCATCTCCTCTTGTCTAACCTAATTGTTCATTTGCTAAACAAAATTAGGGTTTTGGGAATTGTGCCTCTCAGGACTCGGATCTCACATCCAACACAACTCACAAAACTATCCTCTCAATATTGCAAAGGCAATTAGGGGAATTGATCTAGCACAAGGGCATAACTCGGACTATCTTGGGTGCATCGTTTAGGAGGAGATTTGCTTTAATCTCTCATTGCCTTTTGCACTAGGACCGAAGGTTATTTCTAATCTTTATCGTTTCATTTTGTTAATTTCGTTTATGACCATAAAATACATATGAATTTTGCGTTATAATCCTATAAAGAGAGGGTTTTATACGGATATTACCCTACAAGTGGTATCAGAGCGAGGCCACGTAAATGTAAGTTACTTTAAAAATTTTAAAGTAACGGATTATATCGAATTAAAATTAAGTTGATGAAGCGGTTTTGTCACATAATTTTAATTATCTTTGGTGGTTTGGATAAATTAAACATAATTACGGAATTATGTCACGAATTAATTTATTTTAGTTGATGCATTTTATTTATCGTTCTTTTTATATTTTGAATGTTTTGAATGCCTTTTAATTACGTATTTAATTATTTTGCAAACGGTTGTAACTTAGTGTGGCCTTAGTAGAACGTGTTACCGTAATGATGGAACACGGTCTTGGTTGTATTTTGAGATCTCGTATCTCCATTTTATTTCTTTTAATTACAGTTTTTATTTAGAATGTAAATAGGTTCATATTTGTAAATTTTAAATTGTAATTCTTGAGAAGACTAAAGATGGAGACCGGATGCTCACTCCCGCTACATGGATCAAGATGGAACACCAAGACAAGCTTTTCGGGTCCAACGGTGGATTCCAAAGTTGTTTTTTTGTTTTTTTTTACTAGGATAGGCCACACTAGGAATTTTATTTACGTATCGCATTCAATTTATTTATTTTATTGTAACGATAGCTATGCATCATATTCCGCCTAAAAACCAAACCACCTAATTATTGCATGAAAACTGACACATATAGAGGTCACGAGTTAGTTTTCATTGACATTCGTATGTCACACGATCATGCTAAGCCATCACCTAAATTGATTCATTCACGCTGACGCTAGTTTTTCGTTCACTTAAAATGAATTATAATTAAGTTGATGGGATCTTCCTCGTATAAACCAAAATTGAGAACGGTCTTTATAGGTCAAACTCCAAGGACTCCCTTCTTCGTCGGTAGGCATAATATGACCCCTTCTACGTCGGGTAAGTTGGAACCGATTGACCTATTTTATTTCAACACTATGGTCACTCGTACGATCCTGTGATCATGGTGGACTATAGATAGGATTTACAGAAATCTATCGACCAAGAGTTCTTACGGAAGAATTAGCTAAACAGTTGGCTTATCAATTTACGGAAATTGAGTCTTGGGATCACTTGTATCATTCTTGAGGAAGATCAATTATGCAAGTGCTTGAGTCTACACGTTAAAATACATTTTAAATAGACTTAAATCACCTCGATGAGTTGCTTATTTCGTTTTTGTTTTTCTTTCTTTTTCAGTGTAGAACACGAATTTTTAAACTGCTATAACGAAATGGCTGGTCCAACTAACGACCCAATGCCAAGTGCCACATTGGACCGTGAGTCCTGGCTTCGGATCTTCATGAATCAGTCTACTCGACTGAAGAATGATGGATCAAACTTCGCGGACTGGGAGGCGGCATTACGGAATGCTGCCGCTGCTGACGAGAAGCTCAAATATCTAATAGAGCCCATCCCGCCAAACCCAGGTCCCACGGCTAGAGCTAATGAGATCGCCAAGTTTAACAATTTCTGTATGGAAGCGGGTGCGATTAAAAACGTACTCATTTTTGCAATGGAACCCAATTTGCAGAAACGCTTCATAGCCCATGGTGCAAACAAGATTTTCACCACGCTCACTAAGGAATTCTCGAAAGCACCGAGAATCGTGACCTATGAGCATACCACTCGCTTCTTTGATGCGAGACTCCAGAAGGGCCAACCAGTTAGCCCACACATTCTCAGCATGATTGAGAATGTCGAGAAGCTGGAGACGCTTGATTGTAAGATCAGCGAGAACATCGTCATTGACCGCATGCTTCATTCACTCCACGATGGTTTTGCGCTCTTTAGAGCGAATTACTATATGAATGATTTGAAGAAAAGTCCCCATGAACTGCACTCACTTCTCGTACAGACCAAGAAGGACATGAAGTTCAGTGGGAGCATGAAACAGGATGTTCTCGTTGTGTCAAACAAGGGCAAGGGTAAGGGCAAAGCTAAAGCAGACCTATCAGTAGGTAAACCGAAGTTCAAGAAGTCGGGTTCAGGTAAGAGTGGTCCTGGTGAGTCGAGCAACTCATCAGGCGCGACAAAGAGCAAGGATGGTAACATGGAGTGTCACCATTGCCACAAGACTGGGCATTGGAGGCGTACATGTCCCGTATACCATGAGGACATAAAGGCAGGTCGCGTTAAACCTGTTGGTATGTTTTCTTCCTCTTCTACTTTTATTCATATGATTGAGATTAACCACGCAAGTTACGGAACTTGGGTACTAGATACTGGTTGTGGTTCTCATCTGTGTAATCATGTGCAGGGGCTCCGAAACATCGAACCCCTCGTAAAGGGTGAGGTGGACCTGCGTGTCGGGAATGGAGCACGAGTGGCTGCCGTCTCGAGGGGAACATATGTGATCCAGCTTCCTAGCGGATTTGAGTTATCTTTATA
The DNA here is from genome assembly GCF_048544455.1 of Silene latifolia. Classification (NCBI taxonomy): domain Eukaryota; kingdom Viridiplantae; phylum Streptophyta; class Magnoliopsida; order Caryophyllales; family Caryophyllaceae; genus Silene; species Silene latifolia. Next base: position 58,761,612 of record NC_133526.1, read on the forward strand.
TAACTGCTATTATGTACCCAGTCTTTCTAAAAACATTATTTCGGTTTACGCACTTGACAAACTTGGTTTTTCATTTGTAATAGAGAATAATTCTTGCATTTTCTCATTACACAATATGATTTATGGCAAGGCAGTCTCCATGAACGGAATTTATGTTTTAGATCAGACCACCGAAATATTACACGTAATGAATAAAAAGTTAAAGGTTGGTGACAAAGATCAAACGTATCTATGGCACTGCCGTATGGGACACATTAATGAGAAACGCGTAAAACAGCTCATCAAAAATGGAGCTATCTCGGCCTTTGATTTTCAATCATTTGGCACGTGTGAATCATGTCTCATCGGTAAGATGACTCGTATTTCCTTCAAAGGTGTTGGAATGCGCGCTGCTGACCTATTAGGGCTCATACACACGGATGTATGTGGACCTATGTCAATCACCGCACGAGAAGGCTATAGGTATTTCATCACTTTCACGGACGATTTAAGTAGATATGGCTATGTCTACTTAATGAAGCACAAAAGTGAATCCTTTGAGAAATTCAAAGAATACCAAAATAGGGTCCAGAACCTACTTGGTAGAAAGATAAAAACACTACGTTCGGATCGTGGTGGCGAGTATCTTTCTCACGAGTTTGATCAACACCTTAAAGACGTGGGATCGCCCTACGCTTAACTCCACCTGGAACACCTCAGGTGAATGGTGTGTCCGAACGGAGAAATCGAACACTACTTGATATGGTTCGATCCATGATGAGTCACACGGTTTTACCTGATTCATTATGGGGTTATGCTCTTTGTCACCGCTCTAATACTTAACAAGTCCGTCTAAAGTCATGTGACAAGACTCCATATGAACTATGGAAGGGAACGGTCCCTAACTTGTCCTTTATACGGGTTTGGGGCTGCGAGGCTTATGTCAAGTGGAGACCTAAAGATAAGCTCGGCCCGCGATCGGTCAAGACATACTTTATAGGTTATCCTAAAGGATCACGTGGTCATTACTTCTATTCGCCAACCGAACAACGTGTTTTTGTTGCGGCTAGTGCGACATTCTTAGAGAAGGAATTTCTCGAGAATGCAAAGAGTGATAGAACCTTCGACCTGTCGGAGATTCCAGAACCAAACACCGAGCAACCATTGGAGGAACCCATTCCTTCAATCCCGGCTGCGGTGAATATTCCTGAGGAACCTAGGAGGTCGGGAAGAGTCTCTATTCCTCCGGACAGATACATTGGTATGGTCGAGGAACATGACATAGATGACGTTCTACTCTTAACGAGTAGTGAACCCGCAACCTATAAAGGTGCCATGACTAGTTCTGACTCAAAGCTATGGCTTGAGGCCATGCAATCCGAGATGGACTCCATGTATGAGAACAACGTATGGGATCTTGTTGACTTACCTGCTAAGGTTCGTCCCCTTCAATGCAAATGGCTTTACAAGATAAAGCATTCTGTGGAAGGTCAACAAGATATCTACAAAGCACGACTAGTTGCTAAAGGTTTCACCCAAGTGCCAGGTTTGCACTACGATGAGATTTTTGCACCCGTAGTCATGTTGCGTTCCATCCGGATTATCTTAGCGATTGCCGCTTTTCATGACTATGAAATTTGGCAAATGGACGTGAAAACCGCCTTCTTAAACGGCTTTTTGGAGGAAGAGTTGTACATGGTACAACCCGAAGGTTTCATCGATCCAAAGACATCCTAAGAAAGTGTGCAAGCTTAAGCGTTCCATTTATGGACTTAAGCAAGCATCAAGGAGTTGGAATCATCGCTTCGACCAAGTGATAAAAGAAAATGGATTTACTCGATCGGTCGAGGAACCATGTTTATATATCAAGTCGAGTGGGAGCAAGATTGTCTTCCTAATATTGTATGTTGACGACATACTCCTGATTGGGAATGACATACCTCTCTTAACTTCGGTGAAAGTATGGTTGAAAAACCATTTCCAGATGAAAGATCTGGGAGAGGCACAAAGAATTCTAGGCATCCGTATCTATCGAGATAGATCACGACGGATGCTATCTCTCGATCGGAGTCTTACATAGACAAAGTCCTAGAGAGATTCAGCATGACTAACTCCAAGAAGGGGTTCCTTCCTATGTCTCCGAGGGTGCATTTGAGCAAGTCTCGGCACCGAGACACCGGAAGAGAAAGAGCGCATGTCACGGATACCTTATGCTTCGGCAATAGGATCTATCATGTATGCCATGATATGCACACGTCCCGACGTGGCATATGCATTGAGTATGACAAGTCGATTCCAACAGCATCCAGGTGAATCACATTGGTTGGCTGTCAAGAACATTCTTAAGTACCTACGGAGGACTAAAGATTGGGCTTTGACTTATGGAGGCGAACAAAAGCTATGCGCAACCGGTTACGCAGATGCTAGCTTCCAAACGGATCGAGATGACTCGAAATCTCAGTCTGGATTCGTTTTTACTCTTAATGGCGCTGCAGTCAGCTGGAAGAGTTCGAAACAAACTGTTACAGCAGATTCTACGACTGAGTCCGAGTACTAATATGAGAATCGGTTATCGCACATACACTTGTACGGACAAGTGGGAGTTTGTTGGAGCTGTGTCCTCCAGTTAGTGCGGATAACGTCATTGCACATACACTTGTACGGACAAGTGGGAGCTTGTTGGGGCTGGTGTCCTTTACAGTTAGTGCAAGGACTTATAAATCTCTAAAAGGATCAAAGGGTATACTTTGTATTATAATCAGTTGATCCACGTTTATCAATAACGGTTGGCTTGCTAGATAAGTTTGACGTTATTGTCATACAGATGGCGGTGATCAACTGGTCCCTAAAAGTCACACCTATAGGATACGTTTGAGAGATGTGACAGTATGAAAATACAGTCATGTTGATGCCAAATTTGACTAACCAGTTAGTCGGAGTTATTGACTAATAATTAGTCAAACGCGATGTTGAGACAATTATTTAATACGGATTAAATAATAATGGCTAAGACGAATTAAACAGTTTATTCGTAAAATTAAATATAAGCGTTTTATATTTAAATTAAATGTATATTGAATATAATTATACAATACTGTTTTGTCGGACATGTATTAATAATTCAACTAACCCGTATTATTAGTTGATGCCTTAATTTCCGATAACCGATAACAGTTTATAATGAAACCGCGTCGTATACATTTAGTAAGCTATGGACCGGACCGCAAGTTTAAGTGAAGAGAAAATTAAAAGCCCGCGAGCTCCCTCTCACACGGTTTGGCCGAGAGCCTTTCATAGACAAAAGGAGAGCATCTCCTCTTGTCTAACCTAATTGTTCATTTGCTAAACAAAATTAGGGTTTTGGGAATTGTGCCTCTCAGGACTCGGATCTCACATCCAACACAACTCACAAAACTATCCTCTCAATATTGCAAAGGCAATTAGGGGAATTGATCTAGCACAAGGGCATAACTCGGACTATCTTGGGTGCATCGTTTAGGAGGAGATTTGCTTTAATCTCTCATTGCCTTTTGCACTAGGACCGAAGGTTATTTCTAATCTTTATCGTTTCATTTTGTTAATTTCGTTTATGACCATAAAATACATATGAATTTTGCGTTATAATCCTATAAAGAGAGGGTTTTATACGGATATTACCCTACAAAGGAAACAAAAGGTTCACTAATAATTACTCGAAAAAACGCTTTCCTAAGAAATGACCTAATTCCACCGTGGGATGCTTTAAACGTGGTGATAAAACTCACCAAATTAAAGAATGTCCTAAGTGGGATGACATCAAATCAAAGGAAAGAAGAGAAAAAGTTAAAAAGGACTATAAACATAGAGTCATGAATGCAATTTGGGGAATGTCCGACTCCGAGGAAGATAAGGAACTCATCGAGGAGGAACTAGAGGCTAAAATGTGTCTTACAAGTCATCTTAAGGACAAAGTCTCAAAAATCTCAAAAAATGAACACCTAAGATGCCTCATGGCTAATCCCGATGACTCCGAATCCGATTCCGACAACGAGGGCTTGGTGAGAGGCGGCCGCAATTGGTACTTGGATAGTGGATGCTCTCGTCACATGACGGGTGATAGAAGCCTATTCCTCTCACTTAAAGCATACAATGGTGGCACGGTAAGGTTTGGTGACAACAAGAAAGGTGAAGTAATTGGCATTGAAAAGGTTGGTAAGTCACCATTACTTTGTGTCGACAACGTGCGGCTTGTCAAAGGTTTGAAGCATAATCTCCTTAGCATTTCTCAACTTTGTGATAAGGGTAATATTGTTGAATTTAGTGCTAATGTGTGTCGAATAATTGATGCCACTACTAATGAACTAATACTCGAAGGAAGACGTGTACTTAACTAATTTGAACACTCTATCCGGTCATACCATGTCTTGCATGAGTGTAATGAACAACGATCCTTTGTTATGGCATAAAAGGTTTGGTCATGTTAGTACTAAAACTCTTAATACCCTTAAAAGACTCGACTTAGTTGAAGGCACTCCCAATATGAAGTTTGATTTTGATAAAGTATGTGATGAATGTGCTAGAGGCAAACATGTTAGAAGTTCCTTTAAATCCAAAAGAATTGTGAGTACATCTCAACCTTTACAACTTCTACATATCGACTTGTGTGGACCAATGAGAACTAGAAGTAGAGGTGGTAGTCGTTATGTGTGTGTTATTGTTGATGATTACTCTAGGTTTGTTTGGGCACTCTTCTTAAGCTCTAAGAATGAGGCATTTGACGAGTTTCAAATTTGGTTAAGAAAGATTCAAAATAAACTTGATTTAAAACTTGTTTCAATAAGAACCGATCATGGAACCGAATTCGAAAACTCATCATTTGGTGCTTATTGTGATGACAATGGTGTAGACCATAACTTCTCGGCTCCTAGAACCCCACAACAAAATGGTGTGGTTGAAAGGATGAATAGGACCCCTGAAGGTATGGCTAGAACAATTTTATTATGTAGTAAGTTGCCTAAGAACTTTTGGGCCGAAGCTGTAAATACAGCTTGCTACATTCATAATCGTGTCATGATAAGGAGTATCTTGAATAAAACTCCCTATGAATTTCTACGTGGAAGAAAACCCAATATTTCATATTTTAGATGTTTTGGAAGCAAATGTTTTGTTCATAACAATGGTAAAAACAACTTGGGTAAGTTCGATCCACGTAGTGATAAAGGAGTATTTATTGGCTACTCTGATCATAGGAAGGCCTATAAAGTTTACAATAAACGAACCATGTTGATTGAAGAAAGCATCCATGTCATTTTTGATGAATCTAGTGTGCTTGGACAGGTACAAAACGTGGAAGAAGATGATGATGATGATCATGAGTTTGAGACTGGCCTTGTTCGAAAAGATTTCGTGTTCGAGGAAATAGAAGCTCACAACGCTGACTTGCAACAACCACAGGAACTGTTACCTTCAAAGGAAAGCTGTAACTCAGGGGGAACACGTGGTACACCTGCTGCTGTTTCCTCTCTGGATGCAACAGACCCAACGACTGTTGCCTCCACCTCCAGAATTGAATCAACCCAAAGCAGTGCCGATGAAGATCACTCCAAGCAAAAGCAAACAGTCACTGTGACTGATGCTGCTGAGGGGGAACAAGAAACCATTGTTCCAAAGAAGTGGAAATATCAAAGCTCTCATCCACTCTCTAATCTCACAAGCGATCTCAACTCGGGAATTCGAACAAGATCATCCCTCAACAATCTCGCTCATCTCAACGAATATTGTGCCCACAATGCCTTCCTCTCTCAAATTGAACCCACCAATGTAACAGTCGCTCTGACTGATGCAGATTGGTTGCTTGCCACGCAAGAAGAACTCAATCAATTCAAAAGAAACGAGGTATGGCACTTAGTCCCTAGACCGCCTAATCGTACCGTCATTGGTACTAGGTGGGTCTTTCGCAATAAGCTTGATGACTCGGGAGAAATTGTAAGGAACGAGGCTAGGCTAGTGGTGCAAGGTTATAACCAACAAGAAGGTATTGACTATGATGAGACCTATGCACCGGTAGCTAGACTTGAAGCCATACGATTACTTATAGCTTTTGCGGCTCACAAAGGCATTAAACCCTTCCAAATGGATGTTAAAACCGCTTTCTTAAATGGATAGTTGGAAGAAGATGTCTTTGTAGAGCAACTACCAGGTTTTGAGAACAATGATTTGCCTAACCATGTTTTCAAATTAGACAAAGCTCTTTATGGTTTAAAACAAGCACCTAGGTGTTGGTATGATAGATTGTCTAAATTTCTTATTGAAAATGGTTTTAAAAGAGGCTCCGTTGACAAAACATTGTTCTTAAAGTCATAGTCAGACGAACTGTTGGTTATACAAGTATATGTTGATGACATTATATTTGGTGCAACAAATGAACTCCTTTACTTATATTTTTCGGAACTAATGAAATCGGAGTTTGAAATGAGCATGATGGGTGAGCTAGGATTTTTCCTTGTGCTCTAAATTAAACAATCAAAGGATGGAATCATGATTCATCAACAAAAGTACATTAAGGAAATGCTTAAGAAATTTGGGATGACAAATGGTAGGTCTCATGATACACCTATGGTAGCCGGGTCCAAATTGGACAAAGATGAACTCGGTAAGAATGTTAGTGAAAAGGTGTATAGAGGTATGATAGGCTCACTTCTCTACTTGACCGCAAGTCGTCCCGACATTCTCTTTAGCGTTTGTTTATGTGCTAGGTTCCAAGAAAATCCGAAAGAATCCCCATTTCAAAGCCGTTAAACGAATTCTTCGGTATTTGATTGGAACACAAGATCTCTACTTATGGTATCCCTTACATTGTCCTTTTGATCTCATAGGCTTTTCGGATGCGGACTATGCGGGGTGCACGGTCAATAGAAAGAGCACCTCCGGAATTGCAACATTCTTGGGTCCTTGCTTGATTTCATGGGGCTCAAAGAAACAAAACACGGTAGCTCTTTCAACGGCCGAAAGCGAGTATGTTAGTGCCGCACATTGTTGTTCTCAACTCCTTTGGGTAAGACAACAACTATTTGATTTTGGTATTATTTTTGACTCCGTTCCCATAATGTGTGATAATACGAGTGCAATAAATATTTCCAAAAATCCTATTCAACACTCTAAAACCAAACATATTGATATTCGTCATCATTTCATTCGTGATCATGTGGAGAAAGGACATGTTAAAATTATCTTTTGTAAAACCGAAAATCAAATTGCCGACATTTTCACTAAGCCACTTTCAAGAGAACATTTTGAGAAATTTAGACTAGAAATTGGGTTAATTAATTGCTTGTGATTTCTAGTGTGAGTCTTGCTAATTTTCCTAATTGATTAAACTAAAATGGACATATGTTTTTAAGTGTTCTAAGTGCATTCATATCATTTTTAGACCAAAAATTGACACCATACTCGTGAGTCGATAATCACTCAACCTCATATCTAATTTTACGTTTATATTATGTTATCTTGCTTTCAATTTTGAGTGATCAATTTAATTAATCGGGCCAACTACCTCCACTTACCTCATTTATTGTTTGGGCCAATTATCCCTTTAACCCACCGTCCAAACTCCCTCAACCCACAAAACCTTCACCTTCCACTCCCTCCATCTCACCTACCCTATAACCCTTTTACCCACCATGGTCAAAACCTCTTTTAATACCACCATCCCCATCAAACCCGTAAAAATGACCAACCCATCTACATCATCAGACCCACCACCTACCTCACAAACAATGCCATCTCAAAAAGACTCCTATGCCTTTCCTCGCCATCAAAACCCATCCACAAATCCATCACCTACCCCTAACCTTGAACGCGTAAGCCCTCATCCAACACCTCTCGCCACTATTCCCCCACCTACGGTCCCATCCGATGACATTCCAATCTCCACCATGGTTGGGCGTCGAACTCGAGGTGGTCGCAAAAAGAATACCACTATCTCAAGCTCCTCTACTGAGACCGTCACTGTGGATATTGATGAAAATGAAGAAACTCCGTGTGATACAAATGAGGATCCGACCAAGTCTGCCGATTCCATTCCGATTCTGGCAATGAAAGGTAACAAAAGAAAAGAAAAAACTGCTTCATCGTCCCTACCTCCTATTTCTGAAAGTGTCAAACAAAGTGAAGTTGAAACTGCACCAATTAATCCTCCTGTTGAACCGTCTCTTGAACCCCCTTCCAAAAAATCAAAACCCTCAAAGAAAAAATTAGTATATCTCTCACCTTCAGATTATGTGTCCTTGATTTCCAAATGGGATATGGCTAGTGTTTGGCAACAACTTGAAAACTTGGATCTCCCTACCTTCATCTACAAAAACTGTGAAAAATTAATGAACCCCAAAGCTATTCACTCTCCTCGGGTCTATAAAAAGTCCTGGTATGAGTCTCCTGCTTTTCAGAATGTAAGAGACATGATTATGGCTCAAGGGTGGGAAAATCTATTGGAGCTTCGTGAACCCGTGTTTGTCAGTGAAGTGGTTCAGTTCTTTGCAACGGTCCGAGTGGATAAATCGGGTGATTTCCTCACGGCTAAGGTTAATGGTTGTTGGACCATATATATGATTGAGTTTTGATAATGACAAGTATGTGCTTTGTTTTATATAAACTCTTGCCTGTAATCGTTTGTTTAGTCTTTGTTAGATTAACTTAGGTTTACAAGTTAGCAAGTGATGTTATAGCATTCTTAGCTATAACATTGAAGATTTGTGAGGCATCATTCAAGTAATGTTATAGCAGCTTGAGCTATAACATTAAAGGTTTTTAAAGCATCATAAGCAACTGTAACAAGTTTCAAGTATGATGATCATTCAAGCAAAAGGCTAGATCAAGTCTTTAACAAATTTCAAGATTAAGAGCTTTTGGTCAAGATAAAGAGAAGATCCTTTACTGAAGATCTCCAGGAAGATTAGTTAGTATAGGTATTCATCTAATGACGGTATCTTAAGATAAGAGTATTGGGAAAGTAAAGTTATAGCTATTTCACCTATAACTTTACTAACCAAACTTAAAGTTATAGATGTTTCTACTATAACTTTAGGTAGCATTTTAATGGCACGTTTTTAATAGTTTTAAAATCATTTTTCAAAGGATAAAATTCTTTTAAACATATTTCGAAATCATTTGTGTATATAGTAGAGCTGAATTATGGGTTGTTATAATGGGTGACTTGCATATCCCTATTGGTTAGTAAAACGACTTATGGGTCGTCATGCTACCTAGGGTTTGCTAGTCTATTTAACCTAACCCTAATCCATGAATATAGGTTTTTATCCAAGATGGGCACGGGCCTAGGGTTTCAGCCGTGAGCTGCAAACCGTTGGGGCGTGTGAGGTTGTTATGTTTAAGTAAACTATCTAATCAAATCTAGCTTATATTTATACAAGATATTTTCCTATCTTTATAATATATGATTTGATTTGTTTACTTATCCTAACATGTTAAAAGATATAGTTTTAGATAACAAATAAGATCCACTTTTATCTTATTTACCTAAACTATGATATCTTGGATTTAATTAGGAAAGAGATCAAGATTTATCTCTTGAAGTCTTTGCCGCCTATCTCATGGCATCCTAGGGTTTCGTGCAAACCCTAGTTCCCTCTTCTACTATAAATACAATTGATCATTCTTTGTTTTATTAAGCTTTTCGAAATACAACAATCCTTGCAAAACATATTTGAGTTTAATTCTTAATTGTCTTATTGTTTTGTTTTTGAAAATATTGCGAAAAGTCGTGCTCTTCAAATTGCTTATCTTTCTTAAGATTACGTCATAAGTGTTGGAATATGTGTCCTCCGACAATAATGCGATCACGACTGTTGATCATGATGATCACATGTTTAAGTCTCATTAAAATGAATACAATTGGGAAGTAATATAGTTACTGTCAACTGGTTAACATATATCGGTAATGATTGGTGACTAGAGTTTGACATTACTTGTCGTGTGACGACGGTGGTGATCAGTTGACCCCCTAGGTCATACCTAAAGGGCAATACTCTTAATTGATTATTTAATTAATCGTATAATGTTACGAGTTAATTAAATTACTAGAAAATTGACGGACGATTTTGGAAGTAAAATTTACGTATCATATTGAAATGTGATTAAATAAGATACGGTCTGAGTAATTAAATTGTATAATTACTCGGATGAAATTATTGTTTAATGTAACAATTAAAATTGAATGAATTGTTATAAATACAATCAGTTGTAATTTATAATTGGTAAAATATTTTGGTACTAGTAATTACGATATTACTAAGTCGATTTTTGTATGTGACGTATTTTTATTAATGCGTTGATTTTTAATAAGTTAAAAATTACATAACAAATATATGTGACATGTGACATGTAACATATAGACAATTGACAAAAATAATATGAAGTCCATATTATGAAGTGGCCGAAAATTAGAAGGGATTTTAAGCTAATTATAAGATGTTTGTAATTAGTGGAAAACACAATGATTAAAAAGCATCTTAGCCATGCAAGCCTATTGTTCCTTGTGAAGAACAACCTTACCATGCATTGGCTCTCCTTTTATCCTCTCTTACACGGTTTGGAGAAGACAAATACATCATTGTTTTTCTTATAATTTTTACCTAATAATACTCTAAAAATGTTTTTTTAGATTATTCATTCATTCACTCATCCAAAACATAAGTTCTAGAGAAATAAAATCCTCTCTTTTATCTCTCTAAAAACCGAAAATGTATAAGAGTTTATAAATTTTTTTTGGTTCCAATTTTCTATCTAAGATTAATATTATACTAGATCTTATAATATTAATTGTATTAAGGGTTAAGCCTTGGGTATAGTATTTAGGGAGAGATCTTACTCTTAGATCTTTGTTCTTCCATTGGATTAAGCTCAAGAACAAAAGAGAAAGGTGATCTCTTTTGTGCCCAAATAACCGAAATTTAATATGTAAGGACATGATTTCTCCTCTATTCATTTTATTGTTTGCATGCATAAGATCCGTTTTAATTTATGACAAATTAATTTGACATATATGAGTATGTTAAACATGTATATGAATCTACATTTCCTTCAATCGGTATCATGAGCCACGGTTGTTTGCATGCAAATTGGTTAAAAGTTTTTCCGAGTTATATGAATAACAAAATAAAACTTGTAAAATTTGTGTTATTATGATATATCACGAAATAATTACATGCATGTTAATATTTCTGGTCCTAAAGTGTTTTAGGATATTTTGGTTAATTTTTCGGATTTTTATTGTTCATATTTAATAATAATGACATTTAAATGTGATTTTATGAGTAAAAATGTCATTTTTGGTCGAAAATTAGCTATACTTCGAATTTTCACTTGGTTTTTGGATATGTTGTCACATATATTATTTTGAGATAACCTGTAATTTTTCATAATTTTTGCACTTGTTATGCTCGAAAAATGAATTTTTCATTATTAAATATGGATTTAAGAGAAAAATAGGTTAATATGAGTTAAATTTCGAATCTGGTCATAGAAAATTTATATGTTGTCACATGCAATTTTACAAGATGTGTGTAAAATAATTGGCTATAATGAAGTCTTTTAGCATGATTTATGAATTTTTGAAGAAAAATGGCATAAATAGTGACATTATTAGTTGAAAATTAATAAAACATAACCTATGACTAAGGAAAAACGTCTAATGTTGCATTTTATTATATTTTTCCAGATCTAAAATGAAAAGTTAATGAAAATAATTTTTCCATGTTTTTATGATTATTTTATTAAATTTCGATAAACCGCAACATTGTTTTTTCCGGAAAAATTTCGAAATTTTTAACCTAAGATTTTGAACATTATGAGTGTCATGGATTTTTTCCAGAATGTTCATGAATTTAAATTTCAAATCTTGAATTTATTTGAAATTTTGGGATTTATTTGAAGTTTAATAGCTTATTTTTGTAATTTTTGGTCCTTTTATGAACAATTTTATAAATAAAAGGTTAATTATGGTCAAATTATTAGTGAAGACTATATTTTGAGTCCTAAGAGGTTAGGGTAATTAACTTATGCATAAATATGAGTTTATGTATTTTTGTGATTATAAAATGTTGAAATCACGCAAATCCGTAAAAACCGAGTAATATACAATATTGGCTAATTAAAAGGCGATTTAGCATAAAATTTGGCATGTTCATACATAATATAATGCTGCATTTTCTTATGATTGTCATAATTTTAATTTATGTAATTTTAAATTATGTAATTTTACTTAGTATGGCCTTAGATTTTAATTGGTATTTCCCGAAATGTATGGGAATATCGATTCGGTTGTAATTTTTATTGTGATCTCGTATCACCGTTTTGTAATATTTAATAGATTTATTTTATTTTAGTTACAAATGTATAATAGGAAATTATGTAATTTATTATGTAATTTTATTCATTCCGGAGTTCCAAAAGACGGATTTCTTCAAGAATGGCGATACATAAAGACGGTGTTACCTCGAGATGCGTGCCACAACCGAAGTTCAAGGGACCAATGGAGTTGGTTTCCGAATATGTAATAGATTAATAGTTTTTCTATTTTAGGAAAGGCCATACTAGGATTTTATCTTTTATGCTTGCATTTTATTTATGTCACATGCATCGCTAAATCGCCATAACTAAAACATGCATTCTTATTTTATCGAGTTTATCGACCGTGTCAATTCGAATTATCGTAGTTCACCGCTTTAGTTCACTTAAAACGTGATAGATAATAAATTGACATGACCTCTCGCTAAAACAACTAATTGAGACATAGCCTTACCAAATAGTAGAAACCATGAAAACCTATTTCGCGAGGGAGTGCACTCGGCTACCCCGGGGTACAAACCTTGTTACGTAGGGGAAGTGGGTGATAAATGTCTTTTCCACCGAATTCATGTTGATGAGGGTTTCATCGGCTACCCCGTGCCTAAATTAATATGGGTTTGGATAATGGAACCATTTATTCGAAATTTGGATTGAACTCAACAAAAGTAATTAATGAGGGTTTCATCGGCTACCCCGTGCCCTTGTTGATGTGTTTTGGGCTATAGATAAATATTAGAGTAATTTTATCGACCAAGAGTTCTAAAAGTAGAATCGATTAAAAAGTTAATCCACCGAGTTATATTGATGAGGGTTTCATCGGCTACCCCGTGCCTAAGTCGATATGAATTTGGGTCTTGGAATCATTTATTCTAGTTGGGTAGAGGTCACTAGAAAAATGCATAAAACTTGTTTAAATCATACATTTTTACGAGTATAATTAAAACGACAATTGTTTTACTCCTTATGTTTTGTTTTGTAGACCACTTCTTATTCATAACAAATGGCAACACCAACTCCTAATGCTACACCACTCGCTACTTCATCATGGCTCCGATCCTTTATGGATCGATGTAAACTTGAAAAGAATGGGTCAAATTTCTCCGAGTGGGATGCCCAACTCAAATTAGCCGCCGAAGGTGACGACAAGCTTCGTTACCTTACCGAGGCCTCTCCACCCGAGCCCTCCACTAGGTCCACCGCGGCCACTAGGGAAGCCTATGAGGCTTACCAAAAGGAGTCCGCCGCAATGAAAAATGTCTTAATATTTGCGATGGAGGCGGAACTCCAAAGGAGAGCCTTCAAAATGGGCAATGCTAATGAGATTTACTCCAAACTTGTGACCATGTTTTCACAAACCCCCGGGATCGTCCAATATGAGGCGGCCGCGGCATTCTTTGATCTCGACTTCAAAGAGGGCCAAAAGGTTAGCCCTCATGTGCTCAAACTCATGGAGCTTGTCGAGACCTTGAAAATTCAAAAGGTTGAAATCCCCAAAGAACTCATCGTAGATAGGATTCTACACTCCTTGTCTAAGGTTAAGGCATATGTGCAATTCCGGGTGAATTTCAATATGCAAGACAAGGATGTGTCTCTTGAGGAGTTGCACAAGTTACTTGTGCAAGCCGAGAGGGACATGGGGTTAAATGTGAACCCTCCCAAGGATGTGCTTAACATAAGCACAAAGAGTAAGGGGAAGTTCAAGAAGAATGGGAGAAAGGGCAAGAAACAAGCTCCCACATTCACCAAAGCTAAGTCTTGTGAAGCTAGCACCTCCAAAGTCAAGAAGGGTCCTCTTGACAAATGCCATTATTGTAATGGCATGGGACATTGGAAGAGGAATTGTTCCAAATACCTTGGTGATATCAAAGCTGGAAAGATCACTCCAGTAGGTAAATGACTAACCTTCTTTTATGTTTCTAAATTCAACTATGGTATTATGATGCAAAGTTGTGATAATGTATCTCCCTTTTTATTGTAAATAGGGCCTCCACCAAGCAAAGACAAAGGAAAAGAAAAGCAAGCATAAGAAACCATGAAGAAGCTAAGGATAGCTTTTATGGAGCTTTGTTTTTCATTGTCTTATTTTAAGTTATGCTTTGAATTTTTAGAACTTTAGTTTCCGTGTTCGACATGGAAAGGTATTTTGGATGATGATTTGTATTTTGGATGATGGTGACTTGGTTTGCAACCCAAGTCACCCGTTTTATCATTTATCCTTTTAATGTTCTAAATTTCATCTTTAAAATGCTTGCGTTTTGAAACATAAGATTATTCACTTAAAGTGATCTAATAGACAAATATAATGACCGGTTTCATTATATGTCCACATGCTTAAGGCGTGTGTATGATCACTTATAAAGTGATTTTGAGTCTATGAACTCTCCTAAAGGTATGTCAATCACCAAGTATACATATGAATACAATAACTATTAGTCTAATCTATGAGATAGTTCTCCTTATAATTCAACATCATTAATTTGTGTCTCATATGCTATCTTTGAATGATTAGTGTACTTATTCTAAAGATAGAGTGGGAGAAAAATGAGGACACAACACACAAGGCAAGATATTATTGTGTACTTGTGTAGATGAAGATCTACGCAAGAGAGAATGATTTGAATGAAGGTATATCTATTTACATAGCATACCAAATAGATGAGATCTATAGTCTCAAGTTAGTTCTAAATGACTTAAGAGACTAAGTGAAGTAATCATAAGAGTTTATTCTTCTCAAGATAACTACACGAGGAGACCAAAAGAAGTTTTGGAAGAAAAATGACTAATGTAAAGTCTTAACAAGCTTTTGACTAAGGTTATGAATCATTTGACCAATAGTTTCAATCATGAGTTTTACTTAAGAGCCTAAATGAATCAAAGTAACATACTAGTTATGATCCAGATTAAGTTGCATAGATTGATATTCCGATATCTTCAATAGCCAACGTTTTAACCACGCAAATGTCATTGCTTAACCTCGCTAGGAAATGGTTAATCCTCCTTTCGAAAGGGTATTCCGAAGGACCTATTCTAAATATTATTTGTATTTGAATAATGACATTACTACACATCATTATGACATGAGTGTGTTAGAGATTTAAAATCTCTTTCCGTAAGGTTAAGATGAGACCACTTCAAAATAGGCATTTTGAAAGGATATGGTGGGAACATATATGGTTTTATCCTAGTAACTTGGCACGGCAATTTATATTTATATTCTTGACAATTTTTGATTGAGAAGTCAATTTCAAAACATGTTGAATTGAGTGAGAGTTAGGATATTCTCATGTGAAGACATGGAATTTAGTGGGAGCTATCATCCTTGAATGTATAAAACCCATTACTCATTAAAGAATGACGAGCTAATACCTTCTTTCATAAAGAAGCTTTTGAGTTTTCAATTCTGGATGAAAATGGACAATGATGAATCCAATTACATCAGGGATGTTGGATTAGTATTAAGATATACACATCACATCAACATTTACATAGGTTATTCATATGAATGAAAATGGAATTACCATTAGCAAATCATGGTAGTTCATTGAACCTGAGAACGGTTGATCTCATGATTATTAGTAACTAATGTTTCCGCCATTAGAATAATCATGTACATGTCCAATTTTGAATCGTATGCATAAGAGCATGATGATTGGTTGGTGAGCCATAACAGAAACGTCATGAATTCTCAAGTAGAATCCGATGAACGATTTCAGTGCTTGTCGGAATGTTCCATTATGTGATAAGAGGTTGCACATTTTGCAGAAGATCCGAGCACATATAAGGATTTATGAGAATCCTAAAACTTTCGAGCTAGAAAGAGAAATGAGAAGTTTTGGAAAGATGGTTTGTAGAATAAGAAGTTATTCAAAGATAATCTTTCCTAGTTAAGCTAGGACTTGTGAGAAGTACTAAGCTAATAATCTTGTCAATTGTTACAAGATTCTACAAAACATATACCTAGTGCATTGTGTGTGGATGAAATACTTGATCGGTGCAAGTTGTATTATTCATCGCAAATTCGTTCGTTATGAGATGAGCAATGAGAAAGTTCTTTCAAGTTAAAGAACCAAAACCAAGGTCAAGAACCTTAATGTGTACTTGGTAAGATTCATGGTATGAGAACATGAATGTGAAGGAAATTGCAAGTGTAAGAAGTTTGAACACGTGGACACATGGGATGTTAAACTTCTATTGCAATCGATAAGTGTTTACACTTATGATAAACATCACAAGGTTGTAATATGATATTGACTACCCGAGTGTGATGTCGACACTTGTCGTTAGAGTTATTATTAACTCACTTGGTACATTGTTATATCCAAACGGGTTGTGGAGACAATTGAACCCCGTTAAAGTGAACATGGATTAACATTGTTTATGCCCATAGTTACTTATATGAGGTGACGTCTCGAAGTGACTAGAGTGTGATGCGATTGATGGCAAGTTCAAGTGCCATAGAGTCATGTGTGATGACTAGTCGATCACATAGGCGGATTGTTAGGAACATTTTGTCGGGCCTTATGACCGCTTATAGAGTTCTGGCAAATTTATATAGCCTGGTCGTGGCGAGAGCTGCTATAGTATTCAAATGAGTCGATTCTTTTGACTAAAGACTATTCGCCTAAGATGGCACATTTTCATTAACTTTGATCTCGTGTTACTACGACCTTCGTAAATGGGGTCAAATGGGCATATTTTGGGTTATGATGTCTGTGGCTAGTCGAAGGGAATGAGTGCGATAGGAATTGTCCACCCCTAGTCAGGGTTATAACAATATCTCAGGGCCACTCGAGGAGTAATGAACTGGAAATGCGTGGCCACGCTCGGATAGTATCCAGAGTGGATAAATCCGGTCAATCAGTTATTCTCCAGATCGAGGAAACCACTCTCGATATGATCACTTGCAAGTACGACCGAAAGACACCTTGCATTGAGTGGGAGATAGTAATAGGACAAGAGAATTGGTGACGCACACTTGTCGAGGACAAGTGGGAGATTGTTGGAATATGTGTCCTCCGACAATAATGCGATCACGACTGTTGATCATGATGATCACATGTTTAAGTCTCATTAAAATGAATACAATTGGGAAGTAATATAGTTACTTGTCAACTCAAGTTAACATATATCGGTAATGATTGGCTGACTAGAGTTTGACATTACTGTCGTGTGACGGTGGTGATCAGTTGACCCCCTAGGTCATACCTAAAGGGCAATACTCTTAATTGATTATTTAATTAATCGTATAATGTTACGAGTTAATTAAATTACTAGAAAATTGACGGACGATTTTGGAAGTAAAATTTACGTATCATATTGAAATGTGATTAAATAAGATACTATTCTGAGTAATTAAATTGTATAATTACTCGGATGAAATTATTGTTTAATGTAACAATTAAAATTGAATGAATTGTTATAAATACAATCGGTTGTAATTTATAATTGGTAAAATATTTTGGTACTAGTAATTACGATATTACTAAGTCGATTTTTGTATGTGACGTATTTTTATTAATGCGTTGATTTTTAATAAGTTAAAAATTACATAACAAATATATGTGACATGTGACATGTAACATATAGACAATTGACAAAAATAATATGAAGTCCATATTATGAAGTGGCCGAAAATTAGAAGGGATTTTAAGCTAATTATAAGATGTTTGTAATTAGTGGAAAACACAATGATTAAAAAGCATCTTAGCCATGCAAGCCTATTGTTCCTTGTGAAGAACAACCTTACCATGCATTGGCTCTCCTTTTATCCTCTCTTACACGGTTTGGAGAAGACAAATACATCATTGTTTTTCTTATAATTTTTACCTAATAATACTCTAAAAATGTTTTTTTAGATTATTCATTCATTCACTCATCCAAAACATAAGTTCTAGAGAAATAAAATCCTCTCTTTTATCTCTCTAAAAACCGAAAATGTATAAGAGTTTATAAATTTTTTTGGTTCCAATTTTCTATCTAAGATTAATATTATACTAGATCTTATAATATTAATTGTATTAAGGGTTAAGCCTTGGGTATAGTATTTAGGGAGAGATCTTACTCTTAGATCTTTGTTCTTCCATTGGATTAAGCTCAAGAACAAAAGAGAAAGGTGATCTCTTTTGTGCCCAAATAACCGAAATTTAATATGTAAGGACATGATTTCTCCTCTATTCATTTTATTGTTTGCATGCATAAGATCCGTTTTAATTTATGACAAATTAATTTGACATATATGAGTATGTTAAACATGTATATGAATCTACATTTCCTTCAATAAGATAATAGTACTTCATATTGTTTCTTACTCGTTCAATTGTGTGAACACTTAGAAGAACAATCAAGTGCTTTCTTAGTAACTTAAGATAGTCAAATCGAATATCTAGCGATATTCAAATCGAGTTATAGTTAGAGTTAACTATACGAGTTGGGTTGATAATTTGGTAATCCGGAGTAAGGTACTAAAATTATTAATCGAGAATAGTGGACGTAGGCTTCGACGTGTGAAGCTGAACCACTTCAAATATCGTGTGTCCTTGCATCTTCATTTCATTACGTTCATAATCAATTAGTTAATTAGTTAAAGTTTAATCAATAAACTTTAAGTAATTAATTACCTTGATATAAAATAGAAAGTAGGCATAATTTTTAAATACTCAATTCACCCCCCCCCCCCCCTCTTGAGTATTTCGGGTGTGATAGACTCCTCAATTGGTATCAGAGCCTCGTGCTCTTGATTGCCTAACCGCAAAGAGGCTAGATCCGTCTATCTTTTTATCTTTTTATTTTATCTTTTTCCGCTGCCTTACACGTGTGAAATGGATTCCAAGTATCTTAAGTGTCCCGTCTTTGATGGGAAGAATTATGGACTTTGGAAAAACATGATGACACACTACATAAAAGGACATGATTGGGAGTGCTGGACGATTATAAAGAACGGACCACATAAAATCTTGGTCGCATCTTCGAAAGGCACTACCTATGAGAAAAAAGAAGAAGACTATGTTGAGGCTGATTACAAGAAGGCTGAGAAAAACTCGAAAGCGATAAGCCTGTTACAAAACGGCATGACATCGACTGAATTCGATCGTTTTTCTTCTTGCACTTCGGCCAAGGAAATATGGAATGGTCTTGAGTTGGCTTATGAGGGAACATCGGCTGTAAGGAAATATCGCATTGATTTGCTGATTCAAAAATATGAACTTTTTATAATGGAAAATAATGAATCACTAGATAGCATGTCAGCACGATTTTCTACTATAGTAAATGAGCTCAAAAATCTTGGTAAAACTTTTAACTCCGAGGATATTGCTAGAAAAGTACTTAGGAGTCTAACCAGGAAATGGCGTTCCAAGGTCACGGTTATGGAAGAAGTCAGAGATCTCACTTCCCTTCCCTATGCAAAACTTATTGGTGCTCTCATGGCCCATGAACTCGGCCTGGATGACGATGAGGCCGAGTCCTGTAATTAGAAGAGCATGGCTCTACAAGCTTCTGCTAAGGAAGAAGAAGATGTAGAAATAGAGGACGAAACGGTCTTGTTTGCTAAACGTTTCAACAAACGCATGTTCAGAAATAAGCAAGCAAAATCGTTCAATAATAATAATAAGTTCTCTAATAAGAAAATTTCAGAGTCAAAAAATACGTTTGCTAATAGAGGATGCTTAAAGTGTGGAGAATCCGGTCATATGATTAAGGACTGTCGCACATGGGAGAGAATCAAAGACAAAGCAAAACGGGAGAAGACCAAGAAAGAATTCAAGCAAGTTATGATAGCATCTTGCTGGGGAGATCTCGACCCTGAGGACGACGAAGCATCAGAAGAAGAGGAAGAAGTTGCTAATCTATGCTTAAGCAATGTCAGTCTTGACCTCTTCTCAGACGATGATAAAGATAGTGTGGACTCCTACTGCTGCTTCCTAGGAGATTCCGATTTAGAAGAAGAAGAAGAGGTAAGTTATCTTGAAGAACTTAAGAAGAATGTTAAGAAATTGTCTAAGAATGCTTTAATAGAATATTTTGAGCAATCTCTTGATAAGTGTCACGAACAAGAAATGGAATTAAAAGACTTGAAAGAACAATTCTCGATATTGCTGAAGAGAATCAACTCCTTAAAGCAAAAGCCAAAAAGCTCAAATCTAAAGTTACAGCTAATACGGCTACAACTTCAAGATACGACAAATGCTGAGAAGAAGGCTCTCGAGTCTAAAGTTATAGCTAATGAAGCTATAACCTCAGACCTAAAACTCAACATTAAGCATCTTCAAGCCAAAGTTATAGCTAGTGAAGCTATAACATTGGAATTGAGAAAAGTCAAAGAGCTTCTTGAGTCCAAGGCGACGGCGAGAGAAACCGTGATCTCAGATCAAAAGAAGGAGATCGAGTCTCTAACTCAGCAATTGAAGGAATCTAAAACCGTTCTTTCAAATACTAAAAGAACGCATACCGAAATGGTTCGAGTTCTTAATGACAGATTCCAAAACTTTCGTAACAATTATGAAGAGACTCATCCTCCCAAAATCATAGAATCAGACCATTCTAAATACAACAAAGAAATAGAGTAATAAAAAATTACTTTTGCATGCTAGAAAGGTTCATGAGAAATGGGAAGGTAGCACACGTGTTCTAAATTTCCTAACTGAGCAATCAGATAACAACATGAACATTGGATTAGGGCATGGGTGCTATGGTCGGAGAGATCACTCTAAATGCAAATCAACCCCTTCCGAACGAGACTTCAGAAGGAGAAAATATACAAATTTACCAGAATATTTGATTTGCAATTACTGTGGTCATACTGGACATATCTAAGAAAATTGTGTCAAATATGCTCAGGATTTAAGAAAAGGAATCAACTTTGTTAAAGCATCCGACACGATTTTCGAGGATAATGATTGTACCCCATCAGAACCAAGTACAAGTGAAGAACGCAACAACGATCATCGTTGGTTCTATGACATGAGCTTTAATTTCAATAAGACTACAAAAGTTAATAAAACACCAAAACCTAAAGAGCCCGTCAAAACCAAAGCTCCCCCAAAACAACCTGAAAGACCAAGACATAAGGAACCCACAACTAAACCTAAGACGGTTCCTAAACAAACCCATTCGCCTCCTAAACGAAAAGTTATAAGGAGGGTCTGAGTTAGAAAAGATCTAGTTTTTAGAGTGACTAACGTCAAAGGACCCAACTTAGCTTGGGTACCTAAAAACTATATCTAATCATTTTGCAGGTTGTGGTGAAAGAAAATAACCTATGGTATCTGGATCGTGGATGTTCAAGGCACATGACTGGAGACATAAATTTGTTTCTTTCACTTAAACCCCTTGATGGAGGTAAGGTCACATTTGGTGATAACAAGAAGGGTAAGATCATCGGTGTTGGTAAAGTTGGAATATCCTCTTCTCATGCAATTAGTGATGTTTATCTTGTTAGTGGTCTCAAGCACAATTTACTAAGTATCTCTCAATTATGCGACAAAGGAAATAAAGTTGTCTTTCATTCAGATTCCTGTCGAATAATAATTGAAGGAACGAGTAGTGTTGTGCTTGAAGGACACCGTAGAAGGAATGTCTATCTGATTGATTTAAATAATATTCCTACTAATTCATTCACGTGCATGAAAGTAACGACAGATGATCCGTGCCTTTGGCACAAAAGATTTGCTCACATTAATTCAATAACGTTGAGTAAGTTAAAGAAATGGAATTTGGTTGAAGGACTTCCATCAATCAAATTTGATCAAGAAACCCTATGTGATTCTTGTGCTCGTTGCAAACACGTTAGATCATCGTTCAAACCCAAGAGAATAGTAAGTACCAAAGAACCACTAGAACTCGTGCATATGGATCTTTGTGGCCCAATAAAGGTAAGAAGTAGAGGTGGATCCACATATGTCTTCGTTCTAGTTGATGACTAATCTAGATATGTTTGGCCTATATTTCTCATTTCAAAAGATGAAACTTTCGAAGAATTTGCAGTTCTAATGAGGCTTGGTCAAAATAAATATAAATCAAAATTAGTCTCCATTCGTACGGATCACGGCACCGAATTTGATAACCATGCTTTCATACAATATTGTAGGGAGAATGGTGTTGGGCATAACTTCTCGGCACCACGAACCCCTCAGCAAAACGGTGTTGTCGAACGTATGAATAGAACATTGGAGGATATGGCACGCACGATGTTATTGTGTAGTGGCCTACCTCGAAATTTCTGGGCTGAAGCTATTAGTACTGCATGTTATGTTCACAATCGAGCTTTGATCAGACCTATTCTCAAGAAGACTCCTTACGAGCTTCTTAGGGGACGTAAACCTAACATATCACATCTACGTTGCTTCGGGAGTAAATGTTTTGTCCATAATAATGACAAAAATAGATTAAGCAAATTCGATCCCAGAAGTGACGAAGCGGTGTTTGTCGGTTATTCTAATCATAGTAAAGCATATAAGGTTTTTAATAAAAGAACCTTATGCATCGAAGAAAGTGTTCATGTTGTTTTTGATGAGAATAATATGTTTGACAAAGCTGAACAGGATGAGGAAGAAGATTTGAACGAACTTGATTTCTGACTATCCAGGGATGAACTTCTAGAATTGGATGATGAAGATAAAGAAATTGAGGGCACAAATGATAAACAAGGAAGCCCTTCGAATGATAAAGGAAAGAGTACCGAGAGTTTAGTTGATGATACTAAAACCTCTTCTCAATCTAAGCAATTGGAGGACAAAGTTATAACTAATGAAGCTATAACTTTAACTTCTAATCAACGAACTAAGTCTAATGTTATAACTGATTCTGTTATAACCCCAGACTTGGATTCAGGGGGAACAAGGCTTGAACCCCAATCATTCGAAGAAGGCGAGACAAGTTCAGATGAAGATGTGCCTCCTGTCTCTAAGAAATGGAAATATAAGGATTCCCATCCAATGGAGACCATCCTAGGAAGTCTGAACGAAGGTGTTCGAACTCGGAGAAGACTTAAAAATTTTTGCTCATTTTACTCCTTTCTTTCAACCGTTGAGCCAACAAATATCAAAGAAGTACTTGCCGAACCTGATTGGATCGTTGCTATGCAAGAAGAGCTTCAACAGTTCGAATGAAAAAAAGTGTGGCATTTGGTTCCAAGACCTAAAGACCGAACGGTTATCGGTACAAGATGGGTTTTCAGGAACAAGCTGGACGATACAGGAGTTATTGTATGAAACAAAGCTAGATTGGTTGTACAAGGATATAATCAACAAGAAGGAATTGATTATGATGAGACCTTCGCTCTTGTAGCCAGACTTGAAGCTATTAGATTATTAATAGCATTTGCTTCTCATAAAGGAATTAAACTTTTTCAAATGGACGTCAAAACAGCTTTTCTTAACGGTTATTTGAATGAGGAGGTCTTTGTTGAACAACCCCCAGGATTTCTCGATAGCAAGTTTCAAAACCATGTGTTTAAACTAGATAAGGCTTTATATGGTTTGAAACAAGCTCCGAGATCGTGGTACGACAGAATGTCAAAATATCTTCTTGAAAGTGGTTTTAAAAGAGGATCTGTCGATAAAACCCTATTCCTGAAAACTGAGGATTCCGATCTATTAGTTGTACAAATATACGTTGACGATATTATTTTTGGTTCAACTAATAATCGTTTATGTAAGTACTTTTCAGATTTAATGACCTCAGAATTCGAGATGAGCATGATGGGAGAACTCAAGTTCTTTCTTGGACTCCAAATCCAACAAACTTCTGAAGGGATCATGATACACCAACAAAAATACATCAAGTAGCTAATCAAGAAATTCGGTCTTGAAAATTCTAATTCTAAGCCAACTCCTATGGGTACTGAGAAGAAGTTGACTTTGGATAAAAACGGTAAGTCTGTCGATGAGACGACTTATCGAGGTATGATTGGCTCACTTCTTTATTTAACTGCAAGCCATCCAGATATTATGTTTAGTGTATGCGTATGTGCTCGGTTTCAATCGTGCCCTAAAGAATCGCATATGATTGCAGTTAAGAGAATCTTGAAGTTTTTAATTGGTAATCTAAATTATATCTGTGGTATCCCCTTGAGTGTAGTTTTGATCTCATAGGGTATTCAGATGCAGATTATGCAGGTTGTTCAGTTGACAGAAAAAGTACTTCCGGCATAGCTACATTTGTTGGACCGTGTATTATCACGTGGGGGTCAAAGAAACAAAATTCTGTTGCGTTATCTACTGCTAAAGCCGAATACATTGTCGCTGGGCTGGTATGTTCTCAACTTTTATGGCTTAAGCAACAACTTTGTGATTACGGTGTTAATGTAGGGTGTATACCTATTTTATGTGACAACACAAGAGCTATTATTATATCTAAAAATCCTGCACAGCACTCACGAACTAAGCATATAGACATTAGACACCATTTTCTACGGGATCATGTAGATAAGGGCAACATAAGACTGGAATTTTGTAGTACAGAAAAACAATGGGCTGACATTTTTACCAAAGCATTGGCTAGAGAACGTTTTGAGATTTTACGGTTGGAAATTGGTTTAATTGGTGGCAACTAAACTTGTCACAAATATTTTATTCTCTATATGACTGACTAGATTTGACGAGATTGTATGACTGTGTCCGTATTTTTCGTTGCACGTTTATTTATGTCAATTTTATATTATATTATGAGAATATTCCATTTTCTAGTCAATATATTTTAAGTTTTATTATGAGCCAAAAGTCGTAACCAATTGTTCCAATTTCTTGCCAAAACCAAAATTCCCACAAGTTTATCTCTTACCATATCTCAATATATCTTGTCATATCTTTTAGACAATTCACCCTAACCACTTGTTTATATTATGGTAAATATCTTTTTATAAAAAAAAAAAACAAAAACTTACCTAACTTCCTCTCCACACGCCACCTCCTCTATCCTATTTCCCTTACACCACTATTACCATAATTAATTCCATGCTCCCATAAATACTCCCTCCTACCATCACCATCACAAACACAACACCCAAAGACCTCCCTTTAGACTTTTCTACACACTCAACCTCCAAAATCCTTTAATCATCATGACTCCACCCTCAACCCGCTTTCACTCGCCATCAACTCGGTCCACAACTCGGACCGGGTCCTCCAAACCTTCATGCAATAAAACCTATGTCCCTATCAAAACTCCCTCACCTTCATCAAACCAAAAACCAACTAACCCCGATCATAACCGGGTTGATCCTAACTTAGAAGGGAAAAGACGGAAGTTAAATAAAGGGAAAAAGAAGGCCGTTGGGTTTAAAGATTCGGTGGAAGAGACTGAGGTTGTAGCTACTCAAGAAGGTCATCAAAGGACGATGTTTCGAGAATACATGCCGAATGCAACATCAATAGGGCTTGATAAGCTTCGACTCACCGCGGATGAAAGAACCCGTGTCAACTATGTTATGAGGTACGGTATTCATGGTGGTCGTATTTATTCCGAAAAGTGGTATGGAAAAATCGAAGCCTTACAATTCTTTAAGGACTTCTTAAATTTTCAAGAATGGAAGAAAGTTTGTTCCTTTGTTGGTCCGGTTTATCCTATTGAGGTAATCCAATTTTATTCTTCCGTTTCTGTCAAAAATAATGTGTTGCATGCGGTGGTGAATGATACCGAAGTCAAAATCTCCCTTACCGATTTTTGTAATCTATTTTCGGTCCCTGATGATGGGATCGAAATAAATCCGAGTGCGGAAAGGGGAGATGTGACGGAGGAAGAGAAGCTTACAATTAAGAAGTCGTTTGATGTTGATGCTACGGGGTCAAGTAACATGCTTGCGGGGTCATTTACCCCAAAATTGAAATTCTTTCTTAATTTCATTTGGAACACGGTTGTTCCGAGAAGAGGTGGTCGTGATAAGTTGTCTAGTTATGAGATGGTGTTGTTGTCTAAGTGGCTTGAAGGATCTAAGGTTAGTCTTCCTCGTCTCGTGTTACATAAAACCGTTCAAACAAGTGTTTGTGTCACTGAGGAAAAGTTTTATACAACTTTGGATTTGCCATATGGTATGTGGGTCTCTCGGCTTTTGGAACAAAAAAGGGTGATTGGAATTTCTTGCTATGGTGTCAAGGTGAAAGATGAGATGTGTGACACTCATCTTAAATTGATGAAAGTCGGTGCTATTGGACCCGATTTGGTGTTTTTGGCGAAAGGGAATGTGGTGGAGAAATCGTCGGATGTGGTCTCGGTTGTTGAACAAAAATTGGAAGTGTTTATGGCAAGTATTTGTGAGAAATTGGATGCACAAAATAAAATGGTTGTGGAGTTGGTCTCGGGTTTGGGAAAAGACAAGAATGAGGCTTCGGGTTCGAAGGGTTCGGATCTTGGTGAAGTCGTGTCTTATTTGCATTGGCTAGAAGCACGGGTTGATGCTATGGCTAAGGATGCGGCTAGGGCGGCCAAGGAGTGTGTTCGTCATTCTAGTTCGTTGGCTAACTTAGCTAGTCAAGGCGGGGCTTTGTGGAAGGAAGGGAAGGCTATGCATGAAGATATGCGGGTCGTGTACGAGGCTACTCAAGCCTTGTCATTGAAGGTGCTTAATTTTGAGCGGTGTCTCACGGCACAAGCTAACCATGTCTGTTCATGCTTTGATCGTCTTGACTCTCTTGAGTTTAGGACCCGTCCCGGTTATGTCAACCCCAATGTCGTGAAACGTGACATTCCTTAAACCCGTCCTCCTCTTTTCCTTGCCTTTTCTTTTGTTAGACTTTATATTTTGAATAATTGTCTAATTCGGCCCATTTTGGCTTGCTTTTCATTCGGCCCATTTGGCTTAAAACACTTGTTCTTATTCGGCCCAATTGGCAATTAGACTAGTTTGGTTTGTAGTACACTTATTTTCTATTTGGCATGTTAATGTAGATTACTTTCTCGTTTTCTAATATTTCCTTGCATGCTTAATACGTGTCTCGACTCATATCATTCTAGTTGTTTTATGTCTTTTCTCGTCTTTTCGATGATGTCAAGCAGGGGAAGAAATCCTTGTGACTTAAGTATTTGCCTAAGCTTGCTCCTTGTCGGAATCTTTAATCTCTTAAGGTCCTTAGATGCTATCCTTTGTATATAAGTGATTGTTCTTGCGTTCAACTGTCTATGACTTTTACAGTATTATGTTGAGGGGGAACTTACACTTAGTCACAAATCTTAAAAGACTTGTCATCATCGAAAAGGGGGAATTTGTTGGACCATATATATGATTGAGTTTTGATAATGACAAATATGTGCTTTGTTTTATATAAACTCTTGCCTGTAATCGTTTGTTTAGTCTTTGTTAGATTAACTTAGGTTTACAAGTTAGCAAGTGATGTTATAGCATTCTTAGCTATAACATTGAAGATTTGTGAGGCATCATTCAAGTAATGTTATAGCAGCTTGAGCTATAACATTAAAGGTTCTTAAAGCATCATAAGCAACTGTAACAAGTTTCAAGTATGATGATCATTCAAGCAAAAGGCTAGATCAAGTCTTTAACAAAGTTCAAGATGAAGAGCTTTTGGTCAAGATAAAGAGAAGATCCTTTACTGAAGATCTCCAGGAAGATTAGTTAGTATAGGTCTTCATCTAATGACGGTATCTTAAGATAAGAGTATTGGGAAAGTAAAGTTATAGCTATTTCACCTATAACTTTACTAACCAAACTGTTTCTACTATAACTTTAGGAAGCATTTTAATGGCACGATTTTAATAGTTTTAAAATCATTTTTCAAAGGATAAAATTCTTTAAACATATTTCAAAATCATTTGTGTATATAGTAGAGCTGAATTATGGGTTGTTATAATGGATGACTTGCATATCCCTATTGGTTAGTAAAACGACTTATGGGTCGTCATGCTACCTAGGGTTTGCTAGTCTATTTAACCTAACCCTAATCCACGAAGATAGGTTTTTATCCAAGATGGGCACGGGCCTAGGGTTTCAGCCGTGAGCTGCAAACCATTGGGGCGTGTGAGGTTGTTATGTTTAAGTAAACTATCTAATCAAATCTAGCTTATATTTATACAAGATATTTTTCTATCTTTATAATATATGATTTGATTTGTTTACTTATCCTAACATCTTAAAAGATATAGTTTTAGATAACAAATAAGATTCACTTTTATCTTATTTACCTAAACTATGATATCTTGGATTTAATTAGGAAAGAGATCAAGATTTATCTCTTGAAGTCTTTGCCGCCTATCTCACGGCATCCTAGGGTTTCGTGCAAACCCTAGTTCCCTCTTCTACTATAAATACAATTGATCATTCCTTGTTTTAGTAAGCTTTTCGAAATACAACAATCCTTGCAAAACATATTTGAGTTTAATTCTTAATTGTCTTATTGTTTTGTTTTTGAAAATATTGCGAAAAGTCGTGCTCTTCAAATTGCTTATCTTTCTTAAGATTACGTCATAAGATAATAGTACTTCATATTGTTTTTTACTCGTTCAATTGTGTGAACACTTAGAAGAACAATCAAGTGCTTTCTTAGTAACTTAAGATAGTCAAATTGAATATCTAGTGATATTCAAATCGAGTTATAGTTAGAGTTAACTATACGAGTTGGGTTGATAATTTTATAATCCGGAGTAAGGTACTAAAATTATTAATCGAGAATAGTGGACGTAGGCTTCGACGTGTGAAGCTGAACCACTTCAAGTATCGTGTGTCCTTGCATCTTCATTTCATTACGTTCATAATCAATTAGTTAATTAGTTAAAGTTTAATCAATAAACTTTAAGTAATTAATTACCTTGATATAAAATAAAAAGTAGGCATAATTTTTAAATACTCAATTCACCCCCCCCCCCCCCCTTTCGAGTATTTCGGGTGTGATAGACTCTTCAATGGTAAGCCGCTCAAACTATTTCAATCTGACTTCGCTACTGCTCTTAATGTCCCAACCGGAGGTTACGATAATCTCCCCGCTGAAACTTTGGTTGCCTTACCTTATGCCTCACCTCTAGCCGTTGCCAAAGTTGTTTGTCCAAAAGCTGTCACTTGTGGTCCCGTTAGTAATACCTCCATACCCCGTCCTCTCCTATTAATCTTTAACATACTTTGTCGTTCCCTCTACCCTTCGGGTGACCGGGGAAAATTGTCCATAGCTCAACAATATCTCATATATCATATTGCCACTCACAAAAAGGTAAATTTGATTGGGTTAATGTTTAAGCGTTTTAATCTCAAAGCAACCAAACTCCGTAAACCCTTCTCTAGTGTGCTTCGTCTCCCCTATGGAATGTGGTTATCAATTGTGCTTAAGGCACACGGGGTGTTAGTGAGCTCTAGTTTGGGGTCCTTGGATATATGTGATATAATGAGTGATGGTCAAATGGGAAAGATGCTTATCAAAGTGGATAATGATGAACTAATTTATGTGAAGATTAAGTCTGAACCGGAGGCTGGGTCGTCTAGTCAAGTTGGAACGGGTAGTTTACGGGAAGTTATTCAAGCCATTGCTGATTTGAGTGCTTGGGTCAAGCATGATGCTAGTCAAAAGGACGTGGCTCTCTCGGCTCTTACATCCACTATGGACGTGATTCGTGGTGAAGTGGATATTATTTCCACACTTGTCTCAACTAAGGAGCATGGTGATGATGGTATAGCCGACCCACTGGATGATGACCCCTTGGGTGAAGAGTCGGATGGTGACCAAGCCTCCTCCCCTTAAACAAACTCCCTTTCCCATATTATCCTTACCTCTTTTGTCCCACCTTGTTGTGCCCTTTTCAAACTTTTTTCACTCTTAATATTTTGCTTGGTGGTGTATGTTAAACTTCTTTTAGCCATGGTGAACTATGGTTAAACTACGTTTAAACCGTATGTTTGTGTTGACCTTGTTATCTTGTCACGTTTATATGTGTCTTTTTGTGTTTTCTTATGCGTGCTTGCTCTTGAATGCTTTTGACATCCCTGCCCTTTTTGATGATGTCAAGAGGGGGAAAAGGTAAACTCATGCTCTTAATCTCTTTGCATATTGGTTAACTCATAACTAGGCCTAACCTTCACAACTTTTACTCTTGTTTTGGGGCAATGTAAATTTGCCATGGTAAGTTTGATCTAAGTTCTTGCTCTATAAGGTAATATAGTTCTTTCTCTCATATGATCTTGATTGATTAAATCTGGAAATGAGTTATTTACATTGCTTACATTCGTTTTAGGGCTTGTCATCATCAAAGGGGGAATTTGTTAGGTTCCTTTGTTTGATGATAACATGCCCATTTAATGTGTGATATCTTAGTTTACCTTTTCAGGATTTTTGGTTAAATCAAGCTTGGATTAAGACGTGTTGAATTGTTGATTACCCAAATGTATTGAGTCCTAGGCGTCATCTAATGTACAAGTTAGAAAGTAAAGTATTTTATAGTAATAGAAACAGTCAAGACCACTGTTACTTTCACAAGTAACAGCAGCCTGGACCGTTGCCTCTATTCGTAACACTTGAACTACCTTTTATCTTTTCAATACCATTTACGTGTCTTGTATTTGGAAAAAATGACTTTCAGATTTTTTCAAGGATTTGGCCTTCTAGAAAAAGTGGTTTGAATAATATCATTTCAAATTGTTTCCCCTTTGTGCAAATTTGACTCTTTTGTCTTTCATAAAACAAGGATTGCTTTTTGCCATTTTTGTGAAAGCTTGTCATCATGTGACTTGTTTTCCATCCTTTGTTTTCTGAAATCTCATGATCTCTTTTGGATAATTTCAAACACTCTTTCTCTCCTTTGCCTTTTGAATAAGAACCCTCTTTTGTGCAAGTTTGGAAAGTTGTTGAGACTCATCACATGTGATGGTCTTTGACCCTTAAAACCCTAACAACCCATCTTGCTTACCCTCCCTATAAAAGGCGTGCCTCATCCTCTCAAAACTCTTAAGACTTTTTCTGAGATTTAATCTAAGTTTGCAATTTTTTTTCAAAAGCTTAAAACCGAGTCTTTACTTTGCAAAACTTTCAAAAGTCTTCAAGTGTTACAATCATGGCTACTGTTACTTTAATATACTAGACTCTCTCACTTATGAATTGTTGATCTTGTAAAAGTTGTCCATCTCAATTCTTTTTAAGAATAAGCTAGTGGAAAATTGATCCTTATAACATTCTATGTTTGTGTGTAGAGTTTATGACGGAGTAGTCTTCAACTCTTTGGCAACCGGAGTAGGTTGCGACTTGACTTGTTCTAGAACGGAGTAGTTCTTGAACTTGTGTCACAACCGGAGTAGGTTGTTGTCTTTTTATTGTACGGGTTTTTTAGTAGTCGGAGTAGATCACTAAAATTAATCAATAAAAAGTAGATTGGATGTAGGCACTTGAGTTCTTGCCGAACCAATTCAAAAATCTTGTGTTTGATTTTTTTTGTTTTATTCCGCTGCTCTTTATTTCGTTTTCTTTGCTTTTCTTAACTTTCGAAGTAACAATTCCACATACGGTCACATTTGGTCTGCAGTCTGTACTCCATAAACTGAGACAAATAGCTACAATCAGAACAGTTGTTATTTTCATACTTCAGTAAACATTCATTTTAATACTCGTTTAATCTCTCTAATATTATTCGAAGTATTCTCATATCTCTTTTCATCCTACAACTCACTTTAAATTAACAAAGTTGAAGTTAAAATTTTTAAATAGTACTTAATTCATCCCCTCCCCCTCTTAGGTACTTGAATCCATAAACTCAACACATACATATTCTCATTGTAGAGGGCAAGCCATAGTTTTTTGGACGACATCAACCGACGAGCGATACTATTGATTTGTTCTTCGTATGAAATTCTGTTAACAGAGAACGCCTTTGGACTCAAGAATCCGTAGGCGTGACTAGGGACCTTCCACTCAGCGAACTGATTATTGAGGTACCTATTACGCCACATGGAACGAAGATTATTATTGTAATTGATAATTTTAACAAACATCATTATTCGTAAATGGAAATGACTTAATAGTTATATTAATAAAATTTACGTCATCCAAATCAAAATGTGAACAACATCTAAATTGTCAAGGTCGACAAATTCCATCAGTTGCTTCGGGTCCAGTATGGCTATAACAGCTGCACCCATAACTTCCTTTTCAATGCTAATCATGACTTCATCACCTGTAGGTGACCTCTTTACAGCCAGGTTGTGCAAAGCCTTCAGCGAAGCAATTTTCATCCTTTTCTTATATTCACAGGATTCATAATAAGAATCATAAGCCGGCTTGCCTGCAACAACTTTCGTTAACGTAGTAGTAATTGCGTTAGGTGCCATCATGGTTTTGCTTAAGTTCTGCAAATCTAAAGACTAAAGTAGTTATGATATGTTAATACTCGTACCCTAATATATTTAAAGAACAAGTGACCCCCTCAGTAAAGATTAACGTCTGCATATTGGTACCTCGGGGATGACAACATTGATGAGTTTGTCAGGCCATTGCACATAAGAGCTTGGGCTTCTTTCAAATAAGTGACCCCCTCAGTAGGAAATGGTACTTGTACTTCCCCATACTCGTCTTTATATAATTGGGACACTTCCACTTTCCAACAATTGTGACGAAGGGGTATACCATGAACCTTAACTTGCTGAAGCCGGTCGTAATTGAACATGTATCCCCTGGCAACAACAACTTTCTGTTTCCCCTGTAAATAGGACAGATGACAAGCCACCTTGCAATCGCCGTTCACGTCAGCTTTAATCATTTAGTACACATACATTCACTACCTTTAATAATTTTCCTAAGTAAAAAACGTGTATGATATGAATAATTATAAACTAGCAGCTATTACCTTTTTCGGTGTTTAGAAGAACATCTGATCATCAACTACCTCCACTTCATCCTGTGTCATGGCCTTCCTGGCATCCTCTTTCTCTTCAACTGCCTGATATCGATCCTCGGCTGCCACTTCAGTCTCCTTTCCCGTTTCCTTCTCCCTTGTCATGTCATCCTCGGCCTCCTCCTCCTCCTCCTCCTCCTCCTCCTCCTCCTCCTCCTCCTTTTTCTCCTCCTCCTCCTCCTTCTCCTCCTCATCTGCTTCCTTTATGACCTCTTAAACCATATCCAACTCTTTTTATGATAGCTTTTCCCCAGTTTCCAACATTCTCATCATAAACCTGGCTATTTTATGTAGCTGTGTAGTAGAAATTAATGTTAGCATATATAGTTGTAAATTAATTACGTTGGTTCAAATACAGTATTTATAAATTACCTTCTTGGAAGCATCACCACGTCGAGTAGTTTTTCCAAAATACTTAGTGATACCAACATGCGTTCCTACCCCTCTCACACGACATGGATGCTCTGCTTTGCCGATTGCCCTAGCAAGAATGTCATCACGTCCTTCAGGTTTCCATTTTCCTTCCTCTACCTCCTTCTCACAGATCCTCTACATACACATAAAACCATTAAGCAACACACAATTATATAACTCCGACTACCAATGGTATGAGTGACATATTTATTCAAACTTACAATTTTCTCTTTGGTGTCCTTATCATATTCAGTTTCCGTCTTTCCATTCTTAGGAGTGTGACCTTCCACCCAAGCGTCGTGACGAGTGAATTTTCTAAGCTTTGTCTACAATTCATTCATCACATTGATATCCTCTCAAAATATGTAGGACTACGATGAAAATATATAACATCCGACTATAACACCTAATAGTCTAATACTATAAGAATTATGTAGTACATACAAGTTTCTTCTTAATCAATCTATAACCACCTCGGGAGCCGTAAAAGACGGTCTTTTTCTTTGAAATGTTCGCCTTGTTCCGCTCACTCATAGCCTTCATCAAATAAATTGTATCAAGAAACGTAAGCATGACCAAGCACTAAACTAAGTATACTTCTTTACTTATTATTATTATTAAGTTACGTTAAACTTGTCAGACTGCCTATAAGTGATATAGCTATCCCAATGGTCCTGACTGACATACGGATACTTCTTTTTTAGTGGGTTCTTGTTCATCTCCCCGGTTTCCTTGTTGAACAAGGGGTTCTCTGTAGATACCCAGTATCTGCTGACACTCCAACAAACACCCGATGATTATCGAACTACAACATGTTTTGGAATCGCGGCGTTTGATTGACAGTTTGTGTACAACTTTACGTCGGAAAACTTAAAACGATTTCGAAAATAAAACATCTCAAAACATTTCAAAAATACCTGGAGTGTTTAATGCACAACGACGGGGTCGCAATGACACTAACTAGAGTCAAAACCGGCACCGGACCAAAAACCGACTCAAAATTTCAAATCCCGACTCCAACAACGAGTCAAACCGAGTCAACCACCAAAAACAAACATTTTAAACCTTCTATCTTAAGTTTTTACGGATTCATGAATGGTCAAGTACCAAACATGTGACTACAAAACCTAGGATAGAACAAATCATGGTTGCGTTTGTTGTGAAAGTGACAACACAGGTCGAAGACCCGCGACGTGGCTCGCGCCTCTTTGGGCAGCCCAGGTGACCACGTCGCTCAAAACTCACATAACCACTCATTCTCCTATAAATACCCCTCAAATGCCACCCATTTGAGACTTACGCGAGTGTCCGCCCCCTCTTTTCTCCCTTAAAATTCTCGACTCGACTTCTAAAGTCACAATCCGACGCGTATTTACGACCTACCGATCGTAAACACGAGCCTTACACATTGTTTGGTACCGTCATCGTGCATTAAACCACTTGACCGATCACTTCGACCACTACACCATCACTAAACTTTTAAAACACTCTTTGACTTACCAAAACGGTTTTAAACCGAGTTTTTTCTGATCAAACGAGTTATTACACTTACGTCGGTCACTCGCCATAACCAAACATGTAAGTATGAGGGTGTAAAAATCCTCTTTCATTATGTTTTCATTTGTTTCATGACTCTAACATGCTAAAACATGCATAACATGAACCAAAACATGGAATAAACGAGCCAAAACTGATTTTTGGTCTGAGGCAGAAGCCCCTTAGGTCGCCAACTGGCCCGCGCCTAAATGGGGTATTCAGACCAGAGATCAACCGTGTTTTTTCTCGTCATTTCCCTTAATCCATTTTCCATATTTGTAATCGGTTTTTACCATTTCAAGTATTTTCGAAACCTTTTTGTTTCATTTCACATGTTTTAACCATAAAGCATTTTTCACCCTTGGTTCCTCATACCATGACGGTTAAATCCGTGTTTCGGTGATAATATTTGGTTAATGACATTTAGAAGGTATTTTAAAGCCTTTTATTTCATTTCTTTACATTTCCAAACAAACATGTTAGTCACCAACACAAAATCATCCTTGGTTCTACATACCATGCCGGATTTTAACTTGGGTACGATGACGAGTATCGACTAATTACATTCAAATGGACATAAAACAATTAGTCCATAATCATTTTTCAAAACTATTCATGTCAAGTTTGTCAAATCAAACCCGACACCGAATATTACCAAATAATGATGATTATTCGAGTCTAGTTCTTCAAATCAACAAATGCGGTCTAAACGACCCTTTCAAATCAAACCGGGTTCAAATACCCATTTCCAACACGTTTTATAACATTTTCTAAAAGGTCAGAACACGGCACATAAACCGTGGGCTAACCCGCGCCTAAACAGGCTCTTCATTTATCATTTTCAAAACCAGAGGGAGGCCCCTTACACCGCCGGCTAGCTCGCGCCTCATATAGCCGTCTGGTATAGGGCCTGATCCCTTCCAGCATCAGTCTAGGACGATCCCGACTCCGATTAACCCGGATATAGAACGGATCAGACGACTGTTCAAACCATATTTGCAAAATGTCTTACTAAGACAAATGGATCATGTTATGCACCCTAAACCTAATACGGTAAATGGATGTTTAATTTCCGTCGTTCATGCAAATCAACCATTAATCCAACTCGACATCTTATACTTGACACTTGGATTAAATCAACCGACTTAGAAAGCTCTCACATGTTAGGTTTAAATTATTGGATGCGCATTCATGCATTTAAACCGTTTTATCAACTTTTGCATTCAACCAACCAAGATCAATCAGTAGAGGCCGCTAAACGCGGGCGGGGTTGGGTGTCTGATTAAAGGGCTTCCCAATACGTACCTTCACCTCTTACTCAGAAACTTTGGATAGTGGACGACCTTATCCAGGGCGTACGAGAGTCATTCTAGAGATAGGATGCTAAAGAGGGACGATTTCCTTATCTTTAGTACCTATGTCAAACGCTGCTTTGTGCTTCGATTTGACCGAGGTATAAAGTGGAATTCGAACGGGTTCCAGGCATCCCACAAATGCTTGGTGGTGACTCCGAACATCTCTAATCGTTTCGAGACCCTTACCGAGACGAAACCGACCGATCTAAAACGATCCGGTAGAAAGCACCTTTACGCCGCCGAGCGTGGCTTTCAAAAAGACCGCTGTATGTCCGCAGATCGAACCGGACCTGCAAGCGGGCCATGTCCACAGATTGGCGACTCTGCTGGGGATAACTAGGACACTTACGTCTTTGTGATCCCTAGATGGTGAGACTCGAACGAGGTCTTGGTTGGAATGCATTAATTGATATTACGGTCACGGTCGGGTTCCTTGTCCGGGCCCACAACCTAACCCTTTTCGACCAATTGGCTCATTTCGTCGGCATGAGTTTTCTCATCCCCGCGTTTCGAATCCCAATTGAGTCAAGCATACCGTTGACGTTACACATTTCTGTTTCGTCAAAGAGCTTTCATCACTTTCGAGCACGAGGCTAGGGCATCCTCCTTACACATTTTGTTTGGATTGGTATCCCTCAAGCAAATCGGGGTTTGATTGCTTGGTGTGTAACCCACCCTTTTAAGCCAAAACCCGTGTCAGTATAATGCATAATATAATGAAACTGTGAGTGCTTATGTGCTACTTGATCATAAGTCCTTCCGTGTCATTTTCAAACTTTCAAAAACACCTCTTCGCGCCGTTATAATGGCCATTTCAAACCTCGGTCTTTCGCCGACCGATGCACGCCTTTCTAGGCCGTCGTAATGACGATTTTCACACCCGGTTTTGTATAACCATTTCAACACGCCTTTCTAGGCCATCGTATTGACGATTTTCAAACCCGGTTTTGTATAACCATTTCAACACGCCTTTCTAGGCCGCCGTAATGACGATTTTCAAAACCCGGTTTTGTATAACCATTTCAACACGCCTTTCTAGGCCGTCGTAATGACTATTTTCAAACCCGGTTTTGTATAACCATTTCAAATCACCTTTTTACGCCGTTATAATCGCCGAGTCTAGACAGGATTTTAACCCGTTTCGCGCCGACAATGGCTTTCGTTCAAAACCCGAGAAAAGCACACACCCTTTTCTCGAGACACTTTCGGGATCCCGAAGACCATGCACTATCCCCGAGACCTTTTCAAACATTTCAAACTCGATTTTCAAAACATACAATTTTGAATTTCAAAACCGTTTTAGGAAACGACGCACTGTTTTCCGAACCGACTCAAACTAAAACCGTCTTTTGCAAATAAACTTAAGACAACCCCTTTCAACTGATCGACTTGCGGAGATCTCTATCTTCGGATGTCGCCCATTAAAGCGACAAATGAATCTTTTTGAAAATTCCTATTTTCAAAAACTTCAGTCCACCATTCCAATTCCGCCTCGTGTCTATCGAGTCAAAGCAAACGTACTTATGGGTCGTTACTTATGAGTCGTCTCACCACGAGACCCGTCCAATTGCGTCGTGCCGTCATGATTGGACTCGTGTCAAAGGTTCGGTCAAACACCGTCACGTCATAAATCGAATCAGCACCGAGGGACAACACACGGTCGCCCCGTCTTGTTGAGTCTGTCTTTGTCTCGTCCTTTGTGTTGTCTGCGTTCAGTCTTGGAACCGTGTCGGATTGAGTTGTAAGGTGAGCCGTTTTTCTGCCTCAGGGCCATGGCCACGTCTTCAGCTTTGTCCAACAACAACAATGATAACAACAGAGATGTCACAACTGATCAGCTAGCCAGCCTACTTACCGCTCTTAAGGTCACCTTAGATCGCGTCGAGACCCACATCGATGCCCTGGAAAACGAGGAACCTGGGGAACATAATACCCCACCTATGACTGAAACTGAGAAGAGGCTGAAACTCTTGGAAGAACAGCTCCTAGCCCGGGGTAACAACATCCATCTTGAAAACAACCGAAGGTTCGAGCCTGTTGGGGGGACCGATTACGACAACTTCACCCTGACTGATGTGCCTAAGTTCAAGGGAGTGGAGGACCCACTCAACCATATCCGTGCTTTCAAAGACTACATGGCCATTAAAGGGGTCAAACAAGAGCTTTTTACCCGGATCTTCCCATCCTTTTTGGAGCCGATTCTTCGCCAATGGTACTACTCCTTGGACCCGAAAAACCTTACTACTTGGGATGAGATCGCAGTTGAGTTTGCCAAACAGTATGCCGACAACGTCGAAATCCAGGCCAACACCCGCACTCTCGAGGTGTTAACCCAAAACGACAAGGAAGGGTTCACTGAGTTCCTAACCCTTTGGAGGAGGGTGAGTACTCAATTGGTCAGTAAGCCGAGTGAATCAACTGTAATACTCCGTATTTATGAGTCTTTGGGTACTCTATCGAGTAGGCCTTACTCTGTTGAGTAAGGGTGAGTTGCGTTTTAAAATAGTTTCTGACCTGTTGGGTACTCGATCGAGTAACTAGGATATTCGATCGAGTAAGGGGAACTCGATCGAGTACCTTAGCTACTCGATCGAGTAGCCGGTTTACGGGGAGTTATTTCTCGGGTTTTGTTAATTATGCGATTAAGGTATATAATCTTTTCCGTCATCATTCTAAACACTTTTCAAAACCTAAATTACTGTCAAAGAGAGAAAGCAAGTACGTTCATCCCTTTCATCGCATTGTTAGCAAATCCCGGAGTTTGGAAGGTCGGTTTTCATCGTTTGTTATACCGTTGAGATCCTTGCGTCGAGGGTAAGATCTATGTACCCTTTTTACTGTTTTTCCTTTAAGTTGGTTAAACCCTAATATGGGGATTTGGGGGTTTTGTGTAGATTGTGATTTGGTAGTGTTTATGTGTTTGTATGATAGGAGGAGGTTTTGTAGAAGAGGCTTTTTGATACAAATTGTTGATACCGTCGATCATTTGTTGTGCTTTCCAGGTAGGATTTCCTACTCAGTATTAGTCCCATAATGGGATGATTGTTGATGTGTTGAGATTGACTGTTTAATATCGTAATTGTTTTGTGATGACTGTGATTGTGATTGTGATTGTTTGTCTCTGGTTCTCGAGATGCGTTCTCGGCTGAGTGGAGTCACTTGCGGGAGTGGCTTCACGCCCTAGTTTCACCTCCTGTGGAACCCGCCACAGGGGGGATGTGCACATTAATGGGACAGGGTTATCGCTCGGTATGATGAGCGGGGCTTAGGTGGGAACGGCTGCGGTCCCCCATCGGCGAGGGCTGGTCCAAAGGACGATCGGTGATGGAGATTGATGGGAGTGGTGTGATTGTGTGTGTGTGACCGTTTTAGCTGTGTTGTTTGTTGTGTTGTTGGATTATATAAATTGTGTGATTAGTACTGACGCCGTTTAAATGTTTTAAAAACTGTGGTGATCCATTCGGGGCGGTGAGCGATTATTGAGCGGTATATGATATGACGCGTATGGGATAGCTGGGATGAGTCATCACGTGGCAGTTAGAAGTCTTCCGTTGTGTCAGACGATGTTTTATAGCTTTGATAGTTTTAGCAGTAGACCGTCTGAGAATCTTGTATTTCTTTTTATCAGTTTGGAATTGCTATGTAATCACTTTAAACTTTATTTACTTTTAAAGTTGTTTCGTTATTGTCTTATGAATACCATGCCTCGGGTAATTGAGATGGTGGCATCCTTATACCTGAGTGGTCCTGGTAAGGCACTTGGAGTATGAGGGTGTTACAAATGGTATCGAGCGACGATCCCGAAACTCGTAACCAATGATTTTAATGAATATAGGGAGTCAATTAAAATGAACCTGGGGTAAAGGTTGTAGGAGCTAATGCAAAGGCTTGGGAGACGTCCTAAAGTCGCGAACTCGCCCTACAATTTTGAACCAGTCACCATGGGATATGAGTCGGGATCGCTATGTGTTTATCTTGTGAATTGTGTACCTATA
Source organism: Silene latifolia (assembly GCF_048544455.1). Lineage (NCBI taxonomy): Eukaryota > Viridiplantae > Streptophyta > Magnoliopsida > Caryophyllales > Caryophyllaceae > Silene > Silene latifolia. Next base: position 58,802,041 of record NC_133526.1, read on the forward strand.
TGGTGATGTGTGGCATGAATCGGTGGATGTATGTATGTGGAGAATGGGAATGTGTAGAAAAGATGGTGATGATGTGATTTCGTAAGCTATTGATTGAAAGCATGATAGTTGGTTTACAATGTTGTTTTGAATTGTAGGAAAAGTATATGAGAATGATGAATGATGTGGTATAAAAAGGAAGTAGTTCATATGTGATAATATGTGATGAATGATGATGTTGCAGGATGGATGATTCATAATGTGGCATAATAATAACATGTGCATAGGAATGTTGTGTCGTATACGTATATTTGGTTTGCATAAGGTTGCATGATAAGTTTATGTACTTGTCCACTATTGTTCATGTGTATATGTGGTAAGAAGTGTGTAGTTGTAATGAATGAATTGGTTGGAAGAGATTAAGTAAGTAATTGCATAAAAATATGAAATTCATGTGTGGAACATGTTTATGTGGGTAATGGATTTTAATAATATGGCAAGGTTTGTAACATGTGAATAGGGGATTTTTTGTTGTATATTATGTTATTGTGTACGTAAAGTTATAAAATAAAAGCATGTGGTAAATCGTGATTGACAAGTTAAATAATTTATGTGCATGATTAATGTTGTTGCTTGGCTTTTGAAAATAGTAACATATGATCATGAATACTGGTTTTATGAGTTTTGGACTGGTTTTGTTTGCTTGGTTGTTGTTTAAGTTGTTTGGAAGTAAAATCAAGTAGTTGTGTTTTTCGATTATAAAGAAGTTGTCTGTAAACTGTTATAACTTGAGATGCATAAATGATTTTGATGTGATTCCAATTGGAGGTGATAGCTTGTTCTTTTACGATTCTAACGATAGGTCACACGCCCAAAATGACCAAGTAATGAGTGAGTTATGACTGTTTTAAGAAAACTGGCCAGTGCTGGGAATTGGGGTACTCGATCGAGTAGCCTTGGTACTCGATCGAGTAAGGGAGAACTCGATCGAGTACGTTAGTTACTCGATCGAGTAACCCCCGTGATTTGTTTTACGTGCTTCTGATCTTCACCTACTCGATCGAGTAAGTCCCTTACTCGATCGAGTGGCCGGTACTCGATCTAGTGACCCCTGTTTTGGGTCATATGCTTATCTTTTCACATTCGTTGCATATTATGTTTAATTCAAAGTTGTTATTTTACTTCTTTATGCATTGTTTTACATGTAAGTTGGTCTTGATACGTAATTTACCCAATCTTATGGGGTGGTGAGTGGCACCTTATGGTGAGTATGAGTTTGGTGGGAGGAGATGAGCTATATGTGGTTGTGCTGAGAAGTGGAAAAAGAAAAAGAATATTGATGAGCTGATTGAGGCATGGTGTAAGTTTTGGTGAGAGGTGGTGAGTAATTTATTCGCGAAATTGAGTGATGTAAAACTAAGTGAAAGTGGGTAAGGGATGATGTGGGTCTAAGGAACGTGAGAATGAAAAGATTGAAAGGAAGGTTTGGATAGTGGCAACTTGAGATGTGTAAAGAATTATGGAGTGAGATGGTTAGGAGTCGTGTGGGTCAAGAATATATGTAGTGAAAGTTCGTTTTAAAGGGGTTGAGAAGAGTGGTATATAGTGAACTTTATGGAGACATGTTGCGAGGTGGATTTGTAGACAGTGAGTGAGTTTGGGAGGTTTGGTTTATTAAGAGGTGAATCTACGTGTGATTTCTTTGGGCATTTAACGGCATGAAATGAAGTTGTTTAAATAGTGAACGTTGATTTTATGGATAGGTTAGTGACAAGTGTGAGCGATAGCATAATAAGAGAAGATCCATGGAAAGAAAGAGTGAGATGATATCGACATGAAATAATGGGATTTGAGCTTTGACGGAATGAGAAGGTAACCGGAGCACTAAAGAATTAGATAGAAGTAATAAGGAGTTGAACTATTAAATGGTATTGTTGAATATGAAGAGAAAAGAAGAGTAAAAAGTAAGCTAAGGAAAATTTTCACCGGAGTTATGTGATATAAAGGTAAGGAATCATCAAAATGTGTGATATTATCATGAAGATGTTAGTTAATGGTTATATGGGAGCGTCAGGACAACATGATTAATAATGAGTTTCGAGGAATTAAGGGAGTAAGAGTTGGTTGAGTATTTACACGATATGAGATTTTTGGTGGAAAGTTAGATGACGATACAATTATGATAGTATTGGGAATAATGTTGAGGTAATTTTGTTGATGGGTTTGATGTTCTTTATTTGGGGATGTTGACCAAAGATAGGAGAAAAACCGTGTTGTTTTGATATGAGTGTAAGAGGTTTGATATACGAGCAGTGGTGGTATTGTGGTGTTGTCATTAATGGTTAAGGGTGATGATAGATAAGAAAGACAACAGTCCTAGAGAGGTTGATTTTACAAAGGCCGGATTGATATGTATGGTTGTAAGGGAGTATACGATGTGGTTATATGAGGCGAGCGCTAGTGGTTGAATATTAATGGTATGGCATGAGGTGATGGTTATGCGAATGGGAAAATATGTTATGAGGGGCATATGAGTTAAGCTCGGGCGACAGGTAACCTTTATCGAGTGGTAACTTACGTGATCAGGATTGACTAGTTGGATGTGATTATGGGTCTATGATGTGTATAAATGTTTGTGTGAGGTTCTGACCTCACGAGAAGCGGTATGGTGTGATAGTTATAAAGATGTTATATGAATGTTTGTGATATATGTAGGGTACGACAATCTGATGGAATGAGGCTAAAAAGGTAATAATTTGATTGATTTGGCATGGCTAGTTATAATTTTATGTGTATTGATAACACACGCGTATTCCGTGAAATGGTAGAGATGATGTTCATGAGGTGCTTATCTGTTTATCCATATAATATGTTGCGTTGTGATTTAATAAAGTGGATTTGAGTAAGTTTTTCTTGTCTGAGAAGTTATGTTGAGTCAGTATTTATGGGTTTGAGTCAGTTGTGATGTCTATCGGTGCGGTTGTGGTGCCTCGGGTGGTGATCCGGGCACGGTACTTCGTGTTGTGATGCGGGTATTTTCGCACTGTGGTGCGGTTGTTGGTGACGGTGTTCTGATGCCGTCACCGGTTGTGGTGGAGTAGGCGGGATGATTATGATACGAGTTTTCGAAAGTGCATACCAGTTATACATAGATTGTTGTTTTGTTTGCTGTTGATCTTTGTGAGTTTTGGTTGAACATGTAGACTGTTGTTTTGTTTGTTGATGTTTCTTACCAGTTTCAACTTGGGCGTGAGGGTAGAGTATGATATGGGAGAAAGTTGTGTATGTTTTGTTGTTGTGATGGTATAGTGATTTTCTGTTGACAGGGCACAGTTGTAAGAGGTTGTACAGAACATTTGACCTTGTTGTAGATGAGACATCGGTGCACATAGTCATGGCAAGTGATTCGTAGAACATGTGTGGTAATGATCCAAAGTCTGCAGGTGGTTTTAATCTTTCGTTGGGCCAGTGAGGGAAGGGTGTTTGGATTTAGTGTCTTGTTAAGTCATGTATGAGTTTTGCAGTGATGAAAGAAAAGAACTTGAGGATCTTGTGTGAGTGTACGTAACACGTGTGGATCGTGAGTTATGCTTTTGGCGATATAAGTTTTATATAGTCTATATAGAGAGGTATGTCATGTTGCAGTAATTTGGAAGAGTTGGAGTATTGGTTATGCTAAGGGTTTTGCGGTATTAGTTAGATGGAGTGCAGAGTGAATTGAAGTATGAGAAATGTTTAAGTAAGAAAGCCTTGGAAATAGGAACGGTTATAGAAATGAGGTTATAGGCGGTTATCTTTGACATGTGGTGGTGATGAGGATGATGAGATGATTTAACTAAGGATTTAGTATTAGAGAGTTACGAGGACGTAACATTTGTCTTAAGAGGAGTAGGATGCGATAAAAGTGAGTTTCATGGTTGTGCATGTTGTAAAATAATTGGAAGTAGAGTGTTAGCATATCGTAAAGGAGGGATTTGTTTTGTGGTTGATGTTGTTAAAAGGCCATGGCCATGCTTGTAGTAGTGTGATGTTTAGGAGTTCGAGAGTTTTGATAGTGGCATGATGATGTTTATGAGTGTAAGTAAACTTCGAGGACGAAGTTCCTTTTAGGGGTGGTAGAATGTAACATTCCGTTTGATGTTAGGGGTATTTTGATATTGGATTGGCTCTGGATGATGTATTACGGAGCTAGTTGGTAGTGTATGGAGTTAGTGTTGAGAGAGATATAATGGAGTCGATACGATATCGTGAGCCATGTTGTGGAGGTAGGAATAGTTAGTGGAGTTGGTGTTACGAGTTCATGTTTGGGTTGGAGTTTTGTTTTGAGTTCTTAGTCACGTTGTTGTGTCTTGATCGAGTTAGTATGTTTGTTTTTGAGTATGGGTTGAACTTCGGGGACGAAGTTCTTTTTAAGGAGGGAAGACTGTAATACTCCGTATTTATGAGTCTTTGGGTACTCTATCGAGTAGGGCTTACTCTGTTGAGTAAGGGTGAGTTGCGTTTTAAAATAGTTTCTGACCTGTTGGGTACTCGATCGAGTAACTAGGATATTCGATCGAGTAAGGGGGCACTCGTTGGAGTTAGTGTCCTCCACAATAGTGCGTTAACATAATAAATCTCATTAATAGAATATCATCGATATTTAATTATTTGATCCTCGTCGATTGATTAACGTAAATCGATAACGGTTGGCTGACTAGAGTTTGACGTTATTGTCGTGAGACGGCGGTGATCAACTGACCCCTTTCGGTCACACCTAAAGGAACGAACCCCAATTGATAACTAGAGTTAGTCGATTATTATTAGAGAGATTTCGAGTTGCGAACTCGAGGAGCGGCAGTTAATATTTAATTATGCGATAATTAAATAATAAGTTTTGGGAAACGGGTTTTAGTTAATTAACTGTTAATTTACTAAAATTGTACTAATTGATTAATGTAATTAATATTAGTACGTAAATAATATGTGTAGTGGTACATGTATATTTACGGAGTGTATTGGACGAATTAATTATGGAAGTATTTAAACATGATACGATGTTTAAAATGAAAATTACACGGATTTGTGCAACAAATATAAAAACCAACATAATATAAGTGTAATGGATGATTACTCACATAATCATTTTACCTTATTTTGTATACTACCATAATATATATCTTATACTACATTTTGCATGTGATGTAAGATAAAATTATAAGACAAAAAAAATTGTCCACTTGAGCACATTCCACCCGCCACTTCCATTTCCCCTTCTACACTCCATATATTTGTTCATTTGTTCACTCTACCTCTCTTACACACACTTCACTTATTTGCATGTGAACATCTTCTTCCATCTTTCTACAATAATTCTCTAGTATACATTATTAATATTACTAAGAAAAGTTAGTGATATTACTAATATTATTATCAAGGGTTCATATTAACAAGTTACTATTTCATACTTGTTAGTATTTTTGAGTTGTTCTTGGGTGCAACTTGAAGGAGACTTTCTAGTTGAAGGTTTTTCAAGGAGGATCATCCACATCATTTTAGCTCAAGAACAAACTAGTAAGGAGAACTAGTTTGTGCCCATTTTACCAAATATTCAATGTAAGGAAATTGTTTTTCCTTATACTTTCTTTTTATGCTTTCATATTAGCATGCATGTTACATAGATCACATAAACAACAATTTATGAGATAAATTTTTTTATTAGAGAGTCTAATATGGATCTATGATCTTTCACACTCGATCGAGTACCTTAGCTACTCGATCGAGTAGCCGGTTTACGAGGAGTTATTTCTTGGGTTTTGTTAATTATGCGATTAAGATATATAATCTTTTCCGTCATCATTCTAAACACTTTTCAAAACCTAAATTACTGTCAAAGAGAGAAAGCAAGTACGTTCATCCCTTTAATCGCATTGTTAGCAAATCCCGGAGTTTGGAAGGTCGGTTTTCATCGTTTGTTATACCGTTGAGATCCTTGCGTCGAGGGTAAGATCTATGTACCCTTTTAACTATTTTTCCTTTAAGTTGGTTAAACCCTAATATGGGGATTTGGGGGTTTTGTGTAGATTGTGATTTGGTAGTGTTTATGTGTTTGTATGATAGGAGGAGGTTTTGTAGAAAAGGCTTTTTGATACAAATTTGTTGATACCGTCTCGATCACAGTGTGCTTTCCGGGGATTTCCTACTCAGCATTAGTCCCATAATGGGATGATTGTTGATGTGTTGAGATTGACTGTTTAATATCGTAATTGTTTTGTGACGGCTGTGATCGTGATTGTGATTGTTTGTCTCTGGTTCTCGAGATGCGTTCTCGGCTGAGTGGAGTCACTTGCGGGAGTGGCTTCACGCTCTAGTTTCGTCTCCTGTGGAACCCGCCACAGGGGGGATGTGCACATTAATGGGACAGGGTTATCGCTCGGTATGATGAGCGGGGCTTAGGTGGGAACGGCTGCGGTCCCCACTGGCGGTAGTCCAAAGGGACGGTCGGTGATGGAGATTGATGGGAGTGGTGTGATTGTGTGTGTGTGTGACCGTTTTAGCTGTGTTGTTTGTTGTGTTGTTGGATTATATAAATTGTGTGATTAGTACTGACGCCGTTTAAATGTTTTAAAAACTGTGGTGATCCATTCGGGGGCGGTGAGCAGTTATTGAGCAGGTATGATATGACGCGTATGGGATAGCTGGGATGAGTCATCACGTGGCAGTTAGAAGTCTTCCGCTGTGTCAGACGATGTTTTATAGCTTTGATAGTTTTAGCAGTAGACCGTCTGAGAATCTTGTATTTCTTTTTATCAGTTTGGAATTGCTATGTAATCACTTTAAACTTTATTTACTTTTAAAGTTGTTTCGTTATTGTCTTATGAATACCATGCCTCGGGTAACCGAGATGGTGGCATCCTTATACCTGAGTGGTCCTGGTAAGGCACTTGGAGTATGAGGGTGTTACAAATGGTATCAGAGCGACGATCCTGAAACCTGTAACCAATGATTTTAATGAATATAGGGAGTCAATTAAAATGAACCTGGGGTAAAGGTTGTAGGAGCTAATGCAAAGGCTTGGGAGACGTCCTAAAGTCGCGAACTCGCCCTACAATTTTGAACCAGTCACCATGGGATATGAGTCGGGATCGCTATGTGTTTATCTTGTGAATTGTGTACCTATATGGTGATGTGTGGCATGAATCGGTGGATGTATGTATGTGGAGAATGGGAATGTGTAGAAAAGATGGTGATGATGTGATTTCGTAAGCTATTGATTGAAAGCATGATAGTTGGTTTACAATGTTGTTTTGAATTGTAGGAAAAGTATATGAGAATGATGAATGATGTGGTATAAAAAGGAAGTAGTTCATATGTGATAATATGTGATGAATGATGATGTTGCAGGATGGATGATTCATAATGTGGCATAATAATAACATGTGCATAGGAATGTTGTGTCGTATACGTATATTTGGTTTGCATAAGGTTGCATGATAAGTTTATGTACTTGTCCACTATTGTTCATGTGTATATGTGGTAAGAAGTGTGTAGCTGTAATGAATGAATTGGTTGGAAGAGATTAAGTAAGTAATTGCATAAAAATATGAAATTCATGTGTGGAACATGTTTATGTGGGTAATGGATTTTAATAATATGGCAAGGTTTGTAACATGTGAATAGGGGATTTTTTGTTGTATATTATGTTATTGTGTACGTAAAGTTATAAAATAAAAGCATGTGGTAAATCGTGATTGACAAGTTAAATAATTTATGTGCATGATTAATGTTGTTGCTTGGCTTTTGAAAATAGTAACATATGATCATGAATACTGGTTTTATGAGTTTTGGACTGGTTTTGTTTGCTTGGTTGTTGTTTAAGTTGTTTGGAAGTAAAATCAAGTAGTTGTGTTTTTCGATTATAAAGAAGTTGTCTGTAAACTGTTATAACTTGAGATGCATAAATGATTTTGATGTGATTCCAATTGGAGGTGATAGCTTGTCCTTTTACGATTCTAACGATAGGTCACACGCCCAAAATGACCAAGTAATGAGTGAGTTATGACTATTTTAAGAAAACTGGCCAGTGCTGGGAATTGGGGTACTCGATCGAGTAGCCTTGGTACTCGATCGAGTAAGGGAGAACTCGATCGAGTACGTTAGTTACTCGATCGAGTAACCCCCGTGATTTGTTTTACGTGCTTCTGATCTTCACCTACTCGATCGAGTAAGTCCCTTACTCGATCGAGTGGCCGGTACTCGATCTAGTGACCCCTGTTTTGGGTCATATGCTTATCTTTTCACATTCGTTGCATATTATGTTTAATTCAAAGTTGTTATTTTACTTCTTTATGTATTGTTTTACATGTAAGTTGGTCTTGATACGTAATTTACCCAATCTTATGGGGTGGTGAGTGGCACCTTATGGTGAGTATGAGTTTGGTGGGAGGAGATGAGCTATATGTGGTTGTGCTGAGAAGTGGAAAAAGAAAAAGAATATTGATGAGCTGATTGAGGCATGGTGTAAGTTTTGGTGAGAGGTGGTGAGTAATTTATTCGCGAAATTGAGTGATGTAAAACTAAGTGAAAGTGGGTAAGGGATGATGTGGGTCTAAGGAACGTGAGAATGAAAAGATTGAAAGGAAGGTTTGGATAGTGGAAACTTGAGATGTGTAAAGAATTATGGAGTGAGATGGTTAGGAGTCGTGTGGGTCAAGAATATATGTAGTGAAAGTTCGTTTTAAAGGGGTTGAGAAGAGTGGTATATAGTGAACTTTATGGAGACATGTTGCGAGGTGGATTTGTAGACAGTGAGTGAGTTTGGGAGGTTTGGTTTATTAAGAGGTGAATCTACGTGTGATTTCTTTGGGCATTTAACGGCATGAAATGAAGTTGTTTAAACAGTGAACGTTGATTTTATGGATAGGTTAGTGACAAGTGTGAGCGATAGCATAATAAGAGAAGATCCATGGAAAGAAAGAGTGAGATGATATCGACATGAAATAATGGGATTTGAGCTTTGGCGGAATGAGAAGGTAACCGGAGCACTAAAGAATTAGATAGAAGTAATAAGGAGTTGAACTATTAAATGGTATTGTTGAATATGAAGAGAAAAGAAGAGTAAAAAGTAAGCTAAGGAAAATTTTCACCGGAGTTATGTGATATAAAGGTAAGGAATCATCAAAATGTGTGATATTATCATGAAGATGTTAGTTAATGGTTATATGGGAGCGTCAGGACAACATGATTAATAATGAGTTTCGAGGAATTAAGGGAGTAAGAGTTGGTTGAGTATTTACACGATATGAGATTTTTGGTGGAAAGTTAGATGACGATACAATTAAGATAGTATTGGGAATAATGTTGAGGTAATTTTGTTGATGGGTTTGATGTTCTTTATTTGGGGATGTTGACCAAAGATAGGAGAAAAACCGTGTTGTTTTGATATGAGTGTAAGAGGTTTGATATACGAGCAGTGGTGGTATTGTGGTGTTGTCATTAGTGGTTAAAGGTGATGATAGATAAGAAAGACAACAGTCCTAGAGAGGTTGATTTTACAAAGGCCGGATTGATATGTATGGTTGTAAAGGAGTATACGATGTGGTTATATGAGGCGAGCGCTAGTGGTTGAATATTAATGGTATGGCATGAGGTGATGGTTATGCGAATGGGAAAATATGTTATGAGGGGCATATGAGTTAAGCTCGGGCGACAGGTAACCTTTATCGAGTGGTAACTTACGTGATCAGGATTGACTAGTTGGATGTGATTATGGGTCTATGATGTGTATAAATGTTTGTGTGAGGTTCTGACCTCACGAGAAGCGGTATGGTGTGATAGTTATAAAGATGTTATATGAATGTTTGTGATATATGTAGGGTACGACAATCTGATGGAATGAGGCTAAAAAGGTAATAATTTGATTGATTTGGCATGGCTAGTTATAATTTTATGTGTATTGATAACACACGCGTATTCCGTGAAATGGTAGAGATGATGTTCATGAGGTGCTTATCTGTTTATCCATATAATATGTTGCGTTGTGATTTAATAAAGTGGATTTGAGTAAGTTTTTCTTGTCTGAGAAGTTATGTTGAGTCAGTATTTATGGGTTTGAGTCAGTTGTGATGTCTATCGGTGCGGTTGTGGTGCCTCGGGTGGTGATCCGGGCACGGTACTTCGTGTTGTGATGCGGGTATTTTCGCACTGTGGTGCGGTTGTTGGTGACGGTGTTCTGATGCCGTCACCGGTTGTGGTGGAGTAGGCGGGATGATTATGATACGAGTTTTCGAAAGTGCATACCATTATACATAGATTGTTGTTTTGTTTCTTTGTTGATCTTTGTGAGTTTTGGTTGAACATGTAGACTGTTGTTTTGTTTGTTGATGTTTCTTACCAGTTTCAACTTGGGCGTGAGGGTAGAGTATGATATGGGAGAAAGTTGTGTATGTTTTGTTGTTGTGATGGTATAGTGATTTTTACGTTGTGGCACGATTGTAAGAGGTTGTACAGAACATTTGACCTTGTTGTAGATGAGACATCGGTGCACATAGTCATGGCAAGTGATTCGTAGAACATGTGTGGTAATGATCTGAAAGCTGCATGTGGTTTTAATCTTTCGTTGGGCCAGTGAGGGAAGGGTGTTTGGATTTAGTGTCTTGTTAAGTCATGTATGAGTTTTGCAGTGATGAAAGAAAAGAACTTGAGGATCTTGTGTGAGTGTACGTAACACGTGTGGATCGTGAGTTATGCTTTTGGCGATATAAGTTTTATATAGTCTATATAGAGAGGTATGTCATGTTGCAGTAATTTGGAAGAGTTGGAGTATTGGTTATGCTAAGGGTTTTGCGGTATTAGTTAGATGGAGTGCAGAGTGAATTGAAGTATGAGAAATGTTTAAGTAAGAAAGCCTTGGAAATAGGAACGGTTATAGAAATGAGGTTATAGGCGGTTATCTTTGACATGTGGTGGTGATGAGGATGATGAGATGATTTAACTAAGGATTTAGTATTAGAGAGTTACGAGGACGTAACATTTGTCTTAAGAGGAGTAGGATGCGATAAAAGTGAGTTTCATGGTTGTGCATGTTGTAAAATAATTGGAAGTAGAGTGTTAGCATATCGTAAAGGAGGGATTTGTTTTGTGGTTGATGTTGTTAAAAGGCCATGGCCATGCTTGTAGTAGTGTGATGTTTAGGAGTTCGAGAGTTTTGATAGTGGCATGATGATGTTTATGAGTGTAAGTAAACTTCGAGGACGAAGTTCCTTTTAGGGGTGGTAGAATGTAACATTCCGTTTGATGTTAGGGGTATTTTGATATTGGATTGGCTCTGGATGATGTATTACGGAGCTAGTTGGTAGTGTATGGAGTTAGGGTTGAGAGAGATATAATGGAGTCGATACGATATCGTGAGCCATGTTGTGGAGGTAGGAATAGTTAGTGGAGTTGGTGTTACGAGTTCATGTTTGGGTTGGAGTTTTGTTTTGAGTTCTTAGTCACGTTGTTGTGTCTTGATCGAGTTAGTATGTTTGTTTTTGAGTATGGGTTGAACTTCGGGGACGAAGTTCTTTTTAAGGAGGGAAGACTGTAATACTCCGTATTTATGAGTCTTTGGGTACTCTATCGAGTAGGGCTTACTCTGTTGAGTAAGGGTGAGTTGCGTTTTAAAATAGTTTCTGACCTGTTGGGTACTCGATCGAGTAACTAGGATATTCGATCGAGTAAGGGGGCACTCTGTTGGAGTTAGTGTCCTCCACAATAGTGCGTTAACATAATAAATCTCATTAATAGAATATCATCAGATATTTAATTATTTGATCCTCGTCAGTTGATTAACGTAAATCGATAACGGTTGGCTGACTAGAGTTCGACGTTATTGTCGTGAGACGGCGGTGATCAACTGACCCCTTTCGGTCACACCTAAAGGAACGAACCCCAATTGATAACTAGAGTTAGTCGATTATTATTAGAGAGATTTCGAGTTGCGAACTCGAGGAGCGGCAGTTAATATTTAATTATGCGATAATTAAATAATAAGTTTTGGGAAACGGGTTTTAGTTAATTAACTGTTAATTTACTAAAATTGTACTAATTGATTAATGTAATTAATATTAGTACGTAAATAATATGTGTAGTGGTACATGTATATTTACGGAGTGTATTGGACGAATTAATTATGGAAGTATTTAAACATGATACGATGTTTAAAATGAAAATTACACGGATTTGTGCAACAAATATAAAAACCAACATAATATAAGTGTAATGGATGATTACTCACATAATCATTTTACCTTATTTTGTATACTACCATAATATATATCTTATACTACATTTTGCATGTGATGTAAGATAAAATTATAAGACAAAAAAAATTGTCCACTTGAGCACATTCCACCCGCCACTTCCATTTCCCCTTCTACACTCCATATATTTGTTCATTTGTTCACTCTACCTCTCTTACACACACTTCACTTATTTGCATGTGAACATCTTCTTCCATCTTTCTACAATAATTCTCTAGTATACATTATTAATATTACTAAGAAAAGTTAGTGATATTACTAATATTATTATCAAGGGTTCATATTAACAAGTTACTATTTCATACTTGTTAGTATTTTTGAGTTTCTCTTGGGTGCAACTTGAAGGAGACTTTCTAGTTGAAGGTTTTTCAAGGAGGATCATCCACATCATTTTAGCTCAAGAACAAACTAGTAAGGAGAACTAGTTTGTGCCCATTTTACCAAATATTCAATGTAAGGAAATTGTTTTTCCTTATACTTTCTTTTTATGCTTTCATATTAGCATGCATGTTACATAGATCACATAAACAACAATTTATGAGATAAATTTTTTTATTAGAGAGTCTAATATGGATCTATGATCTTTCACACTCGATCGAGTACCTTAGCTACACGATCGAGTAAGCAGCATTCTGAGGAGTTATTTCTTGGGTTTTGTTAATTATGCGATTAAGATATATAATCTTTTCCGTCATCATTCTAAACACTTTTCAAAACCTAAATTACTGTCAAAGAGAGAAAGCAAGTACGTTCATCCCTTTAATCGCATTGTTAGCAAATCCCGGAGTTTGGAAGGTCGGTTTTCATCGTTTGTTATACCGTTGAGATCCTTGCGTCGAGGGTAAGATCTATGTACCCTTTTAACTGTTTTTCCTTTAAGTTGGTTAAACCCTAATATGGGGATTTGGGGGTTTTGTGTAGATTGTGATTTGGTAGTGTTTATGTGTTTGTATGATAGGAGGAGGTTTTGTAGAAGAGGCTTTTTGATACAAATTGTGATACCGTCTGATCATTGTTGTGCTTTCCAGGTAGGATTTCCTACTCAGTATTAGTCCCATAATGGGATGATTGTTGATGTGTTGAGATTGACTGTTTAATATCGTAATTGTTTTGTGACGGCTGTGATCGTGATTGTGATTGTTTGTCTCTGGTTCTCGAGATGCGTTCTCGGCTGAGTGGAGTCACTTGCGGGAGTGGCTTCACGCCCTAGTTTCGCCTCCTGTGGAACCCGCCACAGGGGGGATGTGCACATTAATGGGACAGGGTTATCGCTCGGTATGATGAGCGGGGCTTAGGTGGGAACGGCTGCGGTCCCCCACTGGCAGGGCTGGTCCAGTGGACAGTCGGTGACGGAGATTGATGGGAGTGGTGTGATTGTGTGTGTGTGACCGTTTTAGCTGTGTTGTTTGTTGTGTTGTTGGATTATATAAATTGTGTGATTAGTACTGACCCCGTTTAAATGTTTTAAAAACTGTGGTGATCCATTCGGGGGTGGTGAGCAGTTATTGAGCAGGTATGATATGACGCGTATGGGATGGCTGGGATGAGTCATCACGTGGCAGTTAGAAGTCTTCCGCTGTGTCAGACGATGTTTTATAGCTTTTATAGTTTTAGCAGTTGTTGGACCATATAGATATATGATTAAGTTTTGATAATGACAAGTGTGTGCTTCGTTTTATATATACTCTTGCTTGTAATTGTTTGTTTAGTCTTTGTTAGATTAACTTAGGTTTACAAGTTTAGCAAGTAATGTTATAGCTCTCTTAGCTATAACATTGAAGATTTGTGAAGCATCATTCAAGTTATGTTATAGCAGCTTGAGCTATAACATTAGAAGTTCTTAAGGCATCATAAGCAATCAGTAATAAGTTTTGAGTATGATGATCATTCAAGCAAAAGGCTAGATCAAGTCTTTAACAAAGCTCAAGATGAAGAGCTTTTGGTCAAGATAAAGAGAAGATCCTTTACTGAAGATCTCCAGGAAGATTAGTTAGTATAGGTCTTCATCTAATGACGGTATCTTAAGATAAGAATATTGGGAAGTAAAGTTATAGCTATTTCACCTATAACTTTACTAACCAAACTTAAAGTTATAGCTGTTTCTACTATAACTTTAGGTAGCATTTTAAAGGCACGATTTTAATAGTTTTAAAATCATTTTTCAAAAGATAAAATTTCTCTTATACATATTTCGAAATCTTTTGTATATAGTAGAATTGAATTATGGATTGTTATAATTGGTGACTTGCATATTCCTATTGGTTAGTAAAACGACTTATGAGTCGTCATGCTACCTAGGGTTTGCTAGTCTATCTAATCTAACCCTAATCCAAGGAGATAGGTTTTATCCAAGATGGACACGGGCCTAGGGTTTCAGCCGTGAGCTGCAAACCGTTGGGGCGCGTGAGGTGGTTGTGTTTAAGTAACCTATTTAATCAAATCTAGCTTATATTTATATAAGATATTTTCCTATCTTTATAATATATGATTTGATTTGTTTACTTATCCCAATATCTTAAAAGATATAGTTTTAGATTTCAAATAAGATTTATTTTTATCTTATTTACCTAAACTATAATATCTTGGATTAAATTAAGGAAAGAGATAAAGTTTTATCTCTTATTTCCTTAGTCGCCTATCTCACGGCATCCTAGGGTTTCGTGCAAACCCTAGTACCCACTTCTACTATAAATACAATTGATCATTCTTCATTTATCTAAGCTTTTCGAAATACAAGAAACTTTGCAAAACATATTTGAGTTTAATTCTTAATTGTCTTATTGTTTTGTTTTAGAAAATATTTACGAAAAGTCGTGCTCTTCAAATTGCTTATCTTTCCTTAACATTACGTCATAAGATAATAGTACTTCATATTGTTTCTTACTCGTTCAATTGTGTGAACACCTAGAAGAACAATCAAGTGCTTTCTTAGTAACTTAAGATAGTCAAATCGAATCTCTAGTGATATTCAAATCGAGTTATAGTTAGAGTTAACTATACGAGTTGGGTTGATAATTTTGTAATCCGGAGTAAGGTACTAAAATTATTAATCGAGAATAGTGGACGTAGGCTTCGACGTGTGAAGCTGAACCACTTCAAATATCGTGTGTCTTTGCATCTTTCGTTTCAGTCATTTCATTCGTTCATAATCATTTAGTTAATTAGTTAAAGTTTAATCAATAAACTTTAAGTAATTAATTACCTTGATATAAAATAAAAAGTAGGCATAATTTTTAAATACTCAATTCACCCCCCCCCCTCTCGAGTATTTCGGGTGTGATAGACTCTTCAATTGGTATCAGAGCCTCGTGCTCTTGATTGCCTAACCGCAAAGAGGCTAGATCCGTCTATCTTTTTATCTTTTTATTTTATTTTTATTCCGCTGCATTACTCGTGTGAAATGGATTCCAAGTATCTAAAGTGTCCCGTCTTTGATGGGAAGAATTATGGACTATGGAAAAACATGATGACACACTACATAAAAGGACATGATTGGGAGTGCTGGACGATTATAAAGAACGGACCAAATAAAATTTTGGTCGCGTCTTCGGAAGGCACTACCTATGAGAAAAAAGAAGAAGACTATGTTGAGGCTGATTACAAGAAGGCTGAGAAAAACTCGAAAGCGATAAGCCTGTTGCAGAACGGCATGATATCGACTGAATTCGATCGTTTTTCTTCTTGCACTTCGGCCAAGGAAATATGGGATGGTCTTGAGTTGGCCTATGAAGGAACATCGGCTGTAAGGAAATATCGTATTGACTTGCTGATTCAAAAATATGAACTTTTCGAGAATGGAAAATAATGAATCACTTGATAGCATGTCGTACGATTTTCTACTATAGTCAATGAGCTAAAAAATCTTGGTAAAACCTTTAACTCCGAGGATATTGCTAGAAAAGTACTTAGGAGTCTAACCAAGAAATGGCGTCCCAAGGTCACGGTTATGGAAGAAGTCAGAGATCTCACTTCCCTTCCTTATGCAGAACTTATTGGCGCTCTCATGGCTCATGAACTCGTCCCGGAAGACGATGAGGCCGAGTCCAAAGAATAAGAAGAGCATGGCTCTACAAGCTTCTGCTAAGGAAGAAGAAGATGTAGAAATAGAGGACGAAACGGTTTTGTTTGCTAAACGATTCAACAAACGCATCTTCAGAAATAAGCAAGCAAAATCGTTCAATAACAATAATAAGTTCTCTAATAAGAAAACCTCAGAGTCAAAGAATACGTTTGCAAATAGAGGATGCTTCAAGTGTGGAGAATCCGGTCATATGATTAAGGACTGTCCCACATGGGATAAAATCAAAGACAAAGCAAAACGGGAGAAAACCAAGAAGGAATTCAAGCAAGTTATGATAGCATCTTGCTGGGGAGATCTCGACCCTGAGGACGACGAAGCATCAGAAGAAGAAGAAATTGCTAACCTATGCTTAAGCAACGTTAGCCTTGACCTCTTCTCGACGCGATGATAAAGATAGTGTGGACTCCTCTGCTTCTTCCTAGGAGATTCCGATTCAGAAGACGAAGAAGAGGTAAGCTATCTTGAACTTAAGAAGAGTGTCAAGAAACTTTCTAAGAATGCTTTAATAGAATATTTTGAGCAATCTCTTGATAAGTGTCACGAACAAGAGATGGAATTGAAAGATTTGAAAGAACAAATTCTCGATATTGCTGAAGAGAATCAACTCCTTAAGGCAAAGGCCAAAAAGCTTAAATCTAAAGTTACAAATGAATATAGCTACAACTTGATTCGACAAATCTTGAGAAGAAGGTTCTTGAGTCTAAAGTTTTAGCTAATGAAGCTATAACCTCGGACCTAAAACTCAACATTAAGCATCTTCAAGCCAAAGTTATAGCTAGTGAAGCTATAACATTGGAATTGAGGAAAGTCAAAGAGCTTCTTGAGTCCAAGGCTACGGCTAGAGAAACCGTAATCTCAGATCAAAAGAAGGAGATTGAATCTCTATCTCAGCAATTAAAGGAATCTAAGACTATTCTTTCAAATACTAAAAGAACGCATACCGAGATGGTTCGAGTTCTTAATGATAGATTCCAGAACTTTCGTGACAACTATGAAGAGACTCATCCTCCCAAAATCATAGAGTCAGACCATTCTAAGTGCAACAAGGAAATAGAGTCCTTAAAAGAACTTCATTGCATGCTAGAAAGGTTCATGAGAAATGGGAAGGTAGCACACGTGTTCTAAACATCCTAACTGAGCAATCAGATAATAACATGAAAATGGGATTAGGGCACGAGTGCTACGGTCGTAGAGATCACTCTAAATGCAAATCAACCCCTTCCGAACGAGACTTCAGAAGGAGAAAATATACAAACTTACCTGAATACTTGATTTGCAATTACTTTGTGGTCATCTTTGGACATATCCAAGAAAATTGTGTCAAATATGCTCAGGATTTAAGAAAAGGAATTAACTTTGTCAAAAAATCTGACACTATTTTCGAGGAAAGCGTCAATACCCCATCTGAACCAAGTACCAGTGAAAAACGCAACAATGATCATCGTTGGTTCTATGATATGAGCTTTGATTTCAAGAAGGATACCAAAGTCAAACAAACTCCAAAACCTAAGGAGCCCGTAAAAACCAAAGCTCCCCCCAAACAACCTGAAAGACCTCGACATAAGGAACCCACAACTTAACCTAAAACGGTTCCTAAACAAACCCATTCGCCTTCAAAACGTAAAATCATAAAGAGGGTTTGGATTAGGAAGGATCTGGTTTTCAGGGTGACTAACGTCAAAGGACCCAACTTAGCTTGGGTACCTAAAAACTGTATCTAATTATTTTGCAGGTTGTGGTGAAAGAAAATAACCTATGGTACCTTGACAGCGGATGCTCAAGGCACATGACTGGAGATGTAAATTTATTTCTTTCACTTGAACCCTTCGATGGAGGTAAGGTCACATTTGGTGATAACAAAAAGGGTAAGATCATCGGTGTAGGTAAAGTTGGAATATCTTCTTCTCATGCAATTAGTGATGTTTATCTTGTTAGTGGTCTCAAACACAACTTGCTAAGTATCTCTCAATTATGCGACAAAGGAAATAAAGTTGTTTTTCATTCAGATTCCTGTCGAATAATAATTGAAGGAACGAGCAGTGTTGTGCTTGAAGGACACCGTAGAAGGAATGTCTATATGATTGACCTAAATAACATTCCTACTAATTCATTCACATGCATGAAAGTAATGACAGATGATCCGTGCCTTTGGCACAAAAGATTTGCTCACATAAACTCAACAACATTGAATAAGCTAAAGAAATGGGATCTGGTTGAAGGACTTCCATCAATCAAATTCAATCAAGAAACTTTATGTGACTCTTGTGCCCGTTGCAAGCACGTGAGATCATCGTTCAAACCTAAGAGAATAGTAAGTACCAAGGAACCACTAGAACTCGTGCACATGGATCTTTGTGGCCCAATGAAGGTAAGAAGTAGAGGTGGATCCAGGTATGTCTTCGTTCTAGTTGATGATTATTCCAGATTTGTTTGGCCAATCTTTCTAAACTCAAAAGATGAGACTTTCGAGGAATTTGCAGTTCTAATGAAACTTGCCCAAAATAAGTATAAATCAAAATTAATTTCCATTCGTGGGATCATGGCACCGAATTTGATAATCAAGCCTTCATACAATATTGTAGGGAAAATGGTGTTGGGCATAACTTCTCAAAGACACCACGAACCCCACAAAGAAACGGTGTTGTGGAACGTATGAATAGAACATTGGAGGATATGGCACGCACGATGTTATTGTGTAGTGGCCTACCTAGAAATTTTTGGGCTGAAGCTATTAGTACTGCATGCTATGTTCATAATCGAGCTTTGATTAGACCTATTCTCAAGAAGACTCCTTATGAGCTTCTTAGGGGACGTAAACCTAACATATCACATCTACGTTGCTTCGGGAGCAAATGTTTTGTCCATAATAATGGTAAAAATAGATTAAGCAAATTTGATCCCAGAAGTGACGAAGCGGTATTTGTCGGTTATTCTAATCATAGTAAAGCATATAAGGTCTTTAATAAAAGAACCTTATGCATCGAAGAAAGTGTTCATGTTGTTTTTGATGAGAATAACATGTTTGACAAAGCTGAACAGGATGAGGAAGAAGATTTGAACGAACCTGATTTCCGGCTATCCAGGGATGATCTTCCAGAATTGGATGAGGAAGATAAAGAAATTGAAGGCACAAATGATGAACAAGGAACCCCTTCGAATGATAAAGGAAAGAGTACTGAGAGTTTAGTTGATGATACTACAACCTCTTCTCAATCCAAGCAATTGGAGGACAAAGTTATAACTGATGAAGATATAACTTCAACTTCAAATCAACGAGCTAAGTCCAAAGTTATAACTGATTCTGTTATAACCCCAGACTTGGATTCAGGGGGAACAAGGCTTGGACCCCAATCATTCGAAGAAGGCGAGACATGTTCAGATGAAGATGTGCCTCATATTTCTAAGAAATGGAAATATAAGGATTCCCATCCAATGGAAACCATCCTAGGAAGTTTAAATGAAGGCGTTCGAACTCGGAGAAGACTTAACAATTTCTGCTCCTTCTACTCTTTTTTGTCAACCATTGAGCCAACAAATATCAAAGAAGCACTTGCCGAACCAGATTGGATCGTGGCAATGCAAGAAGAGCTTCAACAGTTCGAACGAAACAAAGTGTGGCATTTGGTTCCAAGACCTAAAGATCGAACGGTCATCGGTACAAGATGGGTGTTTAGAAACAAGTTGGACGATACAGGAGTGATTGTTCGAAACAAAGCTAGATTGGTTGTACAAGGATATAATCAACAAGAAGGAATTGACTACGATGAGACCTTCGCTCCTGTAGCCAGACTTGAGGCTATCAGATTATTAATAGCATTTGCTGCTCATAAAGGAATGAAACTTTTTCAAATGGACGTTAAAACAACTTTTCTTAACGGTTATTTGAATGAGGAGGTTTTTGTTGAACAACCACCAAGATTTCTCGATAGCAAGTTTCAAAACCACGTTTTCAAACTGGATAAAGCTTTGTATGGTTTGAAACAAGCTCCGAGATCGTGGTATGACAGATTGTCAAAATATCTTCTAGAAAGTGGTTTTAAAAGAGGATCTGTCGACAAAACCCTATTCCTAAAGACTGAGGTTTCCGATTTATTAGTCGTTCAAATTTACGTTGATGATATTATCTTTGGTTCAACTAATAATCGTCTATGCAAGTATTTTTCAGATCTAATGACCTCAGAATTCGAGATGAGCATGATGGGAGAACTCAAGTTCTTCCTTGGACTCCAAATCTAACAAACTCCTGAAGGGATTATGATACACCAACAAAAATACATCAAGGAGCTAATCAAGAAATTCGGTATGGAAAATTCTAATTCTAAGCCAACTCCTATGGGTACTGAGAAGAAGTTGACCTTAGATGAGAACGGTAAGTCTGTCGATGAAACGACTTATCGAGGTATGATTGGCTCACTTCTCTATTTAACTGCTAGTCGTCCGGATATAATGTTTAGTGTATGCGTTTGTGCTCGATTTCAATCGTGCCCTAAAGAATCGCATTTGACGGCAGTTAAGAGAATCTTGAAGTATTTGATCGGTACATCTAAATTATATCTGTGGTATCCTCTTGAGTGTAATTTCGATCTCATAGGGTATTCAGATGCAGATTATGCAGGATGTTCACTTGACAGAAAAAGTACTTCCGGCATAGCCACATTTGTTGGACCATGTATCATCACGTGGGGATCCAAGAAGCAAAATTCCGTTGCATTATCTACTGCTGAAGCCGAATACATTGCTGCTGGACTGGTATGTTCTCAACTTTTATGGCTTAAGCAACAACTATGTGATTATGGTGTTAATGTTGGGTGTATACCTATTCTGTGTGACAACACAAGTGCTATAATTATCTCTAAAAACCCTGCACAGCATTCACGTACTAAGCATATAGACATTAGACACCATTTTCTACGGGATCATGTAGATAAGGGCAACATAAGACTGGAATTTTGTAGTACAGAAAAACAATGGGCTGACATTTTTACCAAAGCATTGGCTAGAGAACGTTTTGAGATTTTACGGTTGGAAATTGGTTTAATTGGTGGCAACTAAACTTGTCACAAAAATTTTATTCTCTATATGACTGACTAGATTTGACGAGATTGTATGATTGTGTCCGTATTTTTCGTTGCACGTTTAATTATGTCAAATTTATATTATATTACGAAAATATTCCATTTTCGAGTCATATATTTTTTAAGTTTATTATGAGCCAAAAGTCGTAACCAATTGCTCTTATTTCCTGCCAAAACCGAAAATCCCATAAAATAATCTCTCATCGTATCTTACTTTATCCTAATATATCTTACCATATCTTTTACCCTAACCACTTGTCTATCTTTTGGTAAATCCTTTATTAAAAAAAAAAAAAAAAAAGGAAAACTTACCTAATTCATCTCCACACGCCACCTCCACTATCCTACTTCCCCTAAATCTCTATTACCATAATGAGATTCCAACTCCCATAAATACTACCTCCTACCGTCACCATCACCATCACAAACACAAAACCCAAAAATCACTTTTTAGACTTTTCTACACTCTTAACCTCCAAAATCCTTTCACCATCATGACTCCTCCCTCAACCCGTTTTCACTCACCCTCAACTCGGTCCACAACTCGGACCGGGTCATCCAAACCTTCATGCACCAAAACCTATGTTCCTGTCAAAACTTCCTCACCTTCTTCAAACCAAAAAACAACTAACCCCGATCATAACCGGGTTGATCCTAACTTAGAAGGGAAAAGACGGAAGTTGAATAAAGGGAAAAAGAAGGCAGTGGGGTTTGAGGATTCGGTGGAAGCACCTGAGGATGTAGCTACTCAAGAAGGTCATCAAAGGACAATGTTTCGGTAGTATATGCCGAATGCAACATCAAAGGGGCTTGATACTCTTCGACTCACCGCGGATGAAAGGACTCGTGTCAACAATGTTATGAGATACGGTATTCATGGTGGTCGTCTCTATTCCGAAAAGTGGTATGGAAAAATCGAAGCTCTGCAATTCTTTAAGGATTTCTTGAATTTTCAAGAATGGAAGAAAGTTTGTTCCTTTGTTGGTCCGGTTTACCCTATTGAGGTAATCCAATTTTATTCTTCCGTCTCTGTCAAAAATAATGTGTTGCATGCGGTGGTGAATGATACAAAGTCAAAATCTCCTTGCCGATTTTTGTACTGCTTTTCGGTCCCGATGATGGGATCGAAATCAATCCGAGTGCGGAATGGGGAGATGTGACGGAGGAAGAGAAGCTTAAAATTAAGAAGTCGTTTGATGTTGATGCTACGGGGTCAAGTAACATGCTTGCGGGGCCGTTTACCCCAAAATTGAAATTCTTTCTTAATTTCATTTGGAACACGGTTGTTCCGAGAAGGGGTGGTCGTGATAAGTTGTCTAGCTATGAGATGTTGTTGTTGTCTAAATGGCTCGAGGGAACCAAAGTAAGTCTTCCTCGTCTTGTGTTTCATAAAATCATTCAAACTAGTGTTTGTGTCACTGAGGAGAAATTTTATACTACTTTGGATTTGCCTTATGGTATGTGGGTCTCTCGACTTTTGGAAGAAAAGGGGGTGGTTGGGATTTCTAGTTATGGTGTCAAGGTGAAAGATGAGATGTGTGACACTCATCTTAAATTGATGAAAGTTGGTGCTATTGGACCCGATTTGGTGTTCTTGTCAAAAGGGAATGTGGTGGAGAAATCGTCTGATGTGGTTTCGGTCATTGAACAAAAATTGGAAGTGTTTATGGCTAGTATTTGTAAGAAATTGGATGCACAAAATAAGATGGTTGTGGAATTGGTCTCGGGTTTGGGAAAAGACAAGGGTGCGGCTTCGGGTTCGATGGGTTCGGATCTTGGTGAAGTCTTGTCTTATTTGCATGGGCTTGAAACACGGGTGGATGCTATGGCTAAGGATGCGGCTAGGGCGGCAAAAGAGTGTGTTCGTCATTCTAGCTCACTAGCAAATTTGGCTAGTCAAGGTGGAGCCTTGTGGAAGGAAGGAAAGGCTATGCATGAGGATATGCGGGTTGTGTACGAGGCTACTCAAGCCTTGTCGATGAAGGTGCTTAATTTTGAGCGGTGTCTCACGGCACAAGCTAACCATGTTCGTTCATGCTTTGACCGTCTCGACTCTCTTGAGTTTAGGACCCGTCCCGGTTATGTCAACCCCAATGTCGTGAAACGTGACATTCCTTGAACCCGTCCTCCTCTTTTCCTTGCCTTTTCTTATGTTAGACTTTATATTTTGAATAATTGTCTAATTCGGCCCATTTTGGCTCTTTTCTCATTCGGCCCATTTGGCTTAAAACTCTTGTTCTTATTCGGCCCAGTTGGCAATTAGACTACTTTGGTTTGTAGTATGCTTATCTTCTATTTTGGCATGATAATGTTGCTTACTTTCTCGTTTTCTAATATCTCTTTGCATGCTTACATTGTGTCTCGACTAATATTATTCTAGTTGTTTTATGTCTTTTCTCGTCTTTTCGATGATGTCAAGAGGGGGAAGAAATCTTCGTGACTTAAGTATTTGCCTAAGCTTGCTCCTTGTCGGAATCTTTAATCTCTTAAGGTCCTTAGATGCTATACTTTGTATATAAGTGATTGTTCTTGCGTTCAACTGTCTATGACTTTTTATAGTATTATGTTGAGGGGGAACTTACACTTAGTCACAAATCTTAAGAGACTTGTCATCATCAAAAAGGGGGAATTTGTTGGACCATATAGATATATGATTAAGTTTTGATAATGACAAGTGTGTGCTTCGTTTTATATATACTCTTGCTTGTAATTGTTTGTTTAGTCTTTGTTAGATTAACTTAGGTTTACAAGTTTAGCAAGTAATGTTATAGCTCTCTTAGCTATAACATTGAAGATTTGTGAAGCATCATTCAAGTTATGTTATAGCAGCTTGAGCTATAACATTAGAAGTTCTTAAGGCATCATAAGCAACTGTAACAAGTTTCGAGTATGATGATCATTCAAGCAAAAGGCTAGATCAAGTCTTTAACAAAGCTCAAGATGAAGAGCTTTTGGTCAAGATAAAGAGAAGATCCTTTACTGAAGATCTCCAGGAAGATTAGTTAGTATAGGTCTTCATCTAATGACGGTATCTTAAGATAAGAATATTGGGAAGTAAAGTTATAGCTATTTCACCTATAACTTTACTAACCAAACTTAAAGTTATAGCTGTTTCTACTATAACTTTAGGTAGCATTTTAAAAGCACGATTTTAATAGTTTTAAAATCATTTTTCAAAAGATAAAATTTCTCTTATACATATTTCGAAATCTTTTGTATATAGTAGAATTGAATTATGGATTGTTATAATTGGTGACTTGCATATTCCTATTGGTTAGTAAAACGACTTATGGGTCGTCATGCTACCTAGGGTTTGCTAGTCTATCTAATCTAACCCTAATCCAAGGAGATAGGTTTTATCCAAGATGGACACGGGCCTAGGGTTTCAAACGTGAGTCGCAAACCGTTGGGGCGCGTGAGGTGGTTGTGTTTAAGTAACCTATTTAATCAAATCTAGCTTATATTTATATAAGATATTTTCCTATCTTTATAATATATGATTTGATTTGTTTACTTATCCCAATATCTTAAAAGATATAGTTTTAGATTTCAAATAAGATTTATTTTTATCTTATTTACCTAAACTATAATATCTTGGATTAAATTAAGGAAAGAGATAAAGTTTTATCTCTTATTTCCTTAGTCGCCTATCTCACGGCATCCTAGGGTTTCGTGCAAACCCTAGTACCCACTTCTACTATAAATACAATTGATCATTCTTCATTTATCTAAGCTTTTCGAAATACAAGAAACTTTGCAAAACATATTTGAGTTTAATTCTTAATTGTCTTATTGTTTTGTTTTAGAAAATATTTACGAAAAGTCGTGCTCTTCAAATTTCTTATCTTTCCTTAAGATTACGTCATAAGATAATAGTACTTCATATTGTTTCTTACTCGTTCAATTGTGTGAACACCTAGAAGAACAATCAAGTGCTTTCTTAGTAACTTAAGATAGTCAAATCGAATATCTAGTGATATTCAAATCGAGTTATAGTTAGAGTTAACTATACGAGTTGGGTTGATAATTTTGTAATCCGGAGTAAGGTACTAAAATTATTAATCGAGAATAGTGGACGTAGGCTTCGACGTGTGAAGCTGAACCACTTCAAATATCGTGTGTC
Source organism: Silene latifolia (assembly GCF_048544455.1). NCBI lineage: Eukaryota > Viridiplantae > Streptophyta > Magnoliopsida > Caryophyllales > Caryophyllaceae > Silene > Silene latifolia. The sequence continues at coordinate 58,827,580 of NC_133526.1, forward strand.
TTTGCATCTTTCGTTTCAGTCATTTCATTCGTTCATAATCATTTAGTTAATTAGTTAAAGTTTAATCAATAAACTTTAAGTAATTAATTACCTTGATATAAAATAAAAAGTAGGCATAATTTTTAAATACTCAATTCACCCCCCCCCCCCTCTCGAGTATTTCGGGTGTGATAGACTCTTCAGCAGTAGACCGTCTGAGAATCTTGTATTTTTTTATATCAGTTTGGAATTGCTATGTAATCACTTTAAACTTTATTTACTTTTAAAGTTGTTTCGTTATTGTCTTATGAATATCATGCCTCGGGTAACCGAGATGGTGGCATCCTTATACCTGAGTGGTCCTGGTAAGGCACTTTGAGTATGGGGGTGTTACATCAACTCTGGTGGAAAAGCTTGTCAACAATCTCCACCCAGTGTATGCCAACCTACTGAGGTATCAGAATATCAAAACTTTTCAAGATCTGCAAATTCTGGGGACACGTATTGAGGACGACCTCCGAAAGGGTGTCTTAGCAAAGACCACTGGCAGGGGTTACCAGGATCCACCTCAACCGGATCTTGCCCTTACGGTCAGACAAACAAGATTGATGAGGTCAACCTCGTCGAACCATCCGCCAAGAAAACCGAGCGCCCCCAGAGAGTGTTCACCAACATAGGGTCGACTTATGCAAGTGCCCTGAAAAGGCTCATGGACCAAGGGAAGCTACAACCGATCGGACCCACCCCCAGATCCGACCGACGCCAAGAAGTCCCGATTTTGGAACCCCAACGCCTACTGTCAGTATCATCGAGGGAAAGGGCATGATACTGAAAATTGCTTCAAACTCAAGCACCTCATTCAAGACATGATTGAGAAGGGAGATTTGACTATACCCCCACCAACTAAGCCAAACAACAAGACGAATCCTCTGGGAATTCACGCCATCTCTGACGATGAGCCGACCCTAGACTGCTCTCACCTCATCTTGCCGATTGACGACGAGGTGAATGTTTTGGAAAAGGATCCTTCAGACGGAGTGTTTGTGTTTAGTGCTGCCACTATGCTCACTATGTTTCAGCAAGTTGAAGAGGCCATAGCCAGTCTCTCTGAGAGAATCACCCGACTCGACGACGCCTACCGTCGACTCATCTTTAATCCCCCAACACCGCGCCCAAGGGAGAATTCCTCAAGCATTCAAAACTACCCACCCTAGGATGGATTGCTCCCACGACCATTCTGGCAGAGACCTCACGAAAATCACCTTCAAGATAATCACCTTCAAAATAACTACCCTCAAAATAACTACCCTCAAAATAACTACCCCCATAAAAATCGCCCTCACAAAAATATTCCCCACAAGAACTACCCACCGAGGAATACCCCTCCAAGGTATCCTCGAGACTCCGAAATTAACGGCATATGGAGGGATGATGTTGAGGATGTCTATATCCTTCCAGGGAAGGAGAAGCGGGCGAAAGAAATCGGACATCTCACCCGGTTCGGACGTCCCTATCAAAATCCGAGCAACCCAACGGTCGTTCCAACAACGAATGACAAAGTCGTCCCAGAAGTGGACACTCAACCAAAGGCCCCCGAGAACTCAATCCTGAAACAGCTCCAGAAAGCAAAAGCCTAAATCTCAATTTGGCAGCTGATCGCAACGTCTTTTAAACATCGACAGGCCTTGCTGCAGGCCTTGGGAAAATTAACTGTGCCATCCACCTCTTCCCCAAAAGAAATAGTGGCACACATGACGAGGGACGCCCCTGATCTGAGTAACCCGGTCGTCTTCTCCGACGAGGACATCCCTCCATTCGGAGCCAATCATAACCTGGCCCTGTAAATCACCGTACAATGCCTCCAAAAGAATATACCAATGGTCCTCGTGGATGACGGTTCCGCCGTGAATGTCATCCCTCTCAAAACTGCCCACAGGCTGGGTGTCAAGGAATCTAATTTAATCCCAACAAATCAAGGAGTACGCGCCTACGACGGCACTCGTTGCAAGGTCGCTGGGCTAGTCACTTTAACCGTCGCAACCGGACCCTTAGAAAGACAAACCAGTTTTCAAGTGGTCGACATCGACGCGTCCTTCAACATGCTCCTGGGACGTCCCTGGATTCACGCCGTCAAGGCGGTCACATCAACGCTCTACCAAAAGATCAAGGTCCCCTTCAACGGGACAACGATCATGATTCCCGCTTCCCCAATCAAGGCAGTTATGAGAAGAGGGATAACCTCCAAAGCCATTGAAGAGGACGACAATGAAATGTGGGGTTTCCAAGCCGTAAACGCCATAACTGATGAATCGGCAACCTCTTAGTGTGACCCGTTCACAAACCTCACGGTCAACCATATTATGATGCATCAGGATTACTTCCCAGGTTTGCCGCTCAATCCACTAAAGGACCCCTTGCCTCCCTTGAAACAGGCTAAGGTCTCCAACATTCCCTTTGGGCTGGGGTACGAACCTACTGACCAAGATATCCGGGAGATGAACCTCCTAATCCGAAAACGCAAGAAGCACGGAGTCATCCTCCGTCCCTACCACCTGACTCTCAACGGATACTTTGTCCCCGAGGGAGAGTCTGAACTATACCACGGCTTTCGGAGCCAATCTATGACTCGTGGCCAGGGCTAGATACCCGGGAGTGGAAGTCTTCCAGGACTGCTACTTTATCCCCGACAACATCGAAGCTGCATCAACTGAGTCCAAACCGTCACCATGCCTTGACGGACAAGCTGTCATACTCCTATTTGGGGAAGATAACGTCAAACACCTCGACTATGAGGACATTATCAACATCGCCCTGAAGGACAATCAATTTCATCCAACCGCCTTGATCTCCGATACTGACCCGGATAAAGCTACCAAGGGCTGGAAGAAGACTGTCAAGTGGACCGATCGCCAAGGCCGCATTCTCAAGATAACAACTGGAGAAGGCCCTATGTTAAAGGAGGGAAGTGAAGAAGGATCTGAGTCTGAGTTTGAGTCGGAGTCAGAGTCTGTCGTAGCTCCTAACACTTCTGATTTCCCAGTCAAGGTCCCCTTCCCACTATTTTATCACAAAGTCGTGGCTGATTCAGAGGTTGAGTCCACTGGGGTCACCCCCACTCTCATGAAAGGTGGCAACCTGGAGCCTGTTCCAGGAGCCACTTCCTCTGTTGTGTCGCCTCTGACTGACCACAAGATGTCTGTCCTTTCCGAGCTTTTCGCTCGTGTCAACTTAATGAACGCTAAGTTTGCTTATGACTCTTCTCATTTTAACTGCAATGCCGTTCTGAATGACTATGAAGAATTTGACATGAGTGACTACCCACCTCACTTAGCTTAAGAACTTGACAAACGGGAAACCAGAACCCCCATCATTGAGGAAACCGAACCTATTAACGTGGGAACCGACAATACACCTCAAGAACTTAGGATAAGGACAACCCTGGACCCCTCGGAAAGACAGCAGTTCATTGACCTCCTCCACGAATACAAGGACGTGTTCGCATGGTCTTACAGAGATATGCCTAGGATTGACAGAGAAATTGCAGAGCACCGGATACACATTAAACCCGAAGCTAAACCTGTGAAACAGAAGCTACGCCAGATGCGTCCGGAGTGGGCCCTAAAAATCAAGGAAGAAGTGGATAAGCAGTTCAAGGCTGGGTTCATCAAAGTGTCTGAATACTCGGATTGGGTGGCCAACATTGTTCCTGTACCTAAGAAAGACGGGAGAATTCGGGTTTGCGTCGACTTCAGGGATCTGAACAAGGCAAGTCCAAAAGACGACTTCCCTTTCCCAGATGTTGACATTCTGGTAGACAACACTGCCGAACATGCTCTCCTATCATTCATGGACGGGTATGCCGGGTACAACCAGATTAAGATGGCTGAGGAAGACATGCACAAAACTGCGTCCACTACACAGTGGAGTACATATTGCTACGCGGTCATGCCTTTCGGCCTCATCAACGCCGGAGCGACCTATCAAAGAACCGCTACCACTCTCCTACATGATATGATGCATAAAGAGGTAGAGGTATATGTCGATGACATGATTGTCAAATCAAAAGAACGGGACGGCCACGTCAGTGCCCCACGGAAATTCTTCGCTCGTCTGCGGAAATATAACATGAGACTAAATCCTCAGAAGTGTGCATTCGGGGTCACCTCCGGAAAACTCTTGGGACATATCGTCAGCAAGAGAGGCATTGGGATTGATCCAACCAAAATCAAAGCCCTTCAACAGATGCCTCGGCCTAGGAACGAGAAGGAGATTCGGGGATTTCTCGGTCAGGTCCAATACATCAGCCGGTTCATTGCCAAGCTCACTATGATTTGTGAACCGATATTCAAAAAGCTTCGTGCCTCCGATCACACCGATTGGGACGACGACTATCAGAAGGCCTTTGACAGGATAAAGGAAATCCTATCCAAACCTCCTGTCCTCATGCGACCTCAGTCGGGGACTCCTCTATCCCTATACCTGACTGTTACCAACACAGCAATGGGAGCAATGCTAGCACAAACAGTTGGCAACGAAGAACGCGCCATCTACTACATCAGCAAAAAGTTCATTGGGTACGGGACGAGGTACACCCAACTGGAAAAGACATGCCTTGCCCTAGTATGGTCAACAAAGAAGCTGCGGCATTACATGCTCAGCTACTCGGTCCACATCTACTCCAAGATGGACCCGGTTAAATACATCTTCGAAAAACCCGTACTAAACGGAAGGCTGCCTAGATGGACACTCATGCTGTCCGAATTTGACCTGAAGTTTGTACTCCTCAAGGTTATCAAGGTAAGAGCAGTCACTGACTTCCTGGCGGAAAATCCCGTCAACGAGGATCCAACGACCGACACATGGTCACTTCCTGACGAAGACATCCGTTGTGCCGACTCCGACGCATGGGACCTATACTTTGATGGTGCATCTAATCTGAGAGGCTTCGGGGTAGGAATCCTTCTAATATCACCAGAGGGAGAACATGTTCCAATCTCGGTCAAGCTAGACTTTGCCGTCACCAACAATGTCGCTGAATATGAAGCATGTCTCATCGGCCTACAAGCAGCCATCACACTTGGCATCAAGAGACTGAGGGTCCATGGCGATTCCTCACTCATCATCAATCAGGTGACCGGATCATGGAAAATCCGATCTGACAGCTTAACTCCCTATCGAGCAAAGATCAATCAAGAGGCCGAGTTCTTCGACCAAGTCGACTACTTCCACTTGCCACGAGAGGAAAATCAATTTCCTGATGCCCTGGCAAAACTTGCCGCGCTCGTCAACATACCTGACGGCATGACGTCGATGCCCCTATGTGTCGAGAGAAGGAGCGAGCCAGCTCACATTTGTGCCATTATCGACGAAGAGGAAAGCCATGATGAACCTTGGTACCAAGCCATCCTCAATTACAAAACAAAAAAACGAATTCCCTCCCAACTCTGATCAAAGAGGACAAAGAGCCATCCGTTTACTTGCATCACAATTCGTGATAAACCAAAACCAACTCTATAAAAGAACACCACAAGGAATTCTCCTCCTTTGCATTGACCATCACAAAGCCAAGAAAGTCATGGGAGAGGGTCACGACGGAGAATGTGGCCCTCACATGAGCGCAATGATGCTTACCCGAAAAATCATGCGGTTAGGCTACTATTAGACCACCATGGAAGCTGACAGCCGTAACTACGTCAAACATTGCCACAATTGCCAAATCTTCGCAAACATACAACACATACCACCATCCCTTTTATACACCATGACATCACCGTGGCCATTCTCAACCTGGGGCATTGACATCATCGGGAAAGTCAACCCGATAGGCACCAAGGGGCATTGCTTCGTCCTCGTCGCTATCGACTACTTCACCAAATGGGTGGAAGCACAGTCATATGCAGTCTTGACCGCCAAACAAGTGGCCAAGTTCATTCAAAACAACATCATCTGCCGATATGGGGTACCCCACGAAATCATCAGCGATCAAGGCTCTCACTTCCGGGCGGAAACTCAAGCTTTGCTGGACAAGTACAAGATCAAGCGACATCGATCATCCCCCTACCGTCCGCAAACCAACGGAGCGATGGAAGCAGCGAACAAAACTCTTGTCAACATTATCAAGAAAATGCAAGACAACTACCGCGATTGGCCGAGCAAACTCCCATTCGCACTCTGGGGATACCGAACCTCCATTTGAACACCGACAGGCGCCACACCCTTCTACCTATCATACGGTATGGAGGCAGTTCATCCGGTAGAATTAGAGGTCCCATCTCTACGCATCCTACTGCAGAGTCAAGTCCCTGAGGCGGAATGGACCCGTCGAAGGTACGAGCAACTCACTCTCCTAGACGAAAGGTGACTCAACGCCTTGCACAACGTCCAGCTATATGACACGTCTGTCGCGTACCTGTCAAAAATAACCAAATGGCTCTAACTAATATAGCTAGGGAAGTCGGGTCGAATCCACAGAGAGGTAGGAATTTGTCAGCTAAATCTAAGTTCGTCAAGGTAACCAAATTGGGGGTTTATAAAATGTGATTTTCTAAACTAAAGAGAATAAGGAGAAGAGAATAAAAGGGAGGAAATAAATAGATAGAGAAGAACAGCTAAGACAAACGGTTCACCATAATCATCCGGTCAAGTAATCTAGGTCTCAGGTCAATGCAAATACGGTCTAAGGGGTAGCGAACGTCACCTTTCGGTCCCTAATTCACCCTAAAGTGTAAACAGCTTAACTTTCGCCCTCACTGCAATACTCTATTGTTCGCCACTAGTCTCGCCTTTTCCAACCTTTCGGTCCAGGTCAAGGATCACTAAGAATTAAAGGTCTAATTGCGTCGACTCATTTAGGCGGTTACAATTAACTGTAGCATTTAACCAACAAAGACAGTACCAGCATTAACCTAGTAAATCGATTACTCTCCCTTCATATTATGGATCCCCTATAGTCTTAGCATAAGAAAATTAGCTACTCATAATCATTGAATTATCAATGACAACAAACAGATAATTAAAACTAGTCATGATGATGAAACTAATAAGGATTCAATTAAGCAATTATGATAACAATAAAGAGAAGAGGAATTAAAGCGGTAAATAAGATTAAGAATAAAACTAGAATGATAATACCAATCGTAAAATCCGAATCCGAGTAGCAAAGTATAGAGGAAGAATAAAATCCAAAGAACAGTCACAAGAACTACAGTAAAACAAACGTGAGAGAGAGAGGAGATCAGTAACGTAGTTCCCTCCTCAGTCTTATACTAAAATCCATCCTAAAACCTAATCTATGGACTAATTACAAAAGCCCATGAAATAATTAAGCGGAAATTAACTAAAGCGCAAGAAACCACTCGATCGAGTAGAAATAATCTACTCGATCGAGCACTTCATCACCAAACCACTCGATCGAGTGGTAACAAACCACACGATCGAGCACCTCTTGCAAAAACTCCTCGATTGGCTCCTTAAACTGGTCGATCGACCAGTCTTGAGTATATAAAGCATTCGATCGAGTGGCTTACTACTCGATCGAGCTATATATACTCAAGACCTTGAATTGCTTCCCGAACTCAGCTCACGCGACTTCCAAGTGTTAGATTTCCACGCTCCGGCTCCTTATTTTCCATGAATGCATACAAATGGGACGGATTAGGTTCGATTTAGCTCCTCTTCGGTCAGTTCCTGCAAATTACAATAAACGGACCAAAGTAGAATATTCGGGGGTATTTGTAGCCAGATGCCACATCAAAAGTACAGAAATGCGTGTAAAATGAGGTGAAAACCTTATATAAAAGACACGCATCAAATCTCCCCAAACCAAACCTTTGCTTGTCTCCAAGCAAATATGAATGTAACTATGGTGAACAATGGAACGGGACCAATGCATCAGCTACAAATCACCCACTAAAACCAATTTAATGCAACAAAATGACAAGTGACAAATGAGAAGTGCAAACGAGTTAAATCAATGTTTCAAACTTATCAACAATCGACCTTGCAAGACTCAAAAGATATCGGACTCTCACGGGTCGCTCGTCACTCAAAATCAGGAACAAGGTGAGTATATATGTAAAAGATAGGAAGAAGTAAGACACTCACCTAACTCGACCTATAAGAACATGCATGCAGTTAACATGAATAAAGTCTCTACAACCGTACATATGCATTCCAACCATACTAATGACCAAGACACATGCCGAGGACTTACATTTGGGTAAGTGAGGTAATGGGTAAAAAGGGGCTAAAATGAATTTGGATATGTGGGGTTAATAGCCAGGCTAGCAACAACGGATCCAAATATAAACTGCATCCCAACTTCGTACTCATAACAGCAAGATGAAACGGTGCAAAAATTATGCACTAAACTCACAAAACACCAAAAATCGTCAACTCCCCATAAAATATAGATAAGACATGGGATTGTGAATCATTATACAATTCTCATTCTTTTTCATATGTGATTTTTCTTTCTTTTTCTTCTTCTTTTCTTTTTCGCATTTTTTTTCTTTTTCTTTCGTTCTCTTTTTTTTCCAATTCAACATTTTTTTTTTCTTTCTTTCTTTCCCTTCAATTCTTCCACCATCTTCTGAAATCAGATGAAATAACCATATTGCAGGAAAACATTCCAAGAACTACTCGTTACTAGCTCAGCTAGGGTAGGAAGTATTATAGAAAGTAGTTGATAGGACAAAAAGGCAATTTGGTTATGTGAGGCTCATGGGTAGAATGAAATAAAGGGGACTGCCTCTCCTAACACGTGTCACCATCCACAGACCGAATGCATACAGGTATTAAGAAGACTAGACTCATGCTTATGCAATTTGATGTTACATGTCTTAAAGAGAGTACTACTCACATCCTAAATGAAACCGGTCATGAATGTCACCAGTTTAAAAAGCTCTAACCTCATAATGTAATGTAGCCTGCCGACATAATGAATCAAGTCTATTCGTTCAGATAAGAAAGAAACAAAAACTCGTAGATTATGCACATAATCACACCAACTAAATGTCAAGAATATGCCAGGCTCAAGTAAGGGTTCAAAGTAGCGTCAATGTTCAAACGTTCCGACTCAATTTAAACATGAAATTTTTGAAACTTTTTTTGAATTTTATGATTTTTTATATGATTTTTTTGGAGTTAATTAAACAACAATGCATGCGGAAATAATAAACGTGGAAGCAAAAATGCAAGAAAACATGCAGACACAGATATGGATGCATACCTCCCCAAACCAAACCGTACAATGCCCTCATTGTAAAAAAAAAAATAGGGAAAGAAATGCAACTAAAAGGAAAAGGAGAAGTGGAGTCGGAAAACTTACAAAATGTCATAAGGAGGGACCTCCCCAAACCGACCATGAACATGGGAGGTCAAAGAAAGTCAAGCAGTAGCTCCATAGACGTAAAACAGCAGCTGGGAGTCAAAACTACTCGATCGAGCACTTGTAACAGCTCGATCGAGTGATCTGGCGCATGGAAGGACTCGATCGAGTAGAAAACCACTCGATCGAGTAGGCATGGTTTTGGTTCTGGTCGATCGAGGACAATATCACTCGATCGAGTGAAAGCTACCTCAAAAAGTGCTCGATCGAGCACAATATCATTCGATCGAGTACTTTGACCTGCAAAACACGCATTTAAAGCAAGGAAAATACATAGGAAGTTCATAAAACAGCGTCTAAAGTTCAACGTAAGGCTAAGGAAAAATAAATAGTTCAACAAAAGTACAATAAAACAGTCCGGGCTGCCTCCCGGAGAGCGCTGGTTTAAGAGGTCCCGCACGACCTTTCTGGCATCAATTAATTGGCGCGTCAAGCTCGTCGAAGCGCAAGACTTCCACACGATTGTCCGCTTCATTCGCCTCGTGGTAATGCTTCACATATTGGCCATTTACGTTGAACATGTGCCCCTCGGAGTCTTCGAGCTCTACGGATCCAAATTTGGTAACAGCTGCCACCGTATAAGGACCACTCCACCTGGACTTCAGCTTGCCAGGAAATAATCTCAATCGGGCATTGAACAACAGCACCTTTTGCCCAACATGTAACTCACGAGGTAAGATTCTCTTGTCATGCCATCTCTTCGTCTTTTCTTTGTAAATCCGCGAGCTGTCATAGGCATTAAGCCTAAACTCCTCCAATTCATCTAGCTGCAAAAGACGATTCTGACCACACAACTTAGGATCATAATTAAGCTCACGAATCGCCCACCAGGCCTTACATTTCAATTCAACAGGTAAGTGACACGATTTCCCATAAACTAGCCTATAAGGTGATGCACCAATTGGTGTCTTAAAGGCAGTTCTGTAGGCCCATAATGTGTCATCTAGCTTAAGACTCCAGTCCTTCCGTGATTTAGAAACTACCTTAGACAAGATCTCTTTCAACTAGCGATTAGAGACCTCTGCGACCACTAGTTTGGGGATGATACCCCAAACCACGCCGGTGTTGGACACCAACTTTAGACAAGATAGAAGTGAGTTTCTTTTCTTTAAAATGCATTCCCCCATCACTAATGACGACCCTAGGGACACCAAATCGGGGGAATGTGATCTTTTTAAACATTTTTACCACGGTCTTAGCATCACAATGGGGTGAGGCAATTGCCTCAACCCATTTCGACACATAGTCTACAACCACTAAGATATACCATTACCTTTTATGGATGGGAACGGTCCTTGGAAATCAATGCCCCGGACATCGAAAACCTCAACCTCTAGGATGCCGTTTTGTGGCATCTCATGTCTCTTTGAAATGTTCCCGACCGTTGGCAAGCATCACAGTGAAACAAAAGACCTAGCGTCGGCAAACAAAGAAGGCCGGTAAAAACAGGTGAAGTACCTTAGCCATGGTGCGCGATGGACCGTGGTGACCACCATATGAAGAGGAGTGGCAGCCTTCTAGGACTTTTTTGGTCTCCCACTGCGGAATACACCGTCCTCAGTAGAGAGCGTCGCACATTCCTTAAACAAGTAAGGATCATCCCGGAAATCTTTGCTTAGCGGTATACGAAAACGCTTCTTTTGCTGATGAGAAAGGTCAGGCGACGACTTGCCACGACAACGAAGTTAGCTATATCTGCATACCAAGGTTCTTGGTTAACAATAGACGATATAACAAAGAATCAAAGTATCGTCAGAAAAGAATCATCAATGGGTAGAGAATCTTCCCCTTCTTGTCGCATCGATCGCGACAAGTGATCGCCACAACGTTCTCGGCTCCTTTCTTATCCTTAATCACAAATCAAACTCCCGAAGGAGGAGTATCCATCTCGGTAGCCGTGGTTTGGCCTCCTTCTTAGCAAGGAGATGCCTCAAAGCTGCATGGTCGGTAAAAAACAAGACTTATGACCCAACTAAATAAGTACGAAACTTCTCTAAGGCATAAACTACGACTAACGACTCCTTCTCGGTGGTAGTGTACTTCACTTGAGCCTCATCCAGAGTTCGGCTCGCATAGTAGATAGCATTCGAGGCTTTGTCTTTCCTCTGGCCAAGCACCGCTCCTAGTGCATAGTCACTCGCATCACACATGATCTCAAACGGCAAGTCCCAGTCGGGAGGTTGTATGATCGGCGCAGAGATTAAGGCCTGCTTGAACCTGTTAAAAGCAGAAAGACAAGCATCAGTAAACACAAAAGGGGCATCCTTGAGCAGCAACTGTGTAAGTGGTTTAGCAATTTTGGAGAAATCCTTGATAAACCGGCGATAAAAGCCGGCGTGACCAAGGAAGCTCCTCACCCCTTAACATTAACGGGAGGTGGTAGTTGTTTGAATCACTTCCACCTTTGCTTTATCAACTTCTATTCCCCTATCCGAAACTAAGTGCCCTAAGACAACTCCCTCGTTGACCATAAAGTGGCACTTCTCCCGATTCAAAGACAAGATTAACCTCAATACAAATGCCTGCAACACTTTCTCAAGGTTAGACAGACAGTTAGAAAAATCACTTCCATATACACTGAAATCGTCCATAAAAACTTCTATGATAGACTCAATATACTCTGAAAATATCCCCATCATACACCTTTGGAAGGTGGCAGGGGCATTGCACAAACCAAAAGGCATTCTGCGATACGCAAAAACGCCCTTAGGACAGGTAAATGTAGTCTTAGCCGATCGTCTGGGTGGATAGGGATCGAAAGAACCACGAATACCCGTCTAAATAGCAGAAAAATTTATGAGAAGCTAACCTTTCTACCATTTGATCAATAAAAGGAAGGGGAAAGTGATCTTTCTTAGTGGCGGCATTCAGTTGTCTGTAATCTATACACATCCGCCAACCAGTCACTACTCGAGTAGGTATTAATTCATTCTTTTCATTCTTAACAACAGTTGTCCCTCCTTTTTCGGACCACATCTTGGACTCACCCATTTAGAATTACCGAAACGAAATAAATAATACCGCATCCAGCAGCTTCATTACCTCAGCCATCACGACATCCTGCATCTTCTGGTTCAGCCGGCGCTGACCCTGTCTGCAAGGTTTGTGATCCTCCTCCAACTCTATCCTGTGCATACAAATATCGGGACTAATCCCCGTGATATCGTCCAGTGAATAGCCCATTGCTTTCCTGTTTTTCTTAAGTACAGCTAACAAAGAGGTCAGCTGATCATCACTAAGCTTGGCACTAACAATGACTGGATATTGCTCTGTATCGTCTAAGAAAACATATTTAAGATGAGAAGGGAGAGGCTTACGTTCCGGTACCTTTACCTCAATGGAGCAAAGAGTGCTAATCATTTGTTCCACCTGCTCTCCCTCCTGCTCATCTAAATCATCAACAAGCAAATCCAACGCAGCGTCATCGTCGTCTGGGCTATCTGCACACTCATCAAAAAGCATAAGAGCTTCTAGTGGGTCCTTCATAAAAGAACCCGACCAGAAGTCATAAATAGACTCGTCAATGATATCGACCGAAGAACAAGTGTCCTCTATCATTGGGCGAGCTAAAGTACTAGGCAGACTGAATGTGATAGCGTCATCCCCTACTGCAAGAGTCAGACGCCCTTGTCTGACATCAATAACAGCCCCAGTTGTACAAAGGAATGGTCTTCCTAAGATAATTTGGGTCCGGGTGTCCTCAGCTATATCCAAAACAATAAAATCTACTGGGATGTAAAGCTTGCCTATTTTCACGGGCACGTCCTCTAAGACACCTAAGGGCCTCTTAACAGATCTATCAGCCATCTGTAGGGTAATATTAGTCACTTTAAAATGACTCATCTTCAGTTTCTTGCAGACAGGAAGGGGCATGACACTAACACTCGCACCTAAATCGCAAAGGGCCTTATCAATAACCATATTGCCTATGACACAGGTAATAGAAAAGCTGCCCGGGTCCTTCATTTTTGGAGGGGCCTTATTCAACAGCAAATTACTAGACTCTTCCATAAATGAAATCGTCTCAAATTCACTCAAATTTCTCTTACGCGTCACAATATCTTTCATAAAGTTAGCGTAAGTGGGTACCTGAGTAACAAGTTCGGAAAAAGGGACGGTTACCTGGAGATTCTTCACGACATCCACAAACTTACCGTACTGCTGCTCGATCTTTGCGTCCTTCAGACGACTTGGGAAGGGTACCCTGGTAGCGATGAGTGGCCCCGCAACTTTTTCTTTACCCTTATCAATGCGTGACGTCTCCACAGCAGGGCAAGATGACACGGTGGCGGTATTAGATAGTAAATTAGGATCCCCGCCACTTAAAGGACTGGATCGAGTACTTTTATCAATCGATCGACCAATTGGTTTTTCTGTTTCACTCGATCGACCATGTTTATCACTCGATCGAGTGATTTCTTCAGCATAGTTACTCGATCGAGTAAGATTGTCACTCGATCGACCCACATTGAATTCTGCACTTCTCGATCGATTACTATTTTCACTCGATCGAGTGATAGGGTGAGTTAGACTGCTCGATCGAGTAGGAAAATCACTCGATCGAGTGTTTACAGCACACGCAGCAAGTATTTCCTCCAAAAACTTGTCTAAATCATCATCCGAGTTATCGTCAGCTATCAAAACCTCGTCTTCTTCATGAGTAAGGTCATTTTGAAAATTCATTGCACTGACTGGATCGCATATTGGAAGAAGCTTAGCTTGGTCTGTCGCGAGTGTTAACTGCGCGACTTGTTCTTTCAATTCCGATATAACCGTTTCAGATTGTCGTGACATGCTCATCATAATGGATTTTAATTCAGCAATTTCTTCACTTGCAGAAGGAAGAATCGGTAGTGGAGTTGGCGTGGAGGGGGTAGAGACATTCTTTATTTCTTCATATAGCTGAGAGAAAGGAACTCCCTGCTTGTATTTCTGATAAGCAAGAACGCGCTCTATACTTTCCATGCACAAGATAGGATCGTGCCCCTCCATGCCACATCTACCACATGGCTCTGTATGCTCTGTAATCGTAGGCATCTTGGCAAATAAACTTTCAAAGCAACAACTAACCTGCAAAACTAATCAAAACTTTGCAGAGATGAGATCAGCCTCAAGGAATAAATTCCTTGAGACGAGGGGCAAACTTAATTAAAGCAACAAAATTGCGCCACCTCCCCGGCAACGGCGCCAAAATTGACGCGTCTGTCGCGTACCTGTCAAAAATAACCAACTGGCTCTAACTAATATAGCTAAGGAAGTCGGGTCGAATCCACAGAGAGGTAGGAATTTGTCAGCTAAATCTAAGTTCGTCAAGGTAACCAAATTGGGGGTTTATAAAATGTGATTTTCTAAACTAAAGAGAATAAGGAGAAGAGAATAGAAGGGAGGAAATAAACAGATAGAGAAGAACAGCTAAGATAAACGGTTCACCATAATCATCCGGTCAAGTAATCTAGGTCTCAGGTCAATGCAAATACGGTCTAAGGGATAGCGAACGTCACCTTTCGGTCCCTAATTCACCCTAAAGTGTAAACAGCTTAATTTTCGCCCTCACTGCAATACTCTATTGTTCGCCACTAGTCTCGCCTTTTCCAACCTTTCGGTCCAGGTCAAGGATCACTAAGAATTAAAGGTCTAATTGCGTCGACTCAATTAGGCGATTACAATTAATCGTAGCATTTAACCAACAAAGACAAGAATAACATTAACCTAGTAAATCGATTACTCTCCCTTCATATTATGGATCCCCTATAGTCTTAGCATAAGAAAATTAGCTACTCATAATCATTGAATTATCAATGACAACAAACAGATAATTAAAACTAGTCATGATGATGAAACTAATAAGGATTCAATTAAGAAATTATGATAACAATAAAGAGAAGAGGAATTAAAGCGGTAAATAAGATTAAGAATAAAACTAGAATGATAATACCAATCGTAAAATCCGAATCCGAGTAGCAAAGTATAGAGGAAGAATAAAATCCAAAGAACAGTCACAAGAACTACAGTAAAACAAACGTGAGAGAGAGAGGAGATCAGTAACGTAGTTCCCTCATCAGTCTTATACTAAAATCCATCCTAAAACCTAATCTATGGACTACTTACAAAAGCCCATGGAATAATTAGGCTGAAATTAACTAAAGCGCAAGAAACCACTCGATCGAGTAGAAATAATCTACTCGATCGAGCACTTCATCACCAAACCACTCGATCGAGTGGTAACAAACCACACGATCGAGCACCTCTTGCAAAAACTCCTCGATTGGCTCCTTAAACTGGTCGATCGACCAGTCTTGAGTATATAAAGAATTCGATCGAGTGGCTTACTACTCGATCGAGCTATATATACTCAAGACCTTGAATTGCTTCCCGAACTCAGCTCACGCGTCTTCCAAGTGTTAGATTTCCAACCTCCGGCTCCTTATTTTCCATGAATGCATACAAATGGGACGGATTAGGTTCGATTTAGCTCCTCTTCGGTCAGTTCTTGCAAATTACAATAAACGGACCAAAGTAGAATATTCGGGGGTATTTGTAGCCAGATGCCACATAAAAAGTACAGAAATGCGTGTAAAATGAGGTGAAAACCTTATATAAAAGACACGCATCACTATACCAACGACGTATACAACGTGCATTCAACAAGAAGGTTAAACCCAGAAATATCCAAGAGGGTGACTTGGTCCTCAAGTCAGTTCGAGCACCATTACCCGTCGATCCGAGGGGAAAATTCAAACCCAACTGGGCCTGGCCATACCTGGTCAAGAAAATACTTTCGGGGGGCGCAGTGAGACTGAGTGACCTAGACGGGGAAGACTTTACAAACCCGACCAACCTAGACAAACTCAAGAAGTACTACCCTTGAACCCTAGCAACCAACAACCTACCCTAGTTTCACAACTAGCAACGACCTCAACCCTTTTCAAGTCAAGTTCCTCAACGTGTTCTGATTTGAAATTGCATGTTTTATCGAGTCTAGGCCGCGGCACCTTGCCAATTTCAAATGTCCTTTGATCTGTCAAAGGCAACATCCATTTGCACTAAAACAAAAAAAACCCCTGAACTACGAGCATGGTTTGATTTCACCTTTTCAGGTGAATACGTAGGCAGTCCTTTCTTTCACAAGAAGGATACAACCATTCCCACAATCAAATACAGTCATTCCCATACAAAAATCCCCACATACAAAAAAACATCCCCATCAAAAAAGAGAAAGGGAAAACCATTCCCTTTTTCCACAAAAATACAAAATGAGCCTTTCTCCCTTTCCATAAAATACCACTTTCCCAAGTGCAATTGTTTAGGACGATTCAAATCGAATTGCCTTTACCAAATGGATAGAAGAAACAAGCGTTCACAATTTTCGACACGAGCAATCCTCTTATTTAATTAATAATGGGAGGGATTACAATTCCAATAACAAATAAAGCTCGACGAGTCTACAACTTGTCAAAGCTACGGTGTCAACTAACACACCTCACATAATAAAACTAGCACAAAACACACAGCAACTAGCTAGTACAACATAATAAAAACTCACAACAATAATACAACATAATAATAAAGTGGGTAATGGAGGTCTTCACTCTTCCATTCTACCCTTGCCTTTTCCCTCGGGGTACATATTCCCTTTGTTCTTCTTGTTGGCCCGCCTAGCATGGACTTCTTCCTCGGAAGGGATCCTAAACGGATCTAAGACGGCGACGGCCTCCGGTCTAGCACAAGACCCCATGTTCGACCCAAAAAGAGCCAATGCACGACCCACCATATTCTTGGGGCCGGAACTCCTCCTCTTCGGTGGTCTCATCACATCGGGGGTATCTCCATCAACATACTCCTCGAAGAAGGCAAGGTTGGCCTTGCCAACCTCTCGATACTTCAAGTCGACAACCTCGTCCTTACGGAATTTGGATCTCTCTTCCAAGGACGGAGCTCGTGACCATTTGACATAAGCGGGAGTCACCCATGTCGTGGCAACGGGGTTTGGTACCTCCCAAACCGGCCGAGTGGCCCACCATATTTCGAAGAACTCCCCAAGCTCGGAGTTCCGGAAAACATTCTCTTGGACAAGAGTATCTTGAGCGGGCACCTTTTGTTGACGCCCCATTTGCCTCATGAGCCTTTCGGGATAAATGAAGGAAACAACCTTCAAACCCACCACCATCAAAGAACGAGGACTAGCACCCGAAGCGGGCAACCCCGTAAAGGACCTCAAGTGCCACCACGGCACCACCCAACGGATATGAGGACCACCCTCCTCCGCCATTCTTGCGGCCCAATAGGCCTCGGTGGAAGCAAAACTATCCGGGTACAACTTCTTCCTTATGGTAAGGTGACGGAAGGAATAAGAAGAAGAATCAACCGGAGGCTCTACATACCTTAGCCTCTCCAATAGCCACACTTGGAGGATCCTTGGCGATCCGAAAGAGGGAGCTTCTCCACAAGAGCCTTCTTTATCCAAAGCTTGGATAATCTCTCCAAGCACCAACCATGATGGATCTCTACCCTACTCCATTTGCTCAATCACATAGATAAGGGTCATGCTACCATGGCATCTTGGCCCCTCCTTTTTCAAGACATCAACAAAGAGGTACACATGGACAAGGCAAAATGCAAGAGCCCTTCTTCCAGCCACCTCCGAGACATTAGCATCTAATCGGTTTGAAAAGATGTTGATAAGAGCTAACATGTCCACACCATGTGGAGCAAGAAGAAAGTTGACTTGGCTTGTTGACAAGCCCAACATGGAACGAAATTTCTCCTTGTAGCACAACCGAGTCGGAGGAAGCACCGGAACACAACCCGACCACCCACCAATGGCTCCAACTTCTTCGGCAAGAGGACAAAGCTCACCTTTTGGGAAAACGAAAACATGATGTTTCGAATCCCAAAACCGAGAACATGCTTCAAGAAACAAAGGTTGCACCTTGACTTGACGAAGCACCAACAATTGACCAACTCCCATGCTAACGAGTTGATGCTTTTCGGGAGGCGACAAATCCTGGCACCATTGTCGCAATGCGTTCTCAAAAGCATCCATGAAATATTTTTGTGGAAGAAGAAGACGTTTTGTAGAGATGATTTTGTGTTTCGGATGATGAAACAATGAAGCGCAAACATCCATATTTATACAAAATGATCAGCGCATTTTTCAGAGAAAGGGGAGAGCCGGCTTCCATCGCCAGGCTGCCCGCGCCTCTTTGGACCATCTCCAGGATTCCCGCTGTTGACTTGTCTCTTTCAACATGTGTTTTCTCCTGACACCTCAAACTTTCCGCCAGGAAGCTCGCGCCTCTTCGGGATGATCCGGAACATTTTGTGTTTCCTCACACTCATATTTCCTTGTTTTCGCGTTTTACGAAATCCGACACGGTTTCCATGACGCAGCTTTAAACATACGGGTTTTTTTTCTTCTTTTTTTTTTAAGGGGGGGAAGGGCTAGTCGCCCCGATCCGCGATGGATCGTTTCCATGTCAGTCGAAATTCCGAAAATTTTTCGCTTTTTCGCAATTTGCAAAAAAATCAAAATCGAAGATTGATAACACGACATCAATTTTCCTAAAAATTCAAGCACTCACAAATTCAAGTCTTGACAATCAAAAATCAAATATACTCGCAAAAATCCTTTTCTAAAATTCTTTCCTGACGGTTTGAGTTTGAATTTTTCGAGTCAATTTCAATGATTTCGACGCAATTTAATTCACGACACGAGTTAATTGCTCAAATTTGCAAATCATTTCCTTTTGAATTCCGAACGTGACGATTTGTCACGGAATTTTCAAAGTTCATTTTAAAATTTTAAATTTTAACTTCAAGTCATCTTGGTTAATTTTGATTTTCAAACAAATGCTTTACGTGTTTTCAATCAAATGTTTCTACGTGTTTGCATTTATATATGCTATCTGTTGCCTGTTTTCTAACCTAACGATGCAGGACCTGGTGCAAAGCAAAAGGAGAATCAGCAGCCGACAGCGCACCTCCGAAACACAACATAAAAAACCAAAATCACAAAACAAACCACAATCCAAAAACACATATATACAATCCGCCTTACGCAAAATACATCGACAAACGTCTATCATACAGACACTGGCCTAAAACAAACGTCTATCATACAGACACTGGCCTAAAACAAATGTCTATCATACAGACACTGGCCTAAAACAAATGTCTATCATACAGACACTGCCTAAAACAAACGTCTATCATACAGACACTGGCCTAAGACAACGAACTGGGGTCTATCCGCCACCTACCGAACTAAGCACTCCCTACCCTTCCGATCAGAAAAGAAAGAGAGCAACATGGGAAACAGAGGAGCAACAACGGAAGCAGAGGTGGTTACCATGACGGTAATACCTCGTTCCTGTTCACGACAAAAAGAAAAATGGTGCCTGGCAGATTTTGGACGACACGATAATCGAGGCTCGTAGCTCAGCGCGCTACCCCGACGTTGGCCTGCAATCATCAGAATTCGAGGATGAAAAGGGATCAAGACAACGGATACTACCTCGATGTTGAACCCCACTCAGCTGAATTCAACAACAACTAAGCGACAACGTGGGATAACACGCTCGTACTGAACCCCACTCATCGGACGTCCGGACCTCTGCAGGCAACGACCAACGATCGATACCCGATCATTAGCCGGGCAAAGGCTGCCAGGCAGAAACACAACCAAGCCTGTAACAAAAAAAAGCCGCTACAGCCCCACCAGGATCGACTTCCTCCTCCAAAGCCTCAATGACGGACCCCATAGGTCCCAGACGATACCTTGCGATAAAAAAAGGCAACAGACAAAAAACGTCAGCCGGAATTTCGGCATTACGACGGCATGAAATGGATAAATCCAAAAACAAAAAAACATAACCTGCAATGCAAAAGCAAGGGCAATCCCTCCCAAAATCCAACCAAACAAAACCATTCACAAAAAACACAAAAAATGACTCGCCCCTCTTTTCAAGCAAAAGAAGAGTCAAAACCACAAAAACGGCATTTCAAGACCCATACAAGGTCCGCCTACAACCCAAAATACGTTCCCGACACAATGCGGATTTTACATTCCTGACACAATGGGGATTTTTCTACGGCTCAAAAAGGCAATTCATACGCTAATTTGAGCCAAAACCGGTCAAAAATTCAAAAACGACCGGAAAAAGGCAAACGTGATTTTATCACGCTTCAAGGTGACCTAAAATACCAATAAGGTCCATTTCAAGGCAAACTGATTCAATTCAAGGCCAAACAGGTGCTTATTTGGTCAGACGTAAGACCGTCGCAAAAGGCAAAAATCCAATTTTGCCCACAAACATCCAACGAAGGTCCTTAAATGGCAAATACGGGTTTTCCCAACTACAATGCAACCTAGTGGGACCCACTATCCAAGCAAATAAACTTGGGATTTTGAAATGAGACGGTTTCTCTTCTCACTCACGTTTTTCGAGCCTAGGGAGCGGGAACGGGGACCAAAATGCAAACTAAAAGCACCCCTATACTCCTAAACAGGTTTCTAACCTAATGCAAGCATCAATTTCACTCGAAATGGGCTCAATCAAAAACGCCCAATTCAATTTTTAGGGCAAAATTCGCCCTAATTCAATCAAGCTAAAAATCAACGAATTTGAATAGATTCAAGAGGAAATACTTACCTTGAGATGACATTGTTGATGAAGGCAAGAACTCGAACAAGCAAGAAGGTCCTTCAATGGCGATTTTCGCAGGCTTATGTCGAAAATGAAGAAGACGAGGTTATGAAAGATATGCGGCCTGACCTCGCGTCTTTTACAGAAAATAGGGAAGCCCCTTTAGTTCGCCAAGTGGCTCGCGCCTCAATCAGGCGTCCCTTGCTTTTTCAGCGAAATTTGGGCTTTAGCCCAATTTCCACATAACAAACTTCGAATTTCCATTTGACGATATTAAAGGTCGTCATTTTTCTCAAAAAAACAAATAGTGAAAATTGAAATTCACTATTTTCGGAAGCTTTAAACGACGGCACATAAACCGTCCCTCCAATCGAATAGTGAAAATTTAAATTCACTACTTTTGAGACTTTTCAAGTAAACGTCGATCAAAACCGCCAATTTCAGAAATAATGGTGAAATCAAAATTCACCATTTTCCTTCAAAATTTCAAAAACAATGGCGAAAATTCAAAAACCGCTATTTCTCCAAATTTTAGACGACGGCAATTAAAACCGTCATTTTCAAAATAGTAGTTGGGATTTGAATTCCACTATTTCACCACACATGTCAATGGCGGCACATAAACCGTCAATTCAATCAATAGTGAAGATTCCAAATTCACTATTTCCATCAAATGTCAACGGCGTCACATAAACCGTCACTTCAATCAATAGTGAAGATTCCAAATTCACTATTTCCATCAAATGTCAACGGCTGCACATAAACCGTCACTTCAATCAATAGTGAAGATTCCAAATTCACTATCTCCATCAAATGTCAATGGCGGCACATAAATCGTCACTTCAAACGCAATAGCAGATTTAAAATTTGCTATTTTCCGTCAAAATTCAAACAAACGGCGATCAAAGCCGCCACTGCAAGTTCAAAGAAGAACGACGAATGGTGAAGATGCCAAATTCACTATTCTTTCAAATACTAGCAGGGGCTTCCTCGCGGAACCCGCTCATTCCAAAAATAGTGATAGTGAGAATCCATACTCACTATTTCCCCAGCGACATCCCGAGTTTGCTACTTTCAAAACAAGCCCATTCGACGCGGCTACTCCCATGGTCCATTAACTGACCGTACCGTTGGCTGGCGAGCCTTTGTCCGCAAGCATTCAAGGACACATCCTGAAAATGCCTCGGGTACATTTCCTTATCATGGCTGGCGAGCCTTTGTCCGCAAGCATTCAAGGACACATCCCGAAGCTGCCTCGGGTACATTTCCTTACCATAGCTGACGAGCCTTTGTCCGCAAACCTTTCAAGGACAGATCCCGAAGATGCCTCGGGTACATTTCCTTATCATGGCTGGCGAGCCTTTGTCCGCAAGCATTCAAGGATACATCCCGAAGATGCCTCGGGAACATCTCCTTACCATGGCTGGCGAGCCTTTGTCCGCAAGCATTCAAGGACAGATCCCGAAGATGCCTCGGGTACATTTCCTTACAACAGCTGGCGAGCCTTTGTCCGCAAACACACAAGGACATATCCGAAGATGCCTCAGGTATGACTCCTTCCTATGGCTGGCGAGCCTTTGTACGTAGTCTAACGTACTTTAAACGACCCGCACGGACAGTTGACAGACTCTAAACTGTTCCAGATGACAGGTCCTTGACTCATACCCTCGAGTCGCCTTGGCGTCGCCCTTCCCGACGGCAGGTCCTTGGTCCGAATCCTTTCGAGCCGCCTCGACGTCGCTTGGGTCTCCAGGTTGTAATCTTCAATTGACCTGGGGGATCTACTTTGACTTTCGCCCTGTCCAAGCCTCGGTCAAAGTGGGGGCTCAGAGATACCCGATGTCTGCGAGACTCCAACAAATACCCGATGATTATCGGACTACAACATGTTTTGGAATCGCGGCGTTTGATCGACAGTTTGTGTACAACTTTACGTCGGAAAACTTAAAACGATTTCGAAAATAAAACATCTCAAAATATTTCAAAAATACCTGGAGTGTTTAATGCACGACGAGGGGTCGCAATGACACTAACTAGAGTCAAAACCGGCACCGGACCAAAAACCCACTCAAAAATTCAAATCCTGACTCCAACAACGAGTCAAACCGAGTCAACCACCAAAAACAAACATTTCAAACCTTCTACCCTAAGTTTTCCCGGATACATGAATGGCCAAGTACCAAACATGTGACTACAAAACCTAGGATAGAACAAATCATGATTGCGTTTGTTGTGAAAGTGACAACACAGCTCGAAGACCCGCGGCGTGGCTCGCGCCCCTTTGAGCAGCCCAGGTGGCCACGTTGCTCAAAACTCACACAACCACTCATTCTCCTATAAATACCCCTCAAATGCCATCCATTTGAGACTTACGCGAGTGTCCGCCCCCTCTTTTCTCCCTTAAAATTCTCGACTCGACTTCAAAAATCACAATCCGACGCGTATTTACGACCTACCGATCGTAAACACGAGCCTTACACATTGTTTGGTACCGTCATCGTGCATTAAACCACTTGACCGACCACTTCGACCACTACACCATCACTAAACTTTTAAAACACTCTTTTACTTACCAAAACGGTTTTAAACCGAGTTTTTTCCGATCAAACGAGTTAGTACACTTACGTCAGTCACTCGCCATAACCAAACATGTAAGTATGAGGGTGGAAAAATCCTCTTTCATTATGTTTTCATTTGTTTCATGACTCTAACGTGCTAAAACATGCATAACATGAACCAAAACATGGAATAAACGAGCCAAAACTGATTTTTGGTCTGAGGTAGAAGCCCCTTAGGTCGCCAACTGGCCCGCGCCTAAATGGGGTATTCAGACCAGAGATCAACCGTGTTTGTTCTCGTCATTTCCCTTAATCCATTTTCCATATTTGTAATCGGTTTTACCATTTCAAGTATTTTCGAAACCTTTTTGTTTCATTTCACATGTTTTAACCATAATGCATTTTTCACCCTTGGTTCCTCATCCCATGACGGTTAAATCCGTGTTTCGGTGATAATATTTGGTTAATGACATTTAGAAGGTATTTTAAAGCCTTTTATTTCATTTCTTTAAATTTCCAAACAAACATGTTAGTCACCAACACAAAATCATCCTTGGTTCTACATACCATGCCGGATTTTAACCCGGGTACGATAACGAGTATCGACTAATTACATTCAAATGGACTTAAAACAATTAGTCCATAATCATTTTTCAAAACTATTCATGTCAAGTTTGTCAAATCAAATCCGACACCGAATATTACCAAATAATGATGATTATTCGAGTCTAGTTCTTCAAATCAACAAATGCGGTCTAAACGACCCTTTCAAATCAAACCGGGTTCAAATACCCATTTCCAACACGTTTTATAACGTTTTCTAAAAGGTCAGAACACGGCACATAAACCGTGGGCTAACCCGCGCCTAAACAGGCTCTTCATTTCTCATTTTCAAAACCAGAGGGAGGCCCCTTACACCGCCGGGCCGCTCGCGCCTCATATAGCCGTCTGGTGCAGTGGGCCGATCCCTTCCAAAGATTAGTCTAGGACGATCCCGACTCCGATTAACCCGGATATAGGACGGATCAGACGACTGTTCAAACCATATTTGCAAAATGCCTTACTAAGACAAATGGATCATGTTTTGCACCCTAAACCTAATACGGTAAATGGATGTTTAATTTCCGTCTTGCATGCAAATCAACCATTAATCCAACTCGACATCTTATACTTGATACTTGGATTAAATCAACCGACTTAGAAAGCTCTCACATGTTAGGTTTAAATTATTGGATGCGCATTCATGCATTTAAACCGTTTTATCAACTATTGCATTCAACCAACCAAGATCGATCAGTAGAGGCCGCTAAACGCGGGCGGGATTGGGTGTCTGATTAAAGGGCTTCCCAATACGTACCTTCACCTCTTACTCAGAAACTTTGGATAGTGGACGACCTTATCCAGGGCGTACGAGAGTCATTCTAGAGATAGGAACCTAAAGAGGGACGATTTCCTTATCTTTAGTACCTATGTCAAATACTGCTTTGTGCTTCGATTTGACCGAGGTATAAAGTAGAATTCGAACGGGTTCCAGGCATCCCACAAATGCTTGGTGGCGACTCCGAACATCTCTAATCGTTTCGAAACCCTTACCGAGACGAAACCGACCGATCTAAAACGATCCGGTCGAAAGCACCTTTACGCCGACGAGCGTGGCTTTCAAAAAGACCGTTGTATGTCCGCAGATCGAACCAGACCTGCAGGTGGGCCATGTCCACATTCTCAGCCATATTTAACTTCCAAGATCTGAGGGCTTCCCCTGCCTTTTTTTTAGGTACTTATCATACATTTCGGGGAGAACGTAAGCTAACTACATATATGATGAGCATAGTTGGTACAAGTGTTTCGGCTAATACACATATATAGTAGTAACTTAATTTCAGCTAAAACATTTATTATTGTATATACATACCTTTATTCTGTTTATTAGCATGGTGTTCCGTATTTGACTCAGTTCACAGATACGCGGCGTAACTGAGAAGCACATATTGTCTTACACAACAACCAATCCAACTCGCAAATTACCTGGCATACTCACCCTATGGCAGCCCCATATCTTTATCTCATTGTAAAGGATTAGGTATATTTTAATTTATTGCTTCGAGGGAAACCCTGTGGCGCATTCGACCCGCAGAGTGTTGCAAATTATTCTCATCACCTGAGTCATCGCCTGACGCATTTCCATCGTTTCTTTTGCGCTTTTGGACCATATCTAAAGCAGAAATTAATAAACAAAAAATAACTATGCATACTTATAATAACAAACAAATCTCTAGAGAGGAGGGTTTATTACTTCTTTAAAGAGGAGAATCCGGATTGATCTGGCGGCGGCAATGGCGACGATGACGATGACTGCGACGGTGATGGGGTAGGCTGGTGGTAGAGGGGAAACTCAATGTTTGAGAATATTATGTGGGGGAGGGGAATCTCAGAGTATATATGTGTGAATAATACAACACTTCTTGCAAGACCTTGTTTATTGGAAAGTAATAAACACGGTATAAGAAAAACCGTTATATTTTGTTTCCAAACAGACTACGGTTTTGTGTGAAACCGTAATTGATTAGTACTATCTACAATGGGTTATAAATAACCGTTGTCTGAAATATTTTCATTTTGTTTGATTTTTCCGCCTGAAATAAAGCAACATTTTTATAAACATAACAACGGCGTCAACCGTTATAACTGTACACGTCCAGAACAACGGTTTGGGTATATCCGTTTTAATTTATATTTCATTTTGTTTGATTTTACCGCCATGAAATAAAGAAACATTTTCATATAGATAAAGCATCATTTTGTTTGATACGATTTTTCCCTAATCCGCCCGCTGCAACAGCAGAAAAATTTTACAACAGCAGTTTGATATATATAACAGCAAGACAATAATTACATATGACGTAAGATAACTTGATTGGATTGCTGATATTTTCACGGCTGCCGGGAATGTTTTTTTGGATTTGCTAGTCTCTTCATTAACCCAAATACCTTCATCATGATCATCCCATGTATATATGTTTGGAATGTTAACATTTTAACATCATTACCAAATTGCGATATAGCACTGTGATCAAGTCCTTCAAATTCGACGTCTTCATCATCTGGAATTCGGCGATGGCAAGATAGAACAACTAACCAATTCTTATCCATAGAATTGGTAACATTAAAAACTTTTTTTTTCGAAAAATGTAAGTATATTGAAAAACTGTAACCATGTACAATGAGATACCAATGGGGTAATCTCAAACATACCAACACATTCAGGCCACCGAGCCCACAATCCGTATTTAGACAACAAAAACAAAAGCAAATGGAAAGGGATAAGATAAACAACAAACAACAAAATCAGATCCCCTTTCCTCTTTCGATTGCATCAGCCTACCAATTCTTCATTTCCCAAATCGATTCAAACACCCTCCATCATTCTTTGATAAATCCGACGGTCTTTTGCTTCAACTGGGTGTTTGATGTAATCATTGAGCCGAAGCTTCAATTCCTTCGCAATATTGTGAATCACTTTCTCCGGTCTGATCAAAATCGCCTCATGCTTGCTCAAGTTTCTTTGTCTCCAAATCCAATATAAGCAGGCATTATAACTCGCATTGATGATTCCTTTTCGAAGTTTAGATCCTGTCATTTGTAATCTCCAACAAACTGAGTCATGATGAGGCAGTGTGATATCTAATCTCTTCCCCATAAGGTGAAGAATTTGCATACTGTAGCAGCAGTTGAAGAACAGATGGTCAAAGTCCTCCACCCCATTCCTACAAATATAGCAGGTATCGTCTTCACTCAGTCCCAGATTGTGTAATTTCTTATTGGTGTTCATATTTTTGTGATGAACCATCCATGCTAGCATTCTGTGCTTAGGTATAGTTAAAGGACCCCAAATTAGGGACGGCCAGTCCTGCAAATCTCCTTTATTTCTGATGAGTTCATATCCCTTTGCTATGTTGTACTCTTTCCCTTTTTCTGTTGACCACATATTCTGATGGTAGGATTGATAGAAAATTGTTTTGGTTTGGCAAATTTTTCTCCAGGCCCAACTGGAATTGTTGTTTGGAGAATAGTCTAACCAATTCTTCCCCTTGAGATATGTATGATTAACCCATTTCACCCAGAGTAGGTCAGCTTTTGAAGCAACCCACCATACCAACTTACCCACAGCAGCCTTATTCCATAAGATGTCATCCTTCAAACCTAGCCCTCCTTCATTTTTTGGCCTGCAAGTCTTCTCCCATGAGACCAGAGGAGACCTCATAAAGTCAACCCCTCCATCCCAAAGAAAATTGCGACAAATAGCCTCTATCCTTGTGATCACTCCAGTAGGTAAAATGAACATACTTGCCCAATAGTTGTGTAAAGTTTTCAAAACAGCCTGGATCAAAACTAGTTTACCTGCATAAGACAACTTTCTAGCCCCAAGGTTTCTAATTCTTTGCACCACTTTGTCAGTTAGAGGCTTGCAATCTTGTGCAGATAATCTGGTGGTTTTTATAGGCACACCTAAGTATTTAAAGGGTAGCCTGCCTTCAACCATACCTGAAATTTGCAAAATATCTTTTTTGAGCTCATGTCTAACCCCATTGAAATATGCATTGGATTTTTCTTTGCTCATAGTAAGTCCAGAAGCTTGAGAGAATGTTGCAAATGTTCTCAATAGAATCATCATAGATGGGGTATCACCTTTGCAGAATAGTAATAAATCATCTGCAAACATTAGATGGGTCATTTTCATGGGTTTGCAAAGAGGATGAAACTTAAAATTCATGTTTGCTGTTGTATATCTGAGTAATCTGGAGAGGTATTCCATACAAACAGTAAAGAGCAAGGGTGATAGAGGGTCCCCTTGTCTCAACCCTCTTTGCCCTTTAAAAAATCCAAAGACATGGCCATTGAGGTTGAGGGAGTAAGATGCAGTAGTAACACATGTCATGAGCCACTCTCTGAACTGATCTGGGAAATTTAAGGCCTTAAGCATTTGATCTAAAAAATCCCATTCAACAGTGTCATAAGCTTTTTGAAGATCCATTTTGAAAAGACATCTTGGAGATACAGCCTGTCTTTCATAGAGTTTGATGATGTCTTGGCATATCAAGATGTTCTCCATGATGCTCCTACCTTGAATAAAACCCCCTTGATTAAGAGAAATCAGATCAGGTAGGACACTTGCAAGCCTATTACATAGGATCTTAGAAATACACTTGTAGATCACATTGCAGCAGGCGATAGGTCTGTATTGCAGCACTGTAGCTGGTCTATGCACCTTTGGAATCAAGGTGACTAAGGTAGCATTAATTTGTTTTAGGATTTGTCCTGAATCAAAAAAATCCAGAACTGCACTTGTGACCTCCTCCCCAACAATGTCCCAACTGTCTTTATAAAACTTACTAGAATAGCCATCTGGGCCAGGAGCCTTATCATCAGGAATGTGGAAAATAACCTGCTTAACTTCCTCTTTTGTGACTGGTGCCATTAAAACATTGAGGTGCTGATTTGTACATATGGAACCTTGTTGCACAATAGATATGCTCACCTTGCTAGTATTCGACTTAGTCCCCAAGAGCTGCTGATAGTAATCAAGAAAAGCTTTATGAATACCATCCTCATCAAAATGAATATGGTCCCTGTGACCCTTGATCTGAAAAATAAAATTCTTAATTCTTCTTGCTTTGATGACACTATGAAAATAGGATGAGTTAGTATCACCCTCTCTAATCCAGTGTGCTTTAGCTTTTTGTCTTAAAAACTCCATTTTTGCCTTCTGAAGGGTAGTAAAATTTTGATGTGCCTCATACTCTTGCTGAATGATCCCCTCATCCCCTGGATAAGTCACCAATAATTCCTGAAGCTGAGTTAATTTAATATGAGCAATATCAGCTTGGTTTTCAATATCAGAAAA
Organism: Silene latifolia; assembly: GCF_048544455.1. Classification (NCBI taxonomy): domain Eukaryota; kingdom Viridiplantae; phylum Streptophyta; class Magnoliopsida; order Caryophyllales; family Caryophyllaceae; genus Silene; species Silene latifolia. The sequence goes on from NC_133526.1 coordinate 58,857,052, forward strand.
ATGGCTCCTATTAAACTTCTTTAACTCAGGCTTCAGGAGCTTTAACTTCCTCACTACTTGATACATTTTTGTACCTGAAATCCACTGAGACCAGACATCTTTAACACAGTTTACAAACCCAGGAGCTGAACCCCACATATTGAAATACTTAAAGGGCTTGTTGTGTTTCCCCCCACTATTCCTTTTCGTAATAAGACAAGGACAATGATCAAAATATCCCTCAGGTAAAAACATAGCCATGTAATCGGGAAAGGTAACAGTCCACTCATTATTCACAAAAAATCATCGAATCTATACACCTTCGTTTACGGAGGCTGTTTGTTGTTCCAAGTATAAAAAGCACCTGAAGCTTGAATGTCCATCACCTCACAAAATTGTAGGCAATCAAAGAATGGTTCAGATTCAGCCACAGATACACTACCTCCTAGTCTTTCATTAGCCACCAACACACAGTTGAAGTCTCCCCCTAGAGCCCATGCCCCTTGGACAGTGCTGGCAATATTTTTGAGATTCAACCAAAGAGACTCCCTTTCCCCAGTGTCATTAAAAGCATAAATAACAGTATAAAAGAACTGCTGTTGAGAGAACTTATTTGTCACATGCATATGAATGAATTGAGCATCATACTGCAAGAATTGAATGTCAAACAGTTGTGGTTTCCACACAACCCAAACCCTTCCTCCAGAATGATAAGCATTATTAGTAGATACACTCCATTCATGAAAAATCTTATTGATAGCATTATTCATATTGACTGACTTAATCTTGGTTTCTAATAAACCAAATAAACCTACATTATTATCATGAAGGAAATTATTTACAACCCTTTGTTTCTCTTCTTTATTCATCCCTCTAACATTCCAAAAGCCTATATTTATCATGTAGGAAGAGTTAATGTATCACTACCAGTTGTTCATATACCTTTCTTAGTAGAACAAGTGCCATTCAAAGCCTCCATATAAGTTGGGGAATTTGAACTTATCCTGCTACCAATCTCTACTCCCTGTTTAGTAGCTCTCACCTGTTTGACAGGGGAAAATGAGCCATGTCTATTTTCCTGTATTTTAGAATCTGGAGTTTTTATATCTTCTGCCTCATTGCTTCTTGTTGTGTATTCTTGCAGAGAAGGTATACATTCAGTAGCAGGTTTAGCTAGAGTGGGAACAGGAGCTTTCTTTTGGATAGGTCTCCACACCTTATGAGGTATAGATGATTGACCCTTCTGATTTTTTGTTCTACAGTTCTCCATTTCATACCCAATGTGCTTGCACTTGGAACAAATGCTAGGTTTCCATTCATATTCAACATTAATGCACACCATGTTATTATTTTCATCTAAGAATTTAATCTTATCAGGAAAAACTTGTCCCAACTGCAATTCTATCATAACCCTAGCAAACCCTAGCCTAGTTTTCAATTCAGTTGGTGTATCACACTTGAGAAACTTACCAACTAAGCCTGCTAGCTTAGGTAAACTTTTCCCCCAGAATTTCAGGGGTAATTTGTGCAGCCTGATCCATGCTGGAACAGACTTCACTTCATCCTTTGTAAGAGGTATATCAGGCTGCCAAGGTTTAAGGATCAAGGGTTTGTTATCAAACAAAAAATGTCCACTACCTAGAACCGCCTGTTTCATTTCCTCTGTTTGGAATCTAGCAAGAAAAACTCCATTAGGTAAAAAGGAAATTTTATCGATAACGTATTTGTTCCAAATTCTTTTCAGGAAACCTTCTAGGATCTGCCATGGAGGGTTTGCTCCAACAATGAAACCCACCACAGCCTGTTGCCAATAATCCAATTCAGATTGGACATCCTCTTTGGTTAATTGAAGTAAGTTTTCAGGTTCATCCTCAATGATTTGAATAATTTTCTTACCATGAACTTGAAACCAGGCCTCATCCTGATTGTTCTCATGATCTATTTCAGGTTCATCCTCCACATCCTCCACCAATACATCATCCAAGACATACGGGGCTACACCAGTTACCTCATGTACTCCTTTGAATTTTTGGCCTTCTTCAACATCCGGTTTACCCAGAATTCGTGCCTTTTCTGAATGAAGATTAGCAGATGTCGATGATTTAGACTTTGTATTGTACTTTTTTTGCTTAGAATTAGTCATAATTCTTGTAAAATTTTGAAAACCTAGAAGAGTTTGCTGCTTCTCTCTCTAGGGTTCATTTTTTTTCCAACATTAAAAACTTATTTTGCTTGTGACGCTAATATAAAAGGATCGTCCTTGTTTCCAACCTTGTCAAAATTTACTAATGTGAATCCTAAATCATCCTTTCTAACGCCATTGTTGTTGTCAACCCACTTGCACCGAAATAGAGGTATCTCAAAATCCATGTAGTCTAAAACCAATATCTCTTCAATAACACCATAATATTGCATTGTACCCAAAATAGGATTTTTATCCTTTGAACTAGCAAAGTATATAGCCTGAGAATCTACGCAAACTCCACTGTTTTGCATTGTGCTCGCCTTATCTTGAATGCGGGTGTAGAAAGTGTACCCATTGATCGCATACCCGCTATAAAACGTTGCACGAGCATCAGGACCGAAAGCAAGATGTCGTAGGCTGGTTGAGCTATCATCAATTGGGTTGTCATCATCGTAAATAGTATCCTTAAACCAGTCACTAAATTGCTTGTAATGCTCATTTGCATACCACCTTTCGTTCTTATGAGGGTGTTTCCCTTAAGGTAACTCTGGCGTTCTGCTCTGTAAGGCTGGACATGATCATCGTTAAATAGAACGTATGTATGAGCTCTATGTCGCATGTCAGATGACATATCCTTGGAAACACGACCCCTTATACTTTTTCCATTCATCCAGTGACTATGACGATTCGTAGGAGCTCCAATTAACTCATCCAAGGAGAGGTATGCGTAACAATATGAAAGAGCTTTATCGATAATTGCTAGCTCAACAATACACCCCTCTGGACGATACCTATTAGATGTGTAATCCTTGTAAACTTTCATCAATCGTTCGAATGGGTACTGATATCTCAAATACACTGGCCCGAGATACAAAACCTCCCGGACTAGGTGGACAGTCAAATGAACCATGATAGTGAAAAATGAGGGAGGAAAATACATTTCAAACTGACAAAGACTGGTGACGAGGATCTCCTGAAAAGTTTTCGCTTCATCAGGATCAATGACTTTACTGTTGATTGATTTGAAGAAATAGCAAAATCTAATTATAGAATGTCGAACCTTTGGAGGTAGAATGGAACGAACGACCACAGCTAGTAGTTGTTGGATCAATGTATGACAGTCATATGACTTTAAACCAGTAAGTTTTAGGTCCTGCAACGAAACAAGGCTTCTAATATTAGATGACTAGCCCTCTGGCACCTTAATACCATGCAAGCATTCGCAAAACTCTTTTTTCTCCTTTTTTGAACGAGTCTGAGCTGCAGGCGGCAAAAAAGTCCGATTTCCTTTTGTATTAGCTGCCAGCTCGGACCTAATACCCATCTCAACCATATCATCCCTAGCTGCCTTGTTGTCTTTTGTCCTACCCGGGACATTCAGAAGAGTATTGATTATATTATCACAAACGTTCTTTTCAATGTGCATAAAATCTAGGCAATGTCTAACCGGGAGGTCACGCCAATACGAAAGTTTGGTAAAAAATATGGTTTTTTTTTATAACCACGAGTAGACAACTTAGGTCCCTTCTTCCCATACGTTATCTCAATATCTTTCACTTTATCATACACTTCATGACCATTCAAAATCCGAGGACTCCCACGTTGCTCAGGACACCGATTAAACGCCTTGTGAAGCTTACGATAATGATGATCAGGGCATAACCATCGACGATTTCCTCTGTACACATGCTTGCGAGAATGCTTCAAATATTCTGATTCAACATCCCCCCTACACAATGGGCAAGCCTCTTTCCCATGTACAATATGTCCAGAAAGATTGCCGTACACCGGAAAGTCAGTTATTGTACACAATAACATAGCTCTCAGATTGAAACTTTCCTTCTTATAATCATCAAACACCGGTATCTCTCTTTCCCACAGAATCTTCAGATCATCTAGAAGTGGTTCCAAATATACATCTATGTCATTTCCAGGTTGTCGAGGGCCAGATATCAACAAAGACAATATCAGATACTCCCGTTTCATGCAAACCCATGGGAGAAAATTATAGATGGCCAACACAACTGGCCAAGTACTGTGTTGGGTACTCATGTTTCCATGAGGGTTCATTCCATCTGTGGAGAGCGCTAGACGTAAGTTCCTTGCTTCTTTGGCGAAGCAGGATATTTAGCGTCAAACTCTTTCCACTGTTGACCATCCGCTGGGTGTCTTAACTTTCCATCTTCAATCCTTCCACTATTATGCCAAGTCAACATTCTTGCATCTTCTTCATTCAAATAAATCCTTATGAATCTTGGTATTATCGGAAAATACCACAACACCTTAGTTGGGATCCCTTCCGTAGTCTTATAACGCCATACAGAGCAGCGCGGACAATATGATAATTTCTCATAATCTTTACGGTACAATATGCAGCCGTTGGGACAAGCATGTATTTTCTCATATTCCATGCCCAATTCTCTAATCATTTTTTTAGCCTCATATGTCAGACTCGGAAGAACATTACCGTCAGGAAGCATGTCACATAGCAAAGCTAGATCATCTGTAAAACACTTATCACTCCACCCATTTGCCCCTTTCAAGTTATATAACTTTACCACCGCAGACAATTTGGTATATTTCTTACAATCAGTAAATAAAGGCATTTCAGATTGACTCAACTTCTCAATTAAATCATCAGCATTTATTTCCCCATCACCGGTAGCTTCAAAATCATCGAATCCATCATCTTCAGCAAACTTCTCACCTAAAACAACTTCAGGTGTAGGTGAATGATTGTTTACACACACATCATATGCCCCATCCCCTATATCTAAACCAGCAGCTTCAGGTGTATGATTATTTACCTCTACATCAGATTCCCCATCCTCATCCTCTAATTCTTCATGAACAATCCAACGCCTATAATCTCTACTGAAACAATTCTTTTCTAAGTGTATTTTGACATCTGGGATAGGCAAAACCCTAATATTACCACATCTATTACAGGGGCAGGGGATTGATGAGTGGAGATGAACATTTTCACTAACGAAATTGTAAAATTCAGCAATTCCATCATTATAAATGGGATCACCAACTTCACCATCAATCATCCAAGTACGACCCATATATAAGCCAGTAGCTATGAAAATGAGATTACCTTTTTTAAGCTATAAAGATTAATGACGGCGACGACGACAAAGATGACTTCTTTAATTAGTTTTTCATTATAAATAACAGCCTAAAAAAATAAACTCTATATTGCTATCATAGCGGGGATCTGTTTTTACAACGGTTTTAAGAAACACCATTGTTAACAAATGTAATATGACAACGGCTTTAAAATAACCGTTGTTGATATATGTAATATGATAACGGCTTAACAAAGAACCGTTATCATTTTGTCTTATTATTGACATAACGGTTCCAATTCTTATTATCTTATTATGCCGTTTCCATTCTTTTTTATTATTATAAATAGAAAGTTAGTCATTATAATATTTTATTTGGTGGATTGAATTTGAGTGTAAGGACTTGATTAAAACGCAGTAACAAATAATATAAATAATTAAACTTTTATTCAAATAACCACCATAATCAAAATACAACTCATAATATCAGATAATAATTAAAGACTTAATTTGAATCTGATGAAGAATTAGGATAGTCTTTATGCCCAATTTCGGAATAGATTAAGTCGTAGATCGACTGTTCATCATCAGCGGGCAGCGCAGCTGGTGGAATGGCTTCTTTCTCGCATGAAATAGGCACGGTTGCAGGAATGTACTGCCTCCGGTAATGTGTCAGTAGACGATGATCAAGATGGGTACAACCCATAGATAAGGGCCCTTTTGTTTATCATCCGAATAAAAGTCCTCTTTCCCCACATCTTTCTCCGCAAATCTAGCCCCTAATGTTCTTGCATGCCGAATACTATCATGGTAGTTGGGTTCGTCAAACTCGATAAAAGCAAAGCCTACAAAACCTTGCTTGTTTGTAGACACATGGTACACTTTTTTAACCGCAGTGAAACCGGAGTCATGAAGCATTTGCATCAACCACCAAAAATTAGGGTTTAAACCCTTTCCATTCCCATCATAACGAACCGAGAGATTATAGAGAATGCAAGTAAAAGGCTGTGTGTAATGATTACGTGAATGTAGCTCCGATACACCAACCATATTTTTTTTAGAGAGAAATTTAGAGAGAAATTAAAGAGAAAATGTTTGATAATTTAGATTTTAACAATATGAAGACATATTTATAGAATTATTTTGGTCAAATTGAAAACGGTTGGTCAAACTGAATATTTATTAAAGTTCTGATAAAGTATTGAATGCAGTGGTCAAACTAAGAAATCTAATCAAATAGTGACAACGCTTGAATTGAAAAACCGTTCTTTCATAATAGCAAATGATAACGGTTATAAGAAACCCGTATCTATAACATAACAATGGGTAACACAAACCGTTACTGGTGCTAAATTAGTAACGGTTTTCGAAATGCCATTTTCTTAAACTGGTAACGGTTGTCTAACAACCGTTGATAAGAGATATTTTATAACGCGCTTTTGGAAACCGTTAAACGTTTTTGATAACGGTTTGTTAAACAAGCGTTGTCACATTATAATAAGAACTGTTTTCGACGGAAACCGTTATTCTTATTAGCGTGGTCTACGTTTCCGCCAATATTTTGAAAACGGTAATATAAGTGTCGTTATTAAATGCATTAAACCGTTGTGATACGCTTCTTATTGATTGCCAAAATTGGCGTAGTGATTCCAGTTAGAATCTGGTGGAGGGATATAAGAAGACCAGTCGGCACCTTTCATATAGATATGATCAACCCACAACACCCATAAACGATCAGCTTTAGTATAAATCCAATTGACCAGCTTTCCAACAGTTGCAATATTCCACACCCCAGCATTCTTAATACCTAAACCACCCTCCTTTTTACTGCATCAGACACTGTCCCAAGCAACCAGAGGGGTACTTTGGTACTCAGCATCCCTATTCCACAAGAAATTTCGACAGAGGGCTTCAATTCTTTTAATAACACATTTTGGTAAAAGGAAAATAGAGCACCAGTAGGTGTGTAATGTATTAAAAACAGAATTGATTGACACAATCCTCCCAGCATAACTCAATTTTCTTGCCCCTATTCCCCTGATTTTTGCCACAATTCTATCCACCAGAATATTACAGTCATGCTTAGTTAGTCTACCAGCTTGGATTGACACACCAAGATATTTAAAAGGTAAAGTACCTTCCTGAAAGCCTAAGATAAAAGTAATTGAAAGATCATAGATCCATATTAGACTCTCTAATAAAAATAATTTATCTCATAAATTATCATTTAGGTGATCTATGTAACATGCATGCTAATATGAAAGCATAAAAGGAAAGAACAATTTCCTTACATTGAATTTGTGGTAAAAAGGGCACAAACTAGTTCACCTAACTAGCTTGTTCTTGAGCTTATACCAATGGAAGATCCTCCTTGCAAATCTTCAAAATAGAAGATCTCCTTCTTGTTGCACCCAAGAACTAACCGAATAATAATAACAAGTTTTGAACTAGAACTTGTTAATATTGTTCCCTTGATAAATATTACTAATATCACTAACTAATCTTAGTAATATTATTAATGTATACTAGTGATGAATTATTATTGTAGAGAGATAGAGAAATAATGTTCACATGCAAAATATGTAGAGTGTGTAAGTGAGGTAGAGTGAAATGTGAACAATATATGGAGTGTATGGGAAGGGAAGTGGCGGGTGAAAGAGTGTGGAAGTGGACAATTTTTGTCTTATAATTTTATCTTACATCACATGCAAAATCTTGTATAAGATAAATTATGGTAGTATACAAAATAAGGTGAAATGATTATGTGAGTAATCATCCACTACTCTTCTTTTACACGGTCCACTTGACCATTTACAGGTCCATGTTGGTTGTTATATTTGTCGCACAAATCCGTGTAATTTTTATTTTAAACATCGTATCATGTTTAAATACTTCCATAGTTAATTCGTCCAATTCACTCCGTAAATATACGTGTACCACTACACATATTATTTACGTACTAATATTAATCACATTAATCAATTAGTACAATTTTAGTAAATTAACAGTTAATTAACTCAAACCCGTTTCCCAAAACTTATTATTTAATTATCGCATAATTAAATAATAACTGCCGCTCCTCGAGTTCGCAACTCGAAATCTCTCTAAAAATAATTGACTAACCTCTTAGTCTATAAATCAAGGGAGTGAACAAATTGTATCTCATACAATTAATTAGTTATCAATTGGGGTTCGTTCCTTTAGGTCTGACTGAAATGGGTCAGTTGATCACCGCCGTCTCACGACAATAACGTCAAACTCTAGTCAGCCAACCGTTATCGATTTACGTTAATCAACTGACGAGGATCAAATAATTAAATATCTGATGATATTCCATTAATGAGATTTATTATGTTAACGCACTATTGTGGAGGACACTAACTCCAACAATCTCCCACTTGTCCGACACAAGGTGTGCGCTACCAATTCTCTTATCCGTTTTAATCTCCCACTCAATTCAAGGTGTCTTTCAGGTTTCACTTGCACATGAACACATCGCGAGTGGTTTTCTCGATCGGGAGTGTGACTACCTGACCGGAAAAATCTCTCACAGATTACTTCTGAGCGTGGCCACGCATTTGTAGTCATTAACTCCTCGAGTGGCCTTGAGATATAGTAACCCAACGTGGGTGGACAATTCCTATATGCCCTATTTATCCTATTGCACAATACAGCTCAACATGACCTAGTAAATGCCCTTTTGGCCTCCTTTCACGGCACGACCTAGGACAAAAACCAAAATCACTCGAAACCGCACCGCGCTCGTATAATAGTCTCCAGTCAAAAGAATCGACTCATTAGAACATCTTAGAGATCCCCGCCACGACCAGGCGTCTATAATAGAACTTAGGGACTCTCTAAATGGTCACTGTCCGGCAAAGTGTCACCCACTCTGCCTATGTAATCGACCAGTCATCACATATGACCTTATGGTGTTGAACAACCATCAATCGACTTACAATCTAGTCACTCCGAGACGTCACCTCATTAAGTGACTAGGGACAAAATACAATGTTCATCTTATTCACTTGAATAGTGTTCAACATTGTCTCCACAACTTATTCAGATAGACAAGGTATTAAAATTTAGTCTCACTAAATAAAAGATTCATAAAAGAAATGAATGCGAAAACAATGAATGTGATTATCATATATATAATAAAAGATACACTATCCAATTATTACATATCCATAATCTAAAGAAAATCTGGTACTCGTCTCAATCCCATAGCGACGACATGACCATCATGCTTAGCCTTTGATAAAGGCTTGGTTAAAGGATTAGCAATATTATCATCTGTCCCAACCTTACAAATGTCAATTTCCTTCCTTTCCACATAATCTCTAATTACATGGTATTTCCTTTCAATGTGTCTAGATTTGTTACTAGACTTAGGCTCTTTGGCTTGAAAAATAGCTCCAATGTTATCACAAAATAGAGTGATAGGATCTTTGGCGGAATGGACTACTCCTATCCCCTCCATGAATTGCCTAATCCAAACAACTTCCTTCGCAGCCTCAGACGCTGCAAGGTACTCAGCCTCTGTTGTAGAATCCGCAGTAACACTTTGCTTGAAGGTCTTCCAGCAAACAGCTCCTCCATTTAGCATAAACACATAGCCGGATTGGGATTTCATGTCATCCCGATCGGTTTGGAAACTTGCGTCCGTGTAACCTCTTACACGCAACTCAGTTTCATCTCCAAACACTAAGAACGAATCCTTAGTCCTTCTCAAGTACTTAAGGATGTTCTTTACGGCTATCCAGTGACTCTCACCAGGCTTGGCTTGATACCGACTTGTCATGCTCAAGGCATACGCAACGTCGGGGCGAGTGCAAATCATAGCATACATGATAGACCCAACAACGGAAGCATAAGGGACAGTCTTCATGTGTTCAATTTCCTTAGGGGTAGAGGGAGACTGTGACTTGCTCAAAGTAATCCCTTGGCCCATAGGTAGAAATCCTCTCTTGGAGTCTTTCATATTGAACCGGTCAAGAACTTTGTCAATATAAGCTTCTTGACTCAATGCTAGTATCCTTTTGGACCTATCCCTAAAGATCCAGATACCCAAGATTCGTTGTACCTCTCCCAAGTCCTTCATTTGGAAGTGTTTCCCTAGCCACTCCTTAACAGAAGTGAGCGATGGAATATCATTCCCAATGAGCAATATGTCATCCACATATAGGACAAGGAATGCAACCTTACTCCCACTAAACTTCATGTATAAACACGGTTCTTCCACACTTCTAGTGAAACCGTATTGTTTAATAACATGATCAAAGCGATGATTCCAACTCCTAGATGCTTGCTTAAGACCATAGATGGACTTTTTAAGCTTACACACCTTCTTAGAGTTAGATGTATCCACAAAACCTTCAGGTTGTATCATGTACACCTCTTCTTCTAGAATCCCATTCAAGAAGGCGGTTTTGACATCCATTTGCCAAATCTCATAATCATGAAATGCGGCAACCGCTAAGATTATCCTAATGGACCTAAGCATAGCGACTGGAGCGAAGGTTTCATCATAATGTAAACCATGAACTTGGGTGAAACCTTTTGCCACCAATCTAGCTTTGTAAACATCCACATGCTTATCCACGCTGAGCTTAATTTTATATATCCATTTACATTGAAGGGGTCACACTCCCTCAGGTAAATCCACCAAGTCCCATACTTGGTTCTCGTACATGGAATCCATTTCGGACCGCATGGCTTCTAGCCAAAGCGAGGAGTCGGGACTAGACATGGCCGATTTGTAGGTAGTGGGTTCATCACTTTCAAAAAGTAACAAAACACCATCCTCTTCGATGTTACCAAGCTAACAGTCAGGTGGATTAGAAATCCTACTTGACTTTCTAGGAATAATTACCGTTTTAGAGGAAGAGGGAATGCTATCCTCCACGTTCTCCTCTACCTCATTCTCGAGTTGTGGCTCTTGAACTTCGTCAAGTTCAAATTTTCTCCCACTCTCTCCTAGAAATAAACTCTTTTTTCTAGAAAGACAGCATCACGAGCCACAAACACTTTGTTCTCGTGTTTATTGTAGAAGTAATAGCCACGTGTTTCCCTTGGATATCCTACAAAAAGACATTTGTCAGACCTGGGTGCAAGCTTATTGTCAGACTTGATCTTAACGTATGCTTCGTAACCCCAAATATGCATGAATGACGAATGAGGGACTTTCCCTGTCCATATCTCATATGGAGTCTTATCGGCCGCTTTAGTCGGGCTTCGATTTAGTGAAAATACTGCAGACAAGAGGGCAAAACCCCAAAATGAACTAGGAAGCTTAGTTAGACTCATCATTGACCGAACCATATCAAGTAAAGTTCGGTTTCTCCTTTCGGCCACACCATTTAATTGTGGTGTGCCAGGAGGAGTCCATTGTGATACTATACCACAATCTTTTAGGTGTGAATCAAATTCAATATTTAGATACTCACCACCACGGTCGGACCGTAGAGTCTTTATCTTTTTATCCAATTGGTTCTCTACTTCTTTTTGAAACTGTTTGAACTTGTCAAAGGCTTCACTCTTGTTCTTCATTAAGTAGACATACCCATATCTACTTAAGTCATCAGTAAAAGTAATGAAGTAGTTAAAACCTCCTCTAGCGGTGATGGTTAATGGTCCACACACATCCGTGTGTGTGAGAGCCAAAACCTCACTAGCTCGTGTCCCTTTTCCCGTAAAAGGTGCACGAGTCATCTTGCCTAGAAGGCAAGACTCGCATGTACCATAAGATTCGAAACCAAATGGTTTGAGCACTTTTGATGAAGCAAGTCTCTTAATGCGTCTTTCGTTTATGTGGCCTAAACGACAATGCCAAAGGTAGGATTCGTTTGGATCAACCTTTTTGAGCTTTTTAGTTTCCATATGATAAACGTCATTAACATCATTTAAAACATAAATGCCTCCAATTGAAATGGCCTTGCCATAAACCACATCATTAAAAGAAAAAGTACAACACTTGTCCTTAATCATAAAACAAAAGCCTTCCGCGTCTAACGCGGAAATGGAGATGATGTTCTTAGTTAAAGTTGGTACAAAATAACACTTATTTAAATACAACTCTAAACCACTAGCTAAAGTGAGCACATAGGTCCCTACGGCAACGGCGGCTACTCTAGCTCCATTGCCCATGCGGAGATCCACATCACCTTTTGCAAGTGCTTGCACGTCCCTTATACCCTGCAAATGGTTACAAAGGTGAGAGCCACATCCGGTATCAAGTACCCAAGTGGAAGTACAAGCATAATTAACGTCTATCACATAGAGAGAGGAGATCATACCAATAGGCGTCACACGCCCTTCCTTGAGATCCTCCAAGTATTTGGGACAACTCCTCCTATAATGCCCCTTCCCATTACAATGGAAACATTCGGCCTCGGAGAGCTTGACACTTTTTGCCTTGGTATTGCCATTCTCAACGGCCTTCCCCTTTCCCTTGTCATGTTTCTTTGACGATTTCTGAATTGGGACTTTTCTTTCCCTTTTCCTTTCTTAACTCCAAGAGACATGTTCTTTAACTTCATGGTTAAAACATCTCCCTTTTCACTCCCACTAGCCTCCATATCCCTCTCCGCTTGGGTGAGGTGTTCATGAATTTCATGGTAACTCTTATCCATGTCATTCATGTTGTAGTTTACCCTAAAGTGGGCAAACTTGGTGGGGAGTGAGTGAAGGATACGATCCACCACAAGAGGCTTAGGAATCTTACACCCTAGACGCTCTAGGATGTCCACATATTCGACCATTTTGATTACATGGGGACCAACCTTTTGGCCCCTCTCAAGCTTAGCTTCAAAGAAGCGTGCCGCCACATCGTATTGACGGACTTTTGGTGTTTGTGAAAACATAGTGATCATACGAGTGAAAATCTCGTAAGCATTTAAAGAAATGCATGATAGCTTGAGCTTTGGGGATATTGACCATATCAACACATTCTTGATATCATTCAACATCCTCATATAGTCATCATAGGCGGTCCGCACCGCCGATGAAGCTCTTGCATCGGGCTCGATTGGAGGAGCATCGGTCAAGTAAGTGAGCACATAGTCGGACAACGCGACACTTTTGATGTTGGATTCCCATTCAAGAAAGTTACTAACGTCATCTTTTAAAATACATTTGTCCATTACGGACCTTAGCCATGAATCTTTGACTAGTGAAGTAGTTGATGGAGTTGATGAAGTTTCCATTGCGAATTAAAATGCTACAACAAAAAGGAAAAATTAACATTCATTGTTTTAAAAAATACTTGTAAAAACATGTCGAGCAAGTTTTAGCATTTATATAATGACCTCCCACTAAATTATATAAATGATTCCAAGACCCAAATATTAAACAAGAATGAGCATCGCTTGGGCGAAACATCCCATAATTGCGTAAATTCGGTAAGTCACGTTGACTAATTCTACCTATAGAACTCTTGGTCGACGAATTTCCTCAAATTCATCTACTAGCCCCGGAACACAAGACCGTCTTATTTCCCGTTGAGTCCAACCAATTTTAGCGTGTGATAAACGTTTACCACCCTACTTACCCAAGGTAAAAAGAGAACACCCCGCTTGGGCGAGCGTGACTCTAATGAACAAGAGATTCATATGTGTTACTAATTGGTAAGGCTAATGTCAATTTTAGTTATGTGAGAGATCTTGTCAATTTAGTCATAAATTCCTTATAAGTGAATTAATTCCGTGAATGTAAATGACGTGAATTGACAACCGCGAAAATAAAATGCATGTGAATGGCGATTTTGGAATGCGCGAAAATAAAACAAGCAAAAATGTAAGCATATGAATAAATCCTAGTATGGCCACCTAGTTAATAAAAACTAGTCTATTACATTTCGGAAACCAACTCCTTGGTCCCTTGCCTCTTCATTCCATAAGTGGCTCTTCCTTGTGGGATTTGGAACACCTTCCAAAAATAGACTCCGTCTCGTTGTAATCCGTCTTTTGAAACGCCGGTAAAAATAACTATTACAAATGAATTACATAGCTATTCCTATTATACATTAATTGATAAAATAAAATAAAACTATTAATTAATTACAAACCGACGATACGAGATCGTATTTAATTACAAACAAATCGATATTCCCATTCATTTCGGGTAATAACGATTAAAATTAACTAGGCCATACTAGGTACAATAAGATAAATACTTTAAATAAATGACAATCATTCATTAAATTTAAATAAACATGCTTAAAATGCTGTAAAAATGATGCCAAAATCGCCCTATCTATCATTCATTGGTATCCATCTCGGTTTTTGTGGATTTAATCGATTTTTAACATGTAAAAATCAATAATTAACTCTTAAATCTCATTTAAGTCCAAACTAATTGTCCAAACTGGTTTGAACCTTAAAATTAGTACTCACTAATTTTATGACAAATTATTAGTTTGATTTGGTGATAATTTGCTAATTTAATCGATAAAATCATAATATTTAACTAAAAATCAAAAATAATTGAAAAATTACCCAAACAATTGAAACAAAAATTTTTAGTATTCTGGAACACTCCCAAGAACACCAAAATATCAGAAAAATTGCCCAAAAATTCCGGATAAATTTTGTGAAGAAAAAGATCGATATTTATCGGTTTTTAACCACTAAAACCAATAAACATAAAAAAAAGTGAAAACACACATACAAAATACTTTTGACATTTAAATAATATACTTAAATGTACATAAATTTATCATGGGTAGAATCAAAAGTTTCGAAATTATGATTAATTAGTTTGACTTTTATCGACTTTTTACTCAAAAAATCAATAAACATGCAAAAATTCGAACCAACCTTCAACTTTTTGCATACAATCAGTAGAAAACATGCATTAACTACCATAAAAAAAGTCATACACCGAATCAACTTCAACTATTTTTAGTCAATTTTTCACTAAAATGCGATATTTTGACTCGGTTTTCTACCAAAAAACATTAAAATTAGCAAAATAACTTCAAAAATCACCAAAAAATTCCACAAACCTTTTTAGATAAGTAGGTATGCATGTCCCAAAAATTTCATGTTAAAACCTCTTCTAACATAATTTTTGAGTTTTTACAAATTATCTCATAATTCATTAAAATGCTTAAAATCAACATGCAAATTACAAGCCTAGCTCTGATACCACTTGAAAGATCATAGATCCATATTAGAATCTCTAAAAAAAATAATTTATCTCATAAATTATCATTTAGGTGATCTATGTAACATGCATGCTAATATGAAAGCATAAAAGAAAAGAACAATTTCCTTACATTGAATTTGTGGTAAAAAGGGCACAAACTAGTTTACCTAACTAGCTTGTTCTTGAGCTTATACCAATGGAAGATCTTCCTTGCAAATCTTCAAAATAGAAGATCTCCTTCTTGTTGCACCCAAGAACTAACCGAATAATAATAACAAGTTTTGAACTAGAACTTGTTAATATTATTCCCTTGATAAATATTAGTAATATCACTAACTAATCTTAGTAATATTATTAATGTATACTAGTGATGAATTATTATTGTAGAGAGATAGAGAAATAATGTTCACATGCAAAATATGTAGAGTGTGTAAGTGAGGTAGAGTGAAATGTGAACAATATATGAAGTGTATGGGAAGGGAAGTGGCGGGTGGAAGAGTGTGGAAGTGGACAATTTTTGTCTTATAATTTTATCTTACATCACATGCAAAATCTTGTATAAGATAAATTATGGTAGTATACAAAATAAGGTGAAATGATTATGTGAGTAATCATCCACTACTCTTATTTTACACGGTCCACTTGACCATTTACGGGTCCATGTTGGTTCTTTTATTTGTCGCACAAATCCGTATAATTTTTATTTTAAACATCGTATCATGTTTAAATACTTCCATAATTAATTCGTCCAATTTACTCCGTAAATATACGTGTACCACTACACATATTATTTACGTACTAATATTAATCACATTAATCAATTAGTATAATTTTAGTAAATTAATTGTTAATTAACTAAAACCCGTTTCCAAAAACTTATTATTTAATTATCGCATAATTAAATAATAACTGCCGCTCCTCGAGTTCGCAACTCGAAATCTCTCTAAAAATAATCGACTAACCTCTTAGTCTATAAATCAAGGGACTAAACAAATTGTATCTCATACAATTAATTAGTTATCAATTGGGGTTCGTTCCTTTAGGTGTGACCGAAAGGGGTCAGTTGATCACCGCCGTCTCACGACAATAACGTCAAACTCTAGTCAGCCAACCGTTATCGATTTACGTTAATCAACTGACGAGGATCAAATAATTAAATATCTGATGATTTTCCATTAATGAGATTTATTATGTTAACGCACTATTGTGGAGGACACTAACTCCAACAGTAATATCCTGTTTCAGAGCTTCAGTCACCCCATTAAACACCACTTCAGACTTATTAGCATTAACTTTAAGTTCAGAGGTAGCAGCAAAAGTAGCAAGGACCCTTAAGATGAGCATAATGGATTTATGATCTCCTTTGCAGAACATAATGAGATCATTAGCAAAGAGTAAATGTGTCAGCTTCAGGGACTTACAAAGGGGGTGAAACCTGAAAAACCACTGCCCAACTGCATAATTCATCACCCTAGACAGATACTCTATAGAAATGCAGAATAGAAGGGGGGAAATAGGGTCCCCCTGTCTTAAGCCCCTCCTTCCTTTAAAGAATCCAAAATGAGCCCCATTAAGATTCAAAGTATAGGTAGCAGAAGATACACAAGTCATGATCATCTTCCTAAATTTCTCAGGGAACTTCATAGATTCTAACATTTGTTCAAGGAATTGCCACTCAATAAAATCATTGGCTTTCTGGAGATCTAGTTTGAACATACAACGAGGAGATGCCATGCTTCTGTTATACATTCTTACCAAGTCTTGACAAATTAAAATGTTCTCAAGAATACTCCTGCCTTTTATAAAAGCTCCCTGACTTTTGCTAATGATATCAAGCAACACTTGAGCCAATCTAGTGCATAAAATTTTGGAGATGACTTTGTAGAGTACATTACAACAAGAAATTGGTCTATAATGCATTACACTAGTTGGCCTATCAATTTTTGGAATTAGGGTAACGACAGTTGCATTTACTTGAGTTAGCAACTGACCTGACTCAAAAAAATTGATAACAGCAACACACACCTCATCTCCCACCACATCCCAAGCATCTTTGTAAAACTGGCTATTATAGCCATCTGGACCAGGTGATTTGCTTCTAGGAATGCTAAAGAGACTATCCTTAACTTCAGTAACTGTAACAGGCCTAGCCAGGATATTCCAGTGTTCCTCAGTACAGCAATAACCATCCTTACCACGGCATAATTCACTGCATCAGTATTAGTGTGAGCCCCTAGAAGAGCTTGATAATAATCCAAGAAAGCAGTTTGTATTGTGCCCCCTTCAGTACACAATACCCCCTGTTTATCCTCAATCTGGAATACCTTATTCACCATTATCCTCTTCTTGATTGCACGATGGAAATAAGAGGTATTCAGGTCCCCTTCCAAGGACCACTGCATTTTGGCCTTGTGAGTAAGAAAACTATCTCTAGCTAAGATTAAAACTTTAAGCTCATTAGACAGATCAAGTTCCTGCTGAATCAACTCAAGATCCCTAAGGTTGTCCACTAATTTCCCCTGAATATCTTCTAGTACCTTACTAGCAATGGTAGTACTATTCTCAATGTGAGAGAAACAAGATTTATTCAAGCTTTTAAGGACAGGTTTTAAAGCTTTAAGCTTCTTCACAACAGAGTACATTTTAGTCCCTCTATACTGATTCCTCCAGACATTTTCCAGCTCTACCTTAACGTTCTTAATTGTTATCATGAACCATTCTTATTACTTTTTACAAACGCGCGTTCATATTATTACCATTCCGGTTACTTTTTACATCTCATCATTTTATTGTCTTCATATTAATTTTCTCATTTCATGTAACACCCCCTTCTTATGCGGCCAAGGTAATCAGAAGATGTTACCGTCTCGATTTCCCAAGACAGTGAAATCGGAATTAAAATTAAGAAACATTATACATAAATGACAAGTTTAGTGAATTACATAACAAATATATGACTAAATGAATAACAAATGTGAACTACTATCTATGTCATCTAACTATGCAACTCGACTCCAAGTCCGCAGCGCGGCCCGAGTCCCGATCACTTCAACAAGCAAAACCTGTACTCAAACTGCTCCCTATATGATAGGAAATTTCATATAAATCAATATAGGCACCTCGAAAATAGGTAACAATTTACACATAGCCATACATGGTCAATTTCAATAATGTCGAAGTATAAACACGATACGATATGTAAATATGCAACATGCCAATCAAAATGCACAAGACATGACTATGACACCACAATACCGGTACCAGGACACACCCAGATGTACCCACAACCCGGTGACGGCATGTAGACACCTTGTTTCTGCACCTCCCGCCAAACACCCAGTGATGATTGTGTAATACCCGCCCTGTTAGGGACCCGTTGACCATCGTTGACTGACCTTAGACACATGTCTAGACCTTTGAAAGCCTTACGAGTTCAATCTTGCGACATAGTAACCTTTGAGTTTAGGAAGCTCGATCTAGCGGAGGCTACTCGATCGAGCAGCTCTGTGACTCGATTGAGAATAGGCCACTCGATCGAGTAAGACCCAAACTCGATCGAGAAACTGGAATTTAGCGGTAAAATATAAATCGTGGAATCTTGAAACCAAAATCATTTTATTTCATTTCTCCTAAACCTAATTGTCGTCACATCTCTCTCCTTCACCCATATTCATCCTTTGGAGCCCTTTGTGAGTTCAAACACCATGGGGATTGGAAGCATGAGTCAGGTAGCGGTCTTGTCGCCGGAATGCTGTGTATAGGTTTGTTGTCATCATGATCATCGCCTTCCTTAGTTTGGTTATGGTTGTGGTAGTAGTAATAGGGTTGTCATACTGTTTGTAATAGGTGGTTATGGTGGTTGCTTATCGTCTTATGGTCATATGCGGTATTGCTGCCGATTGCTAAAGGTAGGTTTTTCCTACTCAGTATTGTTGGTTGTTTAGTATGTCGATTGTATTGTCTAATTGGGATTGGTAGTGTTGTTGGTAGTATGGATGGGTTGTAGTTAGTTGATGTTATTTGTTTGTCTCTGGTTTGCAAGGCGCGCCCTCGGCTGAGTGGAGTTACTTGCGGGAGTGGCTTCTTTAGATACCTTATTTCTACACCTCCCGCCAGCCACCCAGTGATGATTATGCCACATGTTTGATACGCGAACGATTTTATGACAGTCCATAAATTCATGGACAACTAATAGCTCAAACACTCGAGTCAACCCCTTGGTCGTCATCTACGCGTCGATACGGTTGTTTTGACAGTAATTAGAGTTTATTTGGAGTCCGGGTCAAAAACTGCTTCATTTTCTAAAAAATCGTTTAAATGCCGAGTCAGAATATTTCAGAATGTTCTAGAATTCTCTGGATAATTATTCCTAATTAAATTTAATATTTTAAGGAAATATCTTCCGCAATATTGTGTTTTACGGAATAAGGAAGTGTATATCTACCGAAATTCCATAAAAAACGCGGAAATCTTTCTTGCTGAGGAGGAAACCTCTGGGGAAAGGACGCAGCAGGTGTTGCGCCTCTTCTAAGGATCGCAGTAGCTGCTGTGCTTCTTCTCCAGTCTTCTTTTCACGCTTTTCAGAATATTTTCGTGATTTGTTTCCAAGTCCATGTCATTCCTACTCTCCTCCATATATTTAGTATAAATAAAGGCCTTCGGCCTCCATATTTGGCACGCGAGTGTTCCACCCCTTCGTTCTCTCTCTTTGCATTCTAGACTACGCTATTGCTTTCGACGCCTACGTGCTTGATCAATCAACCACGTAAGCTCAGATCATTCTGAGTCCCAGTCACGTTGCATAGACCGACCAATTTGACCAACTCCACGTTTAATCAACCTCATCAATTTACTAAATCCTCTAATGAGGGCACTTTCCACACATATTCGAGTCGAGCAATCACTAAAACGATAACTTTATTTAATCTCGTTTCGTCAAACATGTAAGTCTGATGGTGTAAATACTATTTTATTATTGTAATTTTTATTTTGTATCAATTAATGTAGATTTATACCAAGAGCATGTTCGAAAACCGATTTAAAATCACTCTTTTAAAACCGTTTTTATAAAACAGCAGAGGTCAGACGTCGAGAAGAAATGCAGCAGCAGCTGCGCCTTTTCGAAGAGTTGCAGCACCTGCTGCGCCTCTTCCAGTAGCTGCTTGCTGCTCCTGCTCTTCTTCTTCTTCCTCGACTTTCTGCAAATTTCATTTTTTTCTTATTTCTTTCGTTTTTCTTTGTTTTCTTCGTTGTTTCAGTATATAAATTATGTTTTTAACAAATCCTTTTTAAATATAATGTTTAATTCGTCCTTAATCCCGAGTAATTCAATACTTGCGGGTTTTCACCGTTTTAATTCAAATCGATTCTTTGGGATTCGACTTGTTCATGTCGAGGTTCTGGGAGTCCTAGTTTGATGGATACGTTTTCGTTCAAGTATTATTTTTCTAATCCTGTCTTAATTTAATCTCAAGTTTCTCCCTTTTGTATTTCCGACACGAGTTCGTCATCATATATTATATTAAAGCTAAAACCAGCATCCTATTTGATCGACACGTGTCAATACCTACTCCTACACCATGTGTCATTTGCTGAAATCTTATGACTATAAAAAAAAAATTGATACGCAATCCACATACAAAATCCTAAGACTATTAAATAACTTTCCTATTACATACTAGGAAATCACAATAATAATAATATCTTAACAATTTAGAGAGTATGTAAATATGAATACCCTAATTTTTAGCTGAGATTGACGGCAAGAATATTATGCGATCAGTCCTACTTCGAATATTCTGGAATCATTGGCATAAAATAGGCAAGAAATCATTGAATGAATATTTCTGTAGATTAATTTTGGAATCTTATCATAACACTAACTATTTATTTTTAAATTTAAATTCCTTTCTTTTTAAAAAATTATTCTCTTTTGGGATATTCTACGGTGTACCCCCGAATTTTTCGGTTTTCTATGTTGTTGATACGTGCATATTCTATACACTTTATTTGCAGTTTTGGCACGTATTTCTATGCATAATTGTTAGCTTAAGGCTACTATTTCTCCCGAAACGGTTTACTTTGCATTTTCTATGATTTATTGTAGGAATGAGTGAAAGTGAGCTAAATCAAGCCTAAATCGTCCTCCGGAGGCAACTTCAGGTAAGCTTGGAAGAAGGGAGTTCGTACTCACTCACCTCGGGATGCGTGCATGGAGCTTAGAGGCTGTTTGGAAGAGGACAGAGTTTATCAGACACCACTCACCGGTCGATCAACCAAATCATCGATGATCGACCATGGAACTTCAAATGGATGCTCATCAGACTTCACTCACCAGTCGATCGACCATGTCCCTTAGTCGATCGACCAAGCCGCGCAGCTGAGATTTATTTTTCGTGTTAGACTTTGAAAAGCCCAATTTGTAATTAACTTTTGGCATAGTTTATCAGTAGAACGAAGAATACTTTTAGGTTCTGCTTTTCATTATTCAGAAACTCAGTTTTTAGATCTAGTAAGAGGCAAGAAAGAGGGACGACGGATCCCGAATTCAATTACTTTGTTCATCGTTTTAATTAGTAAGTTTTTATGCAAATTCTTTCTTCTTTTATTTCTTGTTATTTCAATTCTTGTTATTACCAATTTAATTTCAGCAATTCAGTTCTTATCCTTTGTCTTTAATTCAATCCAATCATGTCAAACTTGTTCTTTGCTATCAATTTTGCAATTGTTATAGTTTTAATCATGCATAGCTAATTTTATTGATTGGGAACGAGGTGAGCCATGGCATAAATTAGGGTTGTTTTGTTAGTTTGAATTCTTTCATTTCGATCTTATTACCTTTCGATAAACCCGTCTTGCTAGATTGAAAGATTAGTAGGTTAGGTTTTCATTGGGTTTGGAATTTCCCTTGAGCGAAGGCTTTGAGAAATTCATGGGAATTAGAAGACCGTAAGGTTATTGAGCATTGATCGAAGGACTTGCTCATGTTCCCCGAGACCGTTTTACAAGACATCTACTACCTTTTGACCCGACCTTAGCCATGGTGAACCGAAGTTCCTAATCTCTCTTTTATCTTATTTGCGAATTCTCTTATTTTGTCAATTAGTTTTTAGAATCAAACAATTTCAAAACCCCCACTTAATTGTTACTTTTTATAGACTGGAAATAGCAAATAGAATTGACCTTGTCTCTCTGTGGTTCGACCCTTACTATCACTAGCTATAGTTTTAGTTTGGAATTATATATTTTATTTTGATACAAAACGACGGTATCAAATTTTGGCGCCGTTGCCGGGGAGACGGTGTAATTCTGTTTGCTTTATTTTTAGTTTATTTTTCTTGTCTCAAGGAACTTTGGTTCCTTGAGACCGTTGCTTACCCTTGCTTCTAGTTTTGCTTCTGCACAGTTAGAAGATAGGTTTTTGAAAGGAAGGCTTGAGTACTCTCAGTTTTGCGAATATGGCTACGATATATGACAATCTTCAGCCAAAAGAGCAGCACCTTCCAAAGGGGCACCTGTTACCTACCCCTACCACCGGTCTCTTCGAATTTCATTCCTCTTATATGGATCTAGTGGAGCGAAATCAGTTTGCTGGTCTACCAGACGAGGATCCTTTGAAGCATATGGAAATTTTCACAGACTACTGATGTTCCATACCTATACCGGCCAGGGTGACTCAGTATGAAGTAAAGGGGGTGATGTTCTTATACTCCATGAATGATTCTGCGCGAGATTGGTACCGCTACCTTGATAGGGTAGCAGCTGGAGTCACAGATTGGACATCTCTCGCATTGGCCTTCTACAAAAAATACTTCCCACTTGCAAAGACAGTTGCCTTGAGAAGTAAAATTATAAATTTCCAGCAAGGACCTGATGAAGAATTTTGTGAAGCATGGGGACGTTTCAAGAATTTGGTTCGGTCTGTCCCTCACCACGGTTTCCAGCAGTGGTACCTTTGCAACTTATTCTACAATGCTTTATATGATGATTACAAAGTCATCCTGGACGCAGCTGCGAATGGTAGGTTCCAAAACAATACCGGTCAGAATAAAGGTTGGAACACTATTGAGGAGATGGCAGTCCATAGAGCTAAGTTTGGGAGTTCACGTGGGAAATCACGCAAGCAAAGTGATGAAATGAGTGCCGTTGTGACACTCATTACTTCTATTACTGCCCGTCTCGAGAAGCTCGAGGCCTCTGAAGCTTCCAAGGAAAGAGTTGAAATTCCTGTCCATAATTCAGATGAGACCGCGAAATTGAGAGAAATGGTCCGAACTCTTTTGGTTTAAGTGGCAAAAATAGAAGCAGCCGGGATTGAGTCCACAAAGAATTTTGTGAAGCAGTTGGAGAATATAGAGACTAAGCAAGTCGCCAATTCTTCAAGCAAATGTGAAGGGACAATTGAAACGATTAATGCCATTAATCTCAGAAGCGACCTCTCTTATGAAGGTCTCGATAAGCCAAGATGAGACTCGGGAAATGATAGGGAGGCTAGTTTAATTTCTGGTGCAAAAACGAGCTCAATTGCCAGTACCTCTGGTCGATCGACCACTACAATCAGTCGATCGACTGGAGCGTCAGATGAAAAAGCTTCTGACCAGAACTATTCACGCCCAGCACAAGCGGTCGATCGACCACCAACCTCAGTCGATCGACTGAGGTTCCTGATGAATCAGTCTCTATCCAGGAACTATTCACGCCCAGTGTGATTGGTCGATCGACCACTCCTATCAGTCGATCGACTGGGTCTCCAGTACAGGACGCAAATCCGTCAACTAGTTTGCATGATTCTACACTTATTGATGATTTGACGAAAGTTTTAAACTTACGGAACCCGAAGGTTACTGATCCTACGACAAGTGTTACAGTCCCGTATCCGGAGCGTTTAAAGAATAATAAGCTGGAGCGCAAGTTTGGTAAGTTTTTGGAGATGGTCAAGAATCTCGAGGTAACCATTCCTTTCACTGACCTAATTACCCAGGTACCCTCTTACGCTAAATTTATGAAAGACATTTTGAATCGTAAGAGAAACTTTCGTGATGATGGTAATGTTGCTTTTGTGGAAGAATGCAATGCTCTTTCGCAAATTAACATACCACCCAAATTAAAGGAACTGGGTAGTTTTTCAATTCCCTGTACTATAGGTAACCACGAAATTGGGAAGGCCCTTTGTGATTTAGGGGCCAGTGTCAGTGTCATGCCATATTCTATTTACGAAAGGATAAATATTGGTAGACTTAAGGTGACCGATATTACCGTTCAGATGGCAAATAGATCGACTCAGAGACCTATAGGAGTCTTAGAGGATGTACCCGTTCGAGTGGGTAAGTTTTTTATTCCTGTCGATTTCGTTGTTTTGGACATTGCAGAGGACAGTCAGATACCTATTATTTTAGGTACACCATTTTTACATACAGCTGGGGTTGTAATAGATGTCAAACTCGGAATCATAACCTTAGAGGTAGGGGATGACACCATTGAGTTCAGTCTTGCTCGTAAGGCCACTGAACATGCTGATGATGATACGTGTTATTCCATTGATATTGTTGACAGGGCTGTCAATTATAATTGGAGGGAATCCTTAGCCAAGGATCCCTTAGCTGATCTAACCAATTTAGATGAGTGTGCAGGTAATACAGCGGAGAATGCTGAGGAGCTAGATGCTTTGGTATCCTCAATGGAAAGCTACGACCTCATAGAGGAAGAAGACGAGATGCTCTTGAGCTTAGCCAACGAGAATTTGGTAAACACTTGCTATACCATTGAAGCTGATTCTGTTTGTGCTGTAGAGGTAAAGGTGCCTGAGCGTAAGCCACTTCCTCCTAATCTTAAGTATGTTTTTCTAGATGATACAGAGCAGTACCCAACTATTGTTAGTGCTAAGCTTAATGATGACCAGCTGTCTGCTTTGATGTGTGTGCTTAAGAAAAACAGGAAGGCTTTAGGTTACTCTTTGGATGATATTAAGGGCATCAGCCCTGATATTTGCATGCACAGGATAGAGCTGGAGGAAGGCCACAAGCCTTACAGACAGGGTCAACGCAAGTTGAACCCGAAGATGCAGGAAGTTGTTATGGCTGAGGTGATGAAACTACTCGATGCAGGTATTATTTATACAGTTGGCAACTCCAAGTGGGTTAGCCCAGTTCAGGTAGTTCCAAAGAAAGGAGGGACTACCGTGGTTAAAAATGAGAAAAATGAATTAATACCAACTCGAGTAGTGACAGGGTGGCGGATGTGCATTGATTATAGACAGTTGAATGCCGCCACTAAGAAAGACCACTTCCCCCTCCCTTTTGTTGACCAAATGAGTGAAAGACTTGCTTCTAACAAATTTTTCTGTTTTCTAGACGGATATTCAGGGTTCTTTCAGATCCCTATTCATCCGGATGATCAGAGTAAGACCATTTTTACCTGTCCGCAGGGGGTTTTTGCGTACCGCAGGATGCCCTTCGGATTGTGTAACGCCCCAGCTACCTTTCAGAGGTGCATGATGGGGATTTTTTCTGATTATATAGAGAACATTATGGAGGTATTTATGGATGATTTCTCAGTTTATGGTAATGACTTTTATCGTTGTTTACCTAACCTTGATAAAGTCATGCAGCGTTGTATTGATGTTAATCTTGTTTTAAACTGGGAAAAGTGTCAGTTTATGGTCAATGAGGGAGTTGTGTTAGGGCATCTGATTTCTGATAAAGGTATACATGTTGACAAAGCAAAAGTGCAGGTGATTGAGCAATTGCCCCCTCCCGTGAATGTTAAAGGAGTGAGGAGTTTCCTTGGTCACGCTGGTTTCTATCGGCGTTTCATTAAGGATTTTTCAAAAATTGCTAAACCACTTACACAATTGCTCCTTAAGGATGTTGTCTTTGAGTTTACTGATGAGTGCCTTTTAGCTTTTAACAGGTTGAAGGAGGCTCTAGTTTCTGCACCAATCATTCTGCCGCCTGATTGGGATCTCTCATTTGAGATTATGTGTGATGCCAGCGATTATGCGATCGGTGCAGTTTTGGGACAGCGGAAGAACAAAGCTTTGAATGCCATATACTATGCGAGCCGAACTCTGGATGAGGCTCAAGTCAATTATTATACCACTGAGAAGGTGTTTTTAGCTGTCGTTTTTGCCTTAGATAAATTTCGATCTTATTTGTTAGCTTCTAAGGTTGTTGTTTATACTGATCATGCAGCGTTGAAAACTCTCTTTCTTACGAAGGATGCGAAGCCGAGGCTCTTGAGGTGGATACTCCTTTTTGCAGGAGTTTGATTTGGAGATCAGAGATAAGAAATGAGCAGAGAATGTGGTGGCTGACCATTTATCTCGTCTGCAGCTGACAGAAAGGGAGGATTCGTTACCTATTAATGATTCTTTTCCTGATGAGAGTCTGTTAGCTATTACTACTTCAGGGTCTTATCCACCTCTGTGGTTTGCTGATATTGCTAACTTTGCTGTGACAGGTAGGATACCACCCGTGCTTTCATGGCAGCAGAAGAAGCGGTTCGCTTATGATGCTAGACAATACTTTTGGGATGATCCTTAGGTTTTCAAGGAATGCGCAGACTGTCTTATCCGGAGATGTGTGCCTCAATGAGAGGTGAAGGATATCCTAGAAGCTTGCCACTCTTCTGCCTATGGTGGTCACCATGGTCCGTCCCGGACTGTGGCAAAGGTGCTCCAATCTGGTTTCTATTGGCCAACTTTGCATGCATATAGTCGCAATTTTGTTGCTGAGTGCGATGCTTGTCAAAGATCGGGGAATATTTCCAAGAGACATGAGATGCCACAGGTAGGCATTCTTGAGGTTGAGATTTTCGATGTCTGGGGCATTGATTATCAAGGACCTTTTCCGAGCAGTCAAGGTAATAAGTATATCCTCGTAGCTGTAGATTATGTGTCCAAATGGGTAGAAGCTATCGCTACTCCCCATTGCGACGCAAAAGCCGTGATTAAACTGTTTAAAAAGATTATTTTCCCTCGTTTTGGTGTCCCTACGGTTGTCATTAGCGATGGGGGAATGCATTTTAAAGAGAAACAACTTAGTGCTTTATTGACTAAATTCGGTGTCCAACATCGTCAAGGTTTGGGGTATCATCCCCAAACTAGTGGTCAGGTTGAGATTTCTAACAGAGAATTGAAAGAAGTCTTAGCTAAAGTTGTTTCTAAATCACGGAAAGATTGGAGTCTTAAGTTAGATGATGTCTTATGGGCTTATAGAACCGCTTTTAAGACGCCAATCGGGATGTCACCATACCGCTTGATTTATGGTAAGACATGTTATTTACCTGTTGAGTTGGAACGTAAGTCTTGGTGGGCTATATGTGATTTGAATTTGGATCCTAACCTCTCTCGTGAGAAACGCATGACACAGCTGAATGAGCTGGAGGAATTTAGGCTGCTGGCCTATGATAATGCTAGGATCTACAAAGAGAAAACAAAGTGCTGACACGACAAGAGAATCATCAAGCGCGAGTTCCATATTGGCTATAAGGTACTTCTTTTTAACGCACGTATCCGTTTATTTCCTGGTAAGCTGAAATCCAGGTGGACTGGCCCCTATACGGTCACAACAGTTACAAAATTCGGATCAGTTGAATTGGAGACCTCTGCTGGAAAAAGGTTCAAAGTTAATGGCCAATATGTGAAACATTATCACGGAGCAGACGATTTCGTTGGGCAGGTCGAAGTACTATACTTTGACCCAATTTTGGAAGCTGCAAACTGAGGTAAAAAAAACGTCGTGCGGGACCTCTTAAACCAGCGCTAACCGGGAGGCAACCCGGCTTGTAAACTTTTGTAATTAGGATCTTTACAGTTTTATTTCAATTATTTTGCATTAGGACCTTTAGCTTGTTTCCTTTTAATTAGCAATTTCTTGGTTCGGAG
The DNA here is from genome assembly GCF_048544455.1 of Silene latifolia. Classification (NCBI taxonomy): domain Eukaryota; kingdom Viridiplantae; phylum Streptophyta; class Magnoliopsida; order Caryophyllales; family Caryophyllaceae; genus Silene; species Silene latifolia. The sequence goes on from NC_133526.1 coordinate 58,885,319, forward strand.
AATATGCGCCTTTGAAAACTTTTGCAGGTGATTATTTTATGCAAAGTGCGTAGGTGATTTACTGAATGTTTGTGAGAGAAAGACGGGAAATTATGTTGGCAAAGCAATTTTAACGTAAAAAAGGATTTGTTGCAAGTACCTGCAGTCGATCGACCAAGTTCATCAGTCGATCGACTGAGAAACAAAGGGGCAGAAGATGTTTCTCAGGGATATTGGTCGATCGACTGGGTAGAGTAGTCGATCGACCACTACGCGAAAAGGCAGAAGGGTTGTATGAGGAAGACTGGTCGATCGACTGAGTCAAGTGGTCGATCGACCACAGCGCGAGTTCAGAACGCAAGTTAATAGGGAAGTGTTACTTCACTCTTCATTCATTCTTTCACTTTCACAAAATCTGAAAAATCAAAAGCAAACCCTATTTTCTTCCCCCTTTTTCACGATTTTCTTGCTAATCCATCCCATCATCTCGATTTTTCTTGCTTAAATCTTCAAGTTCTCGTCAAAGGTGTGTCTCTAATCCCTTCTTACTCCTTTATATTCGATTTTTACTGAAGTTTCATGCCCAAATTTCGAGCTTTGTTACATTGAGACGGAAAAATCAAATTGGGGGAAATTGATTTCGGGCTAGTTCTTGTCGATTTTTATGCTTTAATTGCTTTTTTCTACCCTTTTCCCTTGATTTTCGAAACAAATTAGCAACTAGGAGGTGTTTAATGCAATTTTCCCCAAATTTTCGAAACCCTAATTCGGTTTCCAACTTCTGATTGTTGGTTAGGGTTTCATAAATTGACATTGTTAATGGTTATGGGAATCTAGTTGTTAATTTTTTTCATTTTGTAGGAAGCAAAGATGACAAAGGGAAAGCAGGCGATGTATGCGGGTCAGTCCAGTCAGGGAGCTGCCAAGCGGCCGCGGGGTCCGCCATTGATGATCGAGGCAACTATGGATAGTCTACCTGACTATCCGCAGGTTCTTTTTTCCGATTCTACTCAGCGAGCCAAGTTCGCTCTTTTTGTCGCGAAAATGAAAGTAACAGCCACCCGATTTCTTCACAAACCTACTTTAGAGAAATTAGGCTGTTTTGAGTCTGTTGTGTCCCTGCTAAATGGGATAGGAATAACGGGTCTAGTGGACATGGCTGAGTTCACTTATTACATTTTGACCCTTGAGTTTTTCTCGTCCTATGCTTTTGACCAGGCTTCTTTTGAAGCCAACAGGAGTAGCCCTTGCATTTCTTTTCGGCTATTTAATGTCACTTACTCTCTGACATTAGCCGACTTTGCTGGATTTTTGGGTCTTTATTTCGAGGGTAACACCTCGGAAACTTCTGATGTTCACCGAGTCATGTGGTCATGCATTAGTGACTGGAACGGGCCTAAAAGGACAGGTACTTCCGTCCACTTGCCCCCTTTTCGTTATTTTCTACGGCTAATGGGTAATACCATTTTTCGGTCGTAAGGAGTCGAATAATGTGAATACTATTGAACTGTCTATCTTGGCGGGCTATCTGAACATTGAAAGTCGGGTAGCCTGTATCTATAACATCGCTTTTTTGACTGCCGCTCACTTTCAGACTGTAAGTGAGGGAACTTTGGCCACTATTGCTTGTGGTGGGTTGGTGACACGTATCGCCAACCGCCTAGTTCTTCTTTTCCCTCGAGAGGAGGCCCTTATTGACCCTGACCTACGGTTCATGGATCTTGCCTACGCGAGGTCTGTGAAGTGGGTCGATAGTCGGAGTCGATGGAAGATTGACTCTTTCATCTGCGGCCCTATCCCTGTCCTTAGCCTCCCTCCTATCATGCCCCTTACCACTGTCCAGGGGGCAGCTCGCCCGCCCTTGCCTAGCTACAGGCTCTCTATTGGGGCGGGCACCGCTACTGCTAGCACCTCGAGGCGGGCTCATGCCTCATTTTCACGAGCCTCCTCCTCTTCTACTCCTGCTCCCACGGGTTACCCGGACACTTTCCGCCCCCCTACACCTTTGGTTATCCCTCCGGTCATGGACCAACGGGGGATGTCACGTGTGTTGAGTGACTTGTGCAGGAGCTTTGACCAGCACCGACTAGACACGGCCCTGGCCCTATACCCAGTTTACGAGGAGTACGCCCGGGGAGGGATGCTCCCACAGGGTGCCTGGACTCACCCATCTTTCTTTGTCCCTCCGGTGGGCGGTTACCCTCAGCCTGCCAGGAGACCTCCTCCCACGACTACTACTGCCGCTGCTGCTGAGGCGGAGGAGGAGGAGGAGAGCGACTCGGGGTCCGGAGAGGATAGTGGTTCTGATTACGACGGTGGGGATTAGATGCTTGTGACCTCCCCTGTTTTTGGCTGGTTTGGGTAGGTCGTCTTTTGTGAGTTTCCTCTCCCTTTTTATTAGTTTCCCTTTCTTTTGTTGTTGCTTTTACTCCTCCCTATATTGTTGTGACTGCTGGTGATTTGCTGCTGAGCACAATGGGGGCATTGTGCGTTTTGGTTTGGGGAGGGTATTTGCATATGTCTTTTGCATCTGCATTTGTTTTTTATTGCATTTCAGTCACACGTTTACTGCATTTCAGCTTGCATTTGTGTTTTTTTTTTCAAAAAAAAAAAAATCAAAGAAAAAACTACAAATTCACATAAAAATCAAAAATATCACATTTACTTTTGCATATAGTCGAGTCGGATTGAAGTTTATTAATGATGATATTGCACTATTAGTCAAATATGCCATTCCTTGCCTTTTCACAGCTGCTTAGCGAGAATTAAAAGTGGTTTCTCAAATTTTGTTATGGAATTCACTTCGGGTAATTAGACTTGACTCATTACTTTTGGCAAACTACTTTCTGAGATATAGAGCCTATAACTGGTGACATTCATGACCGGTTAATTTAGGATTGAGAGTAGTACTCCCGTCATTTCATGTTTTGCACGTGTATGAGTTTTGATTGCTTATTGCCTATACGCATCGGTTTGTGGTCGGTATTATATGTTTTGAGGACTATTGCATCTTCCCCTTTCTCATTTTACCCCTTAGCTTCACAAAAGCCAAAAATAGCCTGTACCCTTTTAGCTACATTCTAAATCTAGCCTACCCTATGCTGAGCTAGTTTAGAAGTTTTTAGTGGTATGATCTCATTGTTAATATTTTTGGCACGTAATTATTGATTTTGAAGTCAGGTACTCATGTGGAAAAAGAAAGAAAGAAAAACTCAGAAGAAATGAAAAAAAAAAGAGAAGAAGCTGATTTGGGCAGAGGGCACTGAAATTGTAGGGGTGGTCGATCGACTGCTGTTTCTGGTCGATCGACTGCCCAGTCTAGAAAAGAGAAATAAAAAAAGAAGAAAAAAAAAGGGAATTTGAAAAAAAAAAATAATAAGAAAAAAATTCGGCTGAGTTAAGAATACACCTCATGTGCTTATTTCATGAATTGGAGGTGTCGGTTTTTGGGATAGTGTGTTGCCTAGACTTTTAAAGGCATTGTTTATCCTTCGAGCTGGAGGAACGGGATACGGTTTCTGATGGTTTGTTAGGTACTAGCTTGGCTCTTACCTTCACATTTCCATACATGTTTTTGCCCTTTCTTTCCCACTTAGCCTCACATATCCAAATTTTGCAATAGTTCGGCATGTAATAGTCTTTGACGGTGGTTATGCGTATGTACGGTAGCTAGAATCATTATTCATAGTAGTCAAGCATACATGTTTTGTCGGTCGCAGTCTAGGTGAGAGTCTGTATTTTCTTCCCTCTCTTCTACATATTTTCTTACCATTTGCCTTGCTGAGGGAAGAGTGACCCGGGAGAGTCCGAATTTATGAGTCTTGCAAGGTCGAATGCCCGATTTAATTCCATGATATGCATAAATTTGTTCACTTGATTTGAGCTTTGCAGTAGTTGGTTATGTGCATTAAACGGTTTGGCATTGACTTGTAGCTAGCTCTGAGATATACTCCTTTCCATTAGGTTTTTATTTGAGTCATAGTGCTTGCTTGGGGACAAGCAAGGTTTGGTTTGGGGAGATTTGATACGTGCATATTCTATACACTTTATTTGCAGTTTTGGCACGTATTTCTATGCATAATTGTTAGCTTAAGGCTACTATTTCTCCCGAAACGGTTTACTTTGCATTTTTTATGATTTATTGTAGGAATGAGTGAAAGTGAGCTAAATCAAGCCTAAATCGTCCTCCGGAGGCAACTTCAGGGAAGCTTGGAAGAAGGGAGTTCGTACTCACTCACCTCGGGATGCGTGCATGGAGCTTAGAGGCTGTTTGGAAGAGGACAGGAGTTTACTGCACAGCTCAGCTGGTCGATCGACCAGCATCATCAGTCGTTCGACCATGGAACTTCAGCGGATGCTACTGTAATTTGAACAATTAATTAAAAGGTTAAAAGGTTAATATTTAATAATTATGAATAAGATGTAATGATATAATAAAGTAATAAATAATAGAATTACGAGTCGGGATGGAAATTAGATAATTAATAATATACGATAATTCATATAATGATAATAAATATAATTATGTTATAATAATAATAATAGTAATAATAATAATAATAATAATAATAATAATAATAATAATAATAATAATAATAATAATAATAATAATAATAATAATAATAATAATAATAATAATAATAATAATAGTAACGTAATTACATAGTTTCCTAATTAATTTCTTATAGATCTAAACCTACCCTATAAATAGAGATAAATACCTTGCCCTAGTTTATGATATGCAAACTGAAAATTTGAGAGAAGAGGAATTAAGACGGAATTTATATCGCTAATTAACTCGAGGTAAGCCGTCTCATGTATATACTTTGCTTTGCTATAACTTGTAAACTAGACCACCATAGATCAGGCCGTAAGTACCGTCGTGATCGTGGATGACCAAGGATCACCGTTGACCTGACTTTACCATTGTTGACCGACGGGAATGGGGTGTTTGAAGGGTGTTTTCGAGGGTGGTTTAAAGGGGGTTATAATATGGGTTTACACGGGTTTATACCCTATACCGTGAGTATATTGAGACCGGACTTGGGTGGTTGGCTTGGGGGCGGTTAGTCGGCTCTATTGGTGGAGGTAGGCTGGTCTGGGGTGGTGGTTTGCGTGGTGGCTAACGGTAAACAATGGAAAGCAGGGGATCGCGCGTGACCGTCTTAAGACGAACCCCGTGACTTTGTTTGTTGACCAATAAGGGATATGAGACCACCCCTAGATCCTCCGTGGGACGGTGATTTCAGTGGTGGTGTGAAGAGGTGGTATTGGTGGTTGTGGGGACCGTGGGTGTCGGTTTAAGACACGGTGGCTGGGTTTGTTGTTAGCGGTTTTGTGATCTGACTCGTGACTATACAGGCGGTTGCACCACCATGGGTTTGGCTTAGACTTGACCTCGGGTTTGGGACACGGCCGTTGGACCCACCGTGGGTCATATTAGTCGATAGTGGTGGTCAGTGACGGGGTTTTTGTTGTTGTTACGGGATGGGTGCTAAGGGTGTGTGGGTGTTATGTTTGTTAGTTGTTTGTTAATGAGGGGGTCGTAGGAGCTGCTAGGGCGTGGCTGGTGGTGGTTGTACGGTGCTGTAGGCGGAGGCTGGTGTTGAAGTTGGTGGTTTTCGGTTGCACATTACCCGGCTGAAACGTATAGGGAGTATTTGTATGGAGGGTTTTTTTGTATGGCATTACACTTTACACGTTGCTTTTAAGATGGGTTTTGATTACTAATTTACATAATAATATAATTATTATTAAAGTTAATGAATAAACATAAAGAGTTGATAATGAATTATTAATAAATTATATATAATTAATAAATAATTTTGAATAATTTGCTATTGTTTAGGTGACGGATTTGTGAGACGGGTTTACTGAAGAATATTTTAATTGATTGCGTAAATTGAAGTATTGCTGAAAAGGTAGGATAATCTACTCAACTATATTTGGTTTGCGTGTTTAATACGTGAATGTATTGAAAGGATGATTGGTGTATGATTGCTTATTTAATTAAGCTAATTGAGTGATTAACGTTGTTAATTGATTGGAGTTGTGTATATTTTATACGATTATATTGTGGCATGCTTTATGAGAATTGGACTGCCCCAGGCTTAGTCTCTGGTGGATAACGTGAGTGGTTGTTGGACTGCCCCAGGCTTAGTCTCTGTTGTATAACGTGTGTGAATAATTGGAAGGCCCCAGGCTTAGTCTCTGGTGGATAACGTGGATAGTTGATGTCGAGATGTGACATGTGAACAGTTGAGATTGGAATATTGACAGTTGTGAGAGATTGGTTGTTTTAATGTATTTTATCCTACTCAACCTCGTGGTTGACCGTGTATTCGTGAACACCTGTGATGAACCATAATGGGGAGCAGATTTGACAGGTACTAAAGATTAGCTGACTTGGGAGCATTGGGATGTGAGTTCGACTTGGACCGTACTTGCTGTCTAGATCACTTAGTTGATTTATACAACTTTATTTATGTTATTTCCGTTGCATAGTAAATTGTAATGTTAAGTTTTATATTTAATCGGTTGGCAATGTAATAAACCCATTCTTTCAGTCAAAGTACTTTGGTTTGTTTTAATTTGTATCATTTACCTCGGGCAACCGAGATGGCCGGTAACACTCTCATTTACTTGGGAATGTCTAGCTAAAGGCTCCCGAATAAATGGGGGTGTTACAGTCAAGGTAATTGTTTTTTCTCACTCTTTGATGAAGGGTTTAGAAGGCGTAGTTCTCATACGTGCTCTCTTAGTATATATTAATATTTATTACGGAATAATATATTATCAAAGGTTTAAATTCAATATGTGATCGTGTTATTAAAGGGAGTAAAAAGTCGGGTTGGAGAAGTACACTAAATTAAACGAGCGGGCAAAATATATTATCGGAGCAAAGTGGTGGAAACCTTGAGTACTTCAATTTGAGGCATTATTAAGGTTTTTAATTTTGAAGCCATCATTTTAATTTTTGTTACAATAAAAATATGAATTTAATGAATGTTTGCCTCATTGATGTTGGCTTTGATTTCCGTAGATCTACGGTTAGTAAGTGTACGAGTTTGTTATAGTAAATGAAAGACACTACTTATCATCGAATATGTTGGTCGACCTGCTTCAAATTTGTTATAATATATACATGCATTATGACAAACATTATTGATTACTAATTGTTACTGTATTTAAGTCAATTACCCCAGTTTGTCTTCGTACGTAGCCCAAAAAATTTATTACTCCATATTCAAAACGAGTTCGTTTGGCTATTTATTTGACAAAAAAAATCTAAACAAGGATAAGTGGTTACGGGTATTTCGGGTCGTGACTGGGTTGGGTTGTATCATACATGTTTTAGATAATTTATAAGTTGTATAATTTATATTCTTAGCCCAAGCTTATCAAATCGGATATTTTACAAGGTCACAAGGATTACCAATGAAACATAAATATCCATTTGAAATAAACGAAATATATTTAACTTAGACATTTCTTATTTAACATTATTTTTAACACTAAGATTGTTGAATGTTGGGTAGACTTGAAGGGAGTGGTTGTGGACTTGTGGTGGTTGTGGGTTGTCATTGAAATGGTGAGGTTAGGGGCGGGGAATGTGTGGTGGGGGGGTTAGGACTTAAGAGGGTGATCGTTAAGTTTTTTTTCCTTTCTTATTTTGTCATTTATTTATAACAAATGAGAGGGACAAATTTGGAAAAAAAAATATGAGAAATTTGCTATTATGTGTGTAACAAATAGCAAATCCCTTAAGATGAAAACACTTACATTACAACAATTTATTCAATTTTAAAATGCGATTTTTGAAGATAACCTCATGCAGGCACGGGTTCAAAAGCTAGAAATCATGTAAACCGCTATAATTTCTCGTTTTTAATTCGTTTTATGACTTGCCCAGATGCATATAATCGGTTAAATCACTTCCACTCGAGTCTAATATCAAGAATCGATCTTAAATCTACCAACGAATGATAACTTTTTCGAGGTTTTGACTTCACAGACAGAGCCCAGCTCTGGACGCAGGGATTGCTGTGCCTCTTCTAGAGGACGCAGCAGATGCTGCGCCGGTTCTGGGCTGGTTTATGTCCCTGAACACTTTCTCTCTTTGACGTAGCTCTTAATTACGGTATAAATCAACTACTAACACCTCTAATTTGCCGTATTTTTGTATTTTAGTTCTAAGTTTTTATTTTCTTTTATTTTCTTCTTTGAAATCCCATTTTCGAGCGTGCTTTTGACGTAGATCAAATAAACCTTGTTATTTCTTGTAATTTTAATTATTGTAATTCGTATTCGTTATTATTATGTATGATTTAATTGTATGTCATTCACATGTAATGAACTAACATTTACTTCGACCAAATTGTTTGCTAAAACACGTGTTCACCGACATAGTCTAATTTCACATGCTAGGATTAATCTGTGTTTGTTGCATTGCATGCACTACATCGACAACATCACAAATATGAAAAATTTCCCTAATCATTAGTAGAGGCCGCTATTAAGGCGGGCGGGATTAGGTGTTCGAATTAAAGAGCTTCCTAATACGTACCCTCACCACTTACTCCAGTTATCTCTAGACATCCATGTCCATTGGCATCTTCGAGAGTCATTATAGATATAGAATGGTAAGGGTAACCAATTTCTTAGTGTTCATGTCACTACTTTGTGTCTTGACATGACGCGAGGTATCCGAACTGTTTCCAATTTTTCCACAATAAATTGGTGGCGACTCCACTAATGCAGGCTTATTCAACCTTTCACCGGTTTCAATGCCTCACCAATCGGTAACGGCCCACGACGTGCTTTGGCAAACCAAGGTTCCGTGGTATAAGTTCCGCCGCCTCGAAACTAACGCGCGGGTGCGCGTGGCGCGGGTGGCCCATGTCTACAGTTTGGCGACTCCGCTGGGGATAATACACTTACGTGTTACCCAGGGTGAAACTTGAACAAGGTTAGGGAATAGTTTATACGAGACAGTTGTCGATTTTCATTACTCGACCTTCTTAGGTCGTTTCATTTGGTCTTCCTAGGCCCTAAACCAACCCATTCGACCAATCGTCCCGTCCGGATGGTCCAAATTCCTATCTGGGCCTAAAGATGGATAGCAATTAACATCAAGCATACTGTGGTCCATACTCGTGTTTATATCAAAAGCTTTCACTACTCGAGGAAATGGACTAGGAACCGACCTTACTCATGTTCGGCACGGATCTCTCCACAGACCAGGGTTTGATTGCTTGGTATGGCAACCCACCTTTTAAAGCCAAAACCCTTTAAATGCACTCAGCATACCGTTATAATGCCCATATGCATGTTTGTATCATATACGTGATCACATTTGTAAAAAAACCATGACGAAATTTTGTAAAATAAAATCCATTTCAAAATGTAAACATTTTCAAAAATGGCCAAAAACAGCGCAAAATAAGCCGAAACTTTGTCCAAATGTGAAGTCAAACTTCGGGCCTCAAACCCATTTCAAAACTCACTCCGAGTCAGCACTCCTACAAATACACTGCAGTTGTCTAGGACAAACATTTCAAAACTTGTCATTTTCAAATCCCACTTTACACAGTGGCACACACCCACTTCACGAGTCAAGTCTTTCTTCGAGTAAGTGTGCAAAAATGGTCGATCGTGTCTTGATTCGTCGTCGATTTCTTATCCTCAGTCCAAAATGGTGGGAACTAGTCAAGCAAGGGTTAATGGTGAACCCGAATAACCCGTAAATGGTAATGATCAAATCCTATCTGCACTCCTTCGTCTCTAGACAAGCCAAGACCAAGCTTATGCTCGCCTCAATGCCATCGAAGGCTGTATTGTCGCTGTAGAAGCTAGACTTCCTTCTACAGAGGATCCCATTCCCGACGCGCTCATGAACGATAATCCTCCCCCCTTTGGACAACCAGAAGTCAACCTTCCACCAGGTCCTACTGAAGCTAAAAAGCGACTCCAGTATTTGGAGGAGCAACTAAAGTATCTCAAGGGAGATGACATCTATAGGGAAAACAGCCGCATATATGAGGCAGTAAATGCTCAACTGCCAACTAACTTCAACATGACTGATATCTCGAAGTTTAAGGGGTATGAAAACCCTTTGAACCACATTCGTGCATTCAAAGATTATATGTCTATCAAAGGCATTAAGCCAGAGATGTTCTTAAGGATCTTTCCTTCATCTCTTGATACTATTCCTAAGCAATGGTTCTACTCCTTGGATCATAAGAAAATTGCTACTTGGGATGATGCTGCAATTGAGTTCACCAAACAGTTCGCAGATAATACCGAAATCCAAGTCAATATGCGCACTGTAGAGGTTCTTACGCAAAATGAGAAAGAAGGATTCACCGACTTCCTAAGTAGGTGGAGAAAGACTAGCACGCAACTCGTCGAACGCCCAGACGAAGTTACTCTTGTTGAAAAGTTTGTGGACAATTTAAGGCCAATCTATGCGAACCATCTAAGGTACCAAAACATAAAGTCTTTCAAAGACTTAACTATGCTAGGAACAAGGATTGAAGACGACATCCGTAAAGGACTCTTGTCCAAAACGATAGGTCGCGGATATCAAGGCACAACGAGTCGTTCTTATGGCTCCACTTGCAAGACCGACGAGGTCAACCTTGTCGAATCATCCACTAAGAAGAATAACCCACAGAGAAAGTTCACCAACGTTGGTGACTCGTACTCCAATACTCTAAAAAGATAGATGAAACAAGGCAAACTCCAACTCATAGGACCTACACCTGACCCAGAGAAGAAGTCTAGGTTCTGGGATGAGAATGCCTAATGCGAGTACCATAGAGGCAAAGGGCATGATACAGAGAATTGCTTCAAATTAAAACATGCCATTCAGGATATGATTGAAGATGGGCGCTTCCCTATACCTCCTGCGAACAAGCCTAATAATACCCAGAATCGTCTTGGATTTCTGCTGATCACAGATGAGGAATCCACCTTGGATTGTTCACACGTCATTTCTCCAGCTAAAGATGAGATCAATGCACTATAAAATAAGGAATGTTATTCTACCATCTCCCCTACTATCGCTGATTTTGTCGCATGGGCAAAATGAATAAGTAGACAAGTTTCAGAGCTAGAAGTTGTAGTGGCATCCCTACGCAATCCAAACACTATACCTAGGAAAGACAGGCCAGTGGTTCCAACCTTATCTCAATGATCCACAATGCAAGAAGTGATCGCAGTGACCGACAATCTAGTCGAGCAAATAATCAACCTAGAAGCTGAAATCATAAGCTTGAGAGAGCTCCGTATCGTCAATGGAATATGGGCGGATGATGATGAAGATGTTTACCTCAAAGAACATCTTCTAGTCAAGGCTAGTGAAGATCAAGATGTAGACCACCTTATTCGCTTGGGGCGTCCATATCAAAATGTCACTCAAGGACAAGCGAGTGGTCCAGTTGCTACTAACACCAATGTCATCATACCAAATGATGGCGAAGATACACCTACTGACCCTTTATTGAAGCAACTTCAAAAGACAAAGGCTCATCTTTCAGTCTGGCAACTAGTTGCAAGTTCATTTCCTCATCGCCAGGCTTTACTGCAAGCATTGGCTAAATTGAACGTAGCACACGACTCTACACCCGATGACGTCGTCAACCTATTCTTCCAAGCTCATTCAAGCTAAGTAACCCGGTTACTTTCTCAGATGAGGACTTGCCTCCCTTTGGCGTCACTCATAACCTTGCTCTATACATCACAGTCACATGCTTGAAGAAAAATATATCAATGACTTTGGTGGATGATGGTTCTGCAGTCAATGTCATACCACTTAAAACAGCATACAAGATAGGTACAAAAGAATCAGACTGGACTCCTACTAGCCAAGACGTTCGGGCATACAATGGAACGCGACGTAAAGTAGTGGGGCTAGTTAACCTTACTGTCGCCACTGGGCCAATCGAGCAAAAGGTTAATTTTCAGATAGTGGACATCAAGGCATCTTTCAATATACTTCTAGGTAGGCCCTGGATTCACGCTTTCAAAGCAGTGACATCCACCTTACACCAAAAGATCAAGATCCCTCTAGATGGCAAGGTAGTGACGATCACTTCATCACCTATCAAAGCCGTGATAGAGAAAATGTCAAGCAACCAAGTAGTTACAGATCCAGTGTATGAGCTTGGAGGATTTCAAATCATAAACCATATAAGGAGCAAGCTGGCTCCCTTATATTTTGACCTATACTCCAACTTAGTGGTCAACCACATACTCAAATCCCAAGGATACTTCCCAAGAATGCCACTAAACCCTATCTTAGAGAGTACCTTTACTCCTTTTAAGGAAGGTAACTCCGAAAAGATACCCCTAGGCTTGGGGTACAAGCCCACGAAGGCCAAAATCATCGAAATGCTTACTCAAGTTCAGAATCGCAAAAGAAAGGGAGTACAAATGCAACCCTATCTCCCTACCCTAAATGGGTACTTCGTTAGGGAAGGAGATTGTGAATATTTTCATGGATTCCCGAACCTTGGTTGTACAGAGCTGGAATCGAGGTCTTCCAGGATTGCTACTTCATTCCTCCAGAAACGGTTCCTACCGTCAAAACTCACCAGACACCTTGTCTCGACGAACAGGCTGTTAGCCTTCTATTTGCAGAGGATCGATTCGTCAAGGCAGCGCAGGATGAGATCATTACCATGGTACTTCAAGACGACCTTTTCAACCCTACAACACTGATCACTAACACCAACTCTAATCAGCAGAAAGGATGGAGAAAGTCGATCAAGTGGACCAACAATCAAGGAAAGCTCTTTAAGGTCACTACAGGAGAAGGAGAAATGTTCAAAAGAGAACCCGAAGACGATGAATTCGAGTCAGAGTCAGAATCAGAGTCGGAGTCGGAGTCTAAGTCTAGAGGAGTCGCTACAGAGTCTCCTTCTATCGTCACTCCTAGCATAGCATCACCTAGTAACAGTAGCTTGGGGAATGTCCCAGCATCTGTCGCTTTACTGCCACTGACTACTATGCAGATGGCTTCTGTTTACGATGATAACGAGGATGATCCTAACCCAGACTCAATCGAATTACCTCCCTATATAATTAAAGAAATACTAGAAGATGGGGAAGGGGCACCAGTTATAGAAAACACCGAACCTATCAACGTAGGAACGGAATTAGAACCCCAAGAACTTAGGATATGGACGACCCTATACCCAACTGAAAGAGCCAATTTCATCGACATCCTAAATGAGTTCAAAGACGTCTTTGCTTGGTCTTACAAGGACATGCCGGGGATCGATAGGGATATTGCAGAACATCGCATTCCAATCAAGCCAGGTTTCAAACCTATAAAGCAGAATCTTCGTCAGATGAGGACAGAGTGGGCTCTTAAGATGAAAGAAGAAGTCGATAAGCAATTCAAATCTGGATTCATCAAAGTTTCCGAGTATTCAGACTAGGTGGCTAATATAGTCCCCGTACCTAAAAAGGATGGGCGAATCCGGGTTTGTGTTAATTTCAGAGACTTGAAAAAAGCGAGTCCTAAAGATGACTTCCCTCTACTACACATCGATATATTGGTAGATAATAAAGCAGATCACGCATTGTTATCCTTCATGGATGGGTATGCAGGGTATAACCAAATCAAAATAGCCATAGAAGATATGCAAAAGACAGCCTTCGTCACTCAGTGGGGCACATACTGTTATACTATTATGCCATTCGGGCTAATCAGTGGTGGGGCTACCTACCAACGCATCGCTAACCTTCGCAAGTTCTTCCTCAGATTGCGCAAATACAACATGAGGCTCAATCCTCAGAAATGTGCATTCGGAGTAATGTCAGGCAAGCTTCTAGGATACGTTGCCAGCCAGAGGAGGATAGAAATTGATCCATCCAAGATCAAGGCCTTAATCGAGATGCCACAACCCTAAATAGAAAAAGAGGTTAAAGGATTCCTAGGCAAAGTACAATACATAAGTCGATTCATATCGAAACTCAATATGATTTGCGAACCTATCTTCGAAAAGCTCAAGAAAACGGACCATACCATATAAGACGATGACTGTCAAAAGGCATTTGATAGGATAAAGGAGATATTGGCCAAGCCACCAGTGATAATGCCTCCTCAACAAGATCAACCTCTTGGTTTATACCTCACAGTTACCGAAACAGCCATGGGGGCTAAGCTCGCACAGACTGTTGAAAAGGAAGAAAGAGCTATCTACTACCTTAGTAAGAAGTTCTTGGAATACGAGAGTAAGTATACACCTCTCGAGAAGACATGCCTCGCTCTTGTGTGGGCAACAAAGAAGCTACGCCATTATATGCTTAGCTACTCGGTCAAAGTGTATTCTAAAATGGATCCGTGTAATACTACGGTTTTCTATATTTCTAAGTACTCTATCGAGTGAGGCTTACTCTGTCGAGTAAGTGAGTTTGGTTTACAAAACAGTGTTCTGCCGATGGGTACTCGATCAATTAAGTGTGGCACTCGATCGAGTAAGGGTCACTCGATCGAGTAAGTTACTGAGTAAGTTACTTTTGCGAGTTGTTTTAGCCCTGTTTTGTTAGTAACTGTGGACATGGCCCACAGGCCTGTCTGTGGATTTGGGCCACCTACTGATCTGCGGTCACGGACCACCTACATGCCAAGCCAATATGTGGACATGTAGCGGTCTTTTGATAGCCACACTCGGCGGCGTAAAAATGCTTTCGACCGGATCATTTTAGATCGGTCGGTTTCATCTCGGCAAGGGTCTCGAAATGATTAGAGATGTTCGGAGTCGCCACCAAGCATTTGTGGGATGCTTGGAACCTATTCGAATCCACTTTATACCTCGGTCAAACGAAGCAGAAAGCAGTGTTTGACATAGGTACTAAAGATAAGGAATCGTCCCTCTTTCGCATCCTATCTCTAGAATGACTCTCGTATGCCCTGGATAAGGTCGTCTACTATCCAAATTTTCTGAGTAAGAGGTGAAGGTACGTATTTGGAAGCCCTTTAATCAGACACCCAATCCCGCCCGCGGTAGCGGCCTCTACTGATCGATCTTGGTTGGTTGAATGCAAAGTTGATAAAACGGTTTAAATGCATGAATGCGCATCCAATAGTTTAAACCAAACATGTGAGAGCTTTATAAGTCGGTTGATTTAATCCAAATATCAAGTATAAGATGTCGAGTTGGATTTATGGTTGATTTGCATGCAAGGCGGAAATTAAACATCCATTTACCAAATTAGGTTTATGGTGCATAACGTGATTCATTCGTCTTAGTATGACGTTTTGCAAATATGATATTTGAATGAGCGAATTAGTCGTCTGATCCGTCCTATATCCGGGTTAGCCATAGTCGGGATCGTCCTAGATCAATGCTGGAAGGGGAACATACCCTGCATCAGGCAGCCAGAATAGGCGCGAGCCTATTGGCGATGTAAGGGGGTCTCCCCTGGTTTGAAAATAGAAAAAGAAGTGGCCCGTTTAGGCGCGGGTCAGTCAACGGTATATGACGTGTTCTGACCATTGAAAAACGTTTATAAAAAGTGTTGAAAGATGGGTATTTGAACCCGTTTTGGTTTGAAAAGGCCGTTTAGGCCGCTTTTGTGTTGATTTGAAGAACGAGACTTGAATAATCGTCATTGTTTTGACGATATTCGATGTAGTGTTCGACTTTTCAAGCTTGACATGAATAGTTTTGAAAATGATTATGAACTAATTGTTTTAAGTTCTTTTGAATATAATTAGTCAATATTCATCATCGTACTCGGGTTAAAATCCGACATGGTATGTAGAACCAAGGATGACTTTGTATTGGTGACTAATACATTTATTTTGAAAATGTAAAGAAATGATGAAAGGCTTTAAAATACCTTCCAAAATGTAAAGAAATGAAAAAAAAGGCTTTAAAATACCTTTTAAATGTAATTAACCAAATATTATCACCGAATCACCGATTAAACCGTCATGGTATTAAGGACCAAGGGTGAAAAATGTTTTATGGTTAAAAACTTGTAAAAATGGTTTGAAAATACTTGAAATGGTAAAAACCGATTACAAATATGAAATGAAAATAAAGGAAAAGAAGAGACCAAACACGGTTTGGACTTAAGGCTGGGCAGGGTCCTTTAGGCGCGAGCCTATCTGCTACGTAAGTAGCCTCTGCCTCAACCAAAAATCCGGTTTTGGCTCATTCTTCCCATGTTTTGGACCATGTTATGCATGATTTAGCATGTTATAGTCATGAAACAAATGAAAACATGAGAAAAGAAGATTTTTACACCCTATACTTACATGCTTGGCTTATGACGAGAAACCGACGTAAGTGTATCAACTCGTTTGGTCGGAAAAGACACGGTTTAAAACCGTTTTAGTAAGTAAAAAGAGTGTTTTTTTAAGTTTAGTGATGGTGTAGTGGTCGAAATGGTCGGTGAAGTGATTTAATGCACGATGACGGTACCAAACAATGTGTAAGGCTCATGTTTACGATCGGTAGGTCGTAAACACGTGTCGGATTGTGACTTAAGAAGTCGAGTCGAGAATTTTAAGGGAGAAAAGAGGGGGCGGGCACTCGCGTAACTTCTCAAATGGTGGCATTTGAGGGGTATTTATAGGAGAATGAGTGGTTGTGTAAGTTTTGAGCGACGTGGCCACCTGGGCTGCTCAAAGAGGTGCGAGCCACGTCGCACGTCTTTGAGGTGTCTTGTCGCTTTCACACAAATGCAATCATGATTTGTTCTATCCTAGGATTTGTATGCACATGTTTTGTACTTGACCATTCATGATCCTGGGAAATCTTAACATGGAAGCATTTGAATGGATTTTTTTTTTTTTTGACTCGTTGTTGGAGTCGGGATTTGAATTTTGAGTCGGTTTTTGGTCCAGTGTCGGTTTTGACTCTAGTTAGTGTCATTGTGACCCTGTCGTCATGCATTAAACACTCCAGGTACTTTTGGAAAGTTTTGAATTGTTTTATTTTCGAAATCGTTTTAACTTTTCCGACGTAAAGTTGTACACAAACTGTCGATCAAACGCCGCGATTCCAAAGCATGTTGTAGTCCGATAATCATCGGGTGTTTGTTGGAGTCTCAGAAGATACTGGGTATCTACAGAGCCCCCACTTTGACTGAGACTTGGACTGGGCGAAAGTCAAAGTAGAGCCCCCAGGTCAATCGAAGATTACAACCTGGAGACCCAAGCGATGTCGAGGTGGCTCGAAAGGATTCAGGCCACCTGCCGTCGGGAAGGGCGACGCCAAGGCGCTCGAGGGTACGAGCCAAGGACCTGTCGTCGGGAACAGTTTTGAGTCTGTCGATTGTCCGTGCTGGTCGTTTAAAGTCCGTTAGACTACGTACAAAGGCTCGCTAACCATAAGAAGGAGTCATACCTGAAGCATCTTCGGATATGTCCTCGCGTGTTCACGGACAAAGGCTCGTCAGCTTGATAAGGAGTCGCACTCGAGGCATCTTCGGGATACGTCCTTGGGTTGTATCGTGCTTGCGGACAAAGACTCGCCAGCCGTGCTGCGGATATGAGGAGGGCTCGCCAACCACGATGCATGGTAAGGGGGCTTCTCTATTTTTCCGTAAAAGACGCGAGATTGGTTTGCTCGCCATTCTCATTTCGTCTTCTTCATCCTCTCGACAAAACAAATAAAAACCGCCATTGTTGGTCTTCTTGCTTATTCCAGTCCGTGCCATTGTCAACATGTCATCTAAAGGTATGTATTTCCTCTTGAATCCATTTGAATTTGTTGGTCTTTTGATTGATTGAATTAGGGCGGAATTTTGTACCCTTAAAAATCGATTTGGGCATTTTTGATTGAGCCCATTTCGAGTGAAATTGATGATTGCATTAGGTTAGAAACCTGTTTAGGAGTATAGGGGTGCTTTTAGTTCGCATTTTGGTCCCTGTTTACGTCCCCTATGCTCAAAAAACGTGAGTGAGGCGAAGAAACCGTCTCATCTCACAATGCCAAGTTTATTTGCTTTGGTAATGGGTCCCACTAGGTTGTATTGTAGTCGGGAAAGACTGTGTTTGCCATTGTGGATCTTTGTCGAGCGTTATGGGCAAAGTTGGAATTTTTGCCTCTGAAGCGGTCTCCTATCTGACGAAATAAGCGCCTGTCTGGGCTTGAATTGAGTCAGTGTGTCTTGAAATGGACCTTATTGGTAGTTTAGGTCGCTTTGAGACGTGGTAAAATGACGTTGCCTTGTTGTGGTCGTATTTTGAAATTTTGACCGGTTTGCGCTCAAACTGGCGTAGAAATTGCCTTTTTGAGCTGTGGAAAAATACCCCATTGCATCGCGAACGTATTTTGGGTTGTTGGCAGACCTTGTGTGGGTCTTGAGATGCCATTTTTGTTTTTTGTTGTTTTGACTCGTTTTTTGCTTGAAAAGAAGGGCGAGTCGTTTTTTGTGCGTTTTTTTGTTGTGAATTGTTTTTGTTTGGTTGGGTTTGGGCGGGATTGCCCTTGTTCTGCTTTGCGGGTTTAGTTTTGGATTTGTTCATTATCATGCCGTCATAATGCCGAAATTTCGGTTGATGTTCTTTGATTGCCTTTGGTTGTGGGGGGGGGGGGGGCATTCGGGACCTACGGGGTCTGTCGTTGAGGCATTGGAGGAGGAGGATGATCCGGGAGGAGTGAAAGCGACCTGGGAGGCTGCTAGAGCCGAGGTGGTGGTAGAGGATGCTTCCGTAGAGAAGGGGAGGCAGCTGACGTGGCCGGCTTGTCCTTTTCATTGTGGCTCATAGACATGATGGCTGATGATTGGGGGTCAACACCGGGGTGGTGCGCCGCATCTTGGTTCTTGGCCTCCTTATCATCCGAAGTCTGCCAGACACTGTCTTCTTTTTTTTTCGTGGAGTGGGAACGCGGTTTTACCGCCACAACCACCTCTACTTCCATTGCTACTCCTCCGTTTCCCGTGTTGATCCTTTTCTTTTCCGATGGGAAGGACAGGGAGTGCTTAGTTCGGTAGGTGGCAGATAGCCCCCAGTTTGTTGTCTTAGGCCAGTGTCTGTATGATAAATGTTTGTACCGGATTCCATTTGTACGGTCAGTCGCTTGTATGGAACGTGCGTCGATGTATTTTGCGTGAGGTGGTTTGTATATATGTGTTTTTGGATTGTGGTTTATTTTGTGATTTTGGCTTTTTTTTGTTGTGTTTCGGAGAAGCACTGTCGGCTGTCAGTTCCCCTTTTGCTGTGCACCAGTTCCTGCATCGTTAGTGTAGAAAACAGGCGACAGACAGCACATACGCATAAATGTAAACACGTAAAAAAAACATTTGATTGAAAACAAAATTTAACCGCGATGACACGAAGTTAAAAATTGAAATTTGGAATGATATTTTGAAAATTCCACGACAAGTCGTCACGTTTTGGAATTTTCAAAAGGGATTGATTTTGAAAACTGAGCAATTAACTCGAGCCTTGATTTAAATTGCATCGAAAATATTGAAATTGATTTGTGACTCGAAAAATTCAAACTTGAACCGCCAGGGGTGAATTTTTAGAAAAGATTTTTTTGCGAGTGTATTTGACTTTTGATTTTTATGAGATCAAGACTCGGATTTATGAGTACTTGAATTTTTGAGGAAAACTGATGTTGTGTTATCAGCTTTCGATTTTCATTTTTGCTGGGAAAATTACGAAAAAGCGAAAAAAATTTCGGAATTTCGACCGATATGGAAATGATCCGTCGCGGATCGGGGCGACTAGCCCTTCCCCTTTTAAAAAAGAAAGAAAAATCAGTGTGTTTAAAGCTGCGTCATGGAAACCGTGTCGGATTTCGTAAAACGCAAAAACAGGGAAATGTGAGTGTGAGAAAACACAAAATGTTCTGGACCATCCCGAAGAGGCGCGAGCATTCCGGCAGGAGGTTTGAGGTGTCAGGAGAAAACACAACTTGAAAGGGACAATTCAAGGTGGGAATCCTGAGAACATGCCCAAAGAGGCGCGAGCCACTTGGCGATAGGAAGCAGCTCTCCCTTTTTTCTGAAAAACGCGCTGGTTTTTTGTATAAATAAGTATGTTTGTGTTGCATTGTTTCATCATCCGAAACTCGAAAACACCTCTACAAAACTTCTTCTTCTTCTTCCACAAAAATATTTCATTGATGCCTTTGAGAATGCGTTGCGATAATGGTACTGGGATTTGTCGCCTCTCGAGAAGTATCAACTTGCTTGCATGGGAGTTGGTCAACTGTTGGTGTTCTGTCAAGTCAAGGTGCAATCCTCATTTCTCGAAGCATGTTCTCGGTTTTGGGATTCGAAACATCACGTTTTCGTTTTCCCGAAAGGCGAAATATGTCCTCTTGCCGAGGAAGTAAGAGCCATTGGTGGGTGGTCGGGTTGTGTTCTGGTGCTTCCTTCGACTCGGTTGTGTTATAAGGAGAAATTCCGTTCAATGTTGAGCTTGTCAACAAGCCAAGTCAAATTTCTTCTTGCTCCTCATAGTGTGGATATGTTGGCTCTTATCAACATTTTCTCAAACCGATTGGATGCCAATGTTTCGGAGGTGGCTAGGAGAAGGGCTCTTGCCTTTTGCCTTGTCCATGTATACCTCTTTGTTGATGCTTTGAAGAAAGAGGGGCCAAGATGCTATGGTAGCATGACCCTTGTGCATGTAGTTGAGAAAATGGAGCATGGTAGAGATCCATCATGGTTGGTGCTTGGCGAGATTATCCAAGCTTTGGACAAGGAGGGCTCTTGTGGAGAAGCTCCCTCGTTTAGATCTCCAAGGATCCTCCAAGTGTGGCTATTGGAGAGGCTCAGGTATGTAGAGCCTCTGGTTGATTCCTCCTCTTATTCCTTCCGTCACCTTACTATGAGGAAGAAGTTGTACTCGGATAGCTTAGCTTCCACCGAGGCCTATTGGGCCGCAAGATTGGCGGAGGAGGGTGGTCCTCACATCCGTTGGGTGGTTCCATGGTGGCACTTGAGGTCCTTCACGGGGTTGCCCGCTTCGGGTGCTAGTCCTCGTTCTTTGATGGTGGTGGGTTTGAAGGTTGCCTCCTTCATTTATCCCGAAAGGCTCATGAGGCAAATGGGGCGTCAACAAAAGGTGCCCGCTCAAGATACCTTTGTCCAAGAGAATGTTTTCCGAAACTCCGAGCTTGTGGAGGTCTTCGAAAGATGGTGGGCCGCTCGGCCGCTTTGGGAGGTGCCAAACCCCGTTGCCACAACATGGGTGACTCCCTCTTATGTCAAGTGGTCAAGAGCTTCATCCTTCGAAGAGAGGTCCAAATACCGTAAGGACGAGGTTGTTGACTTGAAGTATCGAGAGGTTGGCAAGGCCAACCGTGCCTTCTTTGAGGATTATGTTGATGGAGTTAGCCCGGATGTGATGAGGCCACCAAAGAGGAGAAGCTCGGGTCCCAAAAATTTAGTGGGCCGTGCATGGGCTCGTTTTAGGCCGAACATGGGGTCTTGTAATATACCGGAGGCCGTCGCCGTTGTAGATCCGTTGAGGATCCGTTCCGAAGAGGAAGTTCAAGCTAGGCAGGCCAACAAGAAGGAGAAGGGGAAGATGTACCCCGAGGGAAAAGGCAAGGGTAGAATGGAAGAGTGAAGACCTCTATTACCCACTTTATTATTATGTTGTAATAGTGTTGTGAGTTTTTATTGTGTTGTACTAGCTATGTTTTGTGTGTTTTGTGCTAGTTTTATTATGTGAGGTGTTTTAGTCGACACCTTAGCTTTGACAAGTTGTAGACTTGTCGAGCTTTATTTGTTGTTAAAATTGTAATCCCTCCCATTATTAACAAAATTAGAGGATTGCTTGTGTCGAAAATGTGAACGCTTGTTTCTTCCATCCATTTTGTAAAGGTAATTCGGTTTGAATCGTCCTAAACATTTGCACTCGGGAAGGTGGGATTTTTGTAGGAAGGGAGAAATGCTTCTTTTTTTGTATTTTTGTGGAAAAGGGAATGTTCTTTCCCTCTTTTTTTTATGGGGATGGTATCGGTGATGTTTTTTTGATTATGGGGATATTTTCTTTTTATTATGGGGATGGTTGTATCCTTCTTGTGTAAGAAAGGACTGCCTACGTTGTTGGAAAATGTGTCCTCAACAATAGTGCGATCACATGATTTAATATCATAACTAAATCTCATATTAAGAATACGTGAGGGATGATTTATTATATAATCAACTGATCGTCATTAATCGGTAATGATTGGCTGACTAGAGTTTGACATTACTGTCGTGTGACGGTGGTGGTCAGTTGATACCTTAAGGTCACACCTAAAGGACAATTCCCTTAATGGATAAATTGATTAATTGTATGACGATACAAGGTAATCAATTCCTTAAAAGTGAACAATTTACTTGTGAGAGAGAATATTGATATCTTATTGTAATGGGATTAAATAAGATTTATTTTAGTAATAAAAATGCTTTATTACTAAAATTGCTTATTGTTTGAGAAACAATAGAGATAAGAATGAATGGTTAATTATAATTACGAGATGTTGTGAATTATAATTATATGACCCATTTTATTTATATGATCAAGTATCACTAGTCAATTTGTTGTATGTAATTTAATTAATTTGTAAAATGATATTTATGTGATAAATATGCATTAAATTAATTAATAACATGTAAAATACTACATGTGACATATTGTGTGACAAATGACAAATTGACAAAATAAAATGGTGGTCCATTTTATGGTATATGGACCGAAATGGAGGGAGTGTAAGTGGCTGTGATTATTTTATTATATGTGATAAAATATAAACAATTGCACCTAGCCTAACATAGCTTACACTGCTTAAATTTTGATAAGATAAAAAGCAAAAAGGAGATTCCATTTTGGCTTGTTCTCCTTGCCTCCCACCGGTTGCATGCTTCAAGTATGAGAACATTTTGTTCTCATTTTACTTGTTCATTCATTCACTTATTACCTTGCATGCAAATCTCTCATATACTCATCCTTCACTCTAGTTTTTCCTCAAACAAGATTTTGAGATTCACAAGCATTTGTTCACCCATTCTAATATCACAATAACATTACTAGTGTAGTAATAGTAATAATATTAGAATCATTTTACGGGTACTAGTATAATAATCTAGTTAATTAGTATACTAGTTTAAGGGTAAGTATTGGGTGCAATCTAAGGAGGATTTCTATACTTGGGATCTTGGAGGATCATCCATCACATTAAGCTCAAGAACAAGTGAAGGAAGATGACCTTACTCGTGCCCTATATTTCGAACCATATAGCAATGTAAGAGACATTGTTTTTCTTATAAATCTTTCATTTTGTTATGCATGCACTAGATCTAAAGAACAAATAATTAAGAAGTTAATTAGTTTACTATTAGAGGAGTCTAATAATAGGTATTTAAACCTAACAAGTGGTATCAGAGCGCATAAGGATGTTGCATGCATAATCGGTTATTGTTTTTCCGAGTTAAAAAGTAAACTTATTAAACAAAAAATTTGTGATTTATAAGTATAAGCCACGAAATCATCATGCATGTTATATATTCTAGTCCTAAAATTTTTTTAGGTCATTTTTATGATTTATGGAAATTTATTGCTCTTTTTAAGGATTTTTGGTCATTTTATTACATTTTTATGACTAAAATGGGAATTAAAATGCTAAAAATAGTTAAACTAAATTTCTGAATTTGAATATTTTATATGACCTCACATGCATATTTTACAAGTTGTGTGTAAAATCTCGTATTAATTGGATTAATATTGTATGCTTTATGATTTTTATGAGATAAAAATGGATTAAAAGAGGTTAAATGGTTAAAAATAGTTATACTTCGAATTGGGCTATGGAATTTTAATATGTTGTCATATGCATAATTTACAGAGTGTATGTAAATTTCGAGATTAAATGATCTCATTTAGCATGATTTATGAATTTTTAGAGTAAAAATAGCATAAATAGTGACTATTTTAGCATAAATAGCTAAAACGATTTGCATGGCATGATAAAATTATTTTAGGTTGCATAACTATCCCACTTATCATATCTAAAGTTTTAAAATTAATGGGAATAATTTTTGGATACTTTAGATGTTTTATGAGATAAAACCGATAAATTGCAACTATATTTTCTCAAACATTAATTCCAAAATTTTAATCATGATTTTTGACATTATTAGTGTCATGGAATTATTTCAGAATGTTCAAAAATTTAAAATTTAAAATTCAAATTTTGAAATTTTTATAATTTATTTCATAAATATTAAAATTTTAAAGTAAAAAAGGAGCATAAAATTAAATCAAGTTGAATTATTGTCAAACATTGAGTGATGACTAATTTTTGAGTCCTAAAAAGTGTTAGAATAATTAACTTGAGCTTAGATGTGATTTAAGTGTTAATTAGTGATTTTAAAAGGTTATTATCACGCATTTCCATAAAACCGGGTTATATATACGACATAAGTTAAATAGGGCGATTTGGCACATCATTTAGCATGATCGGTACATATTATAATGCTGCATATTTTAATTATTTAATGTTTTATTTATATAATTTTGAATTATGTAATTTTATCTTAGTATGGCTTTAGTTTAATCGATATTACCCGTAATGAAAGGGAATATTGATTTGGTTGTAATTTAATGTGATCTCGTATCACTTTTATTTTTATTATTTTTTCCATTTTACAAATGTATAATAGGAATAGCTTTGTATTTTATTATTATTTGTAATTATGGAGTATCTTCAAAGACAGTGCCATTCAGAAAGGTGATCCGACAAAGATGGAGTTCTTGGAAGGCGCGCCACTTGAAGATTCAAGGGACCAAAGGAGTTGGTTTCCAAATATGTAATAGATTATTATATTTTCTATTTTAAGAAGGCCATACTAGGAATTTTTATTTATTGCTTTGCATTTCTTTTAATATGTTACATGCATTGCCAAATCGCCATAACTATACTTGCATATCATATCGAGTCATCGACCGTGTCAGTTATAATTATCGTAGTTCACCGCTTTAGTTCACTTAAAACGTGATAGATAATAAATTGACAAGACCTCTCATATATAATAATTGAGAAATACCAAATTGTAGAAACCATGAATCCCAATTTCATAAGGGAGTTGAGCCGTCTTTACCGTAATACAAACCTTGTTACGTTGGGTAAGTGGGTAATAAAATGTTATTACATCGAAATTTGGATTGAGCTCAACGGAAGTATTCGTGACCGTAGTCGCATGTGTTTCGGGCTAAAGATGAGAATTAGAGTAATTTTTATCAACCGAGAGTTCTAAAAGTAGAATCGATTAAGAGATTAATCCATCGAGTTATATTAATAAGGGATGACTTAGCTTACCGTACCCGTATTACTATGAATTTGGATCTCGGAATCATTTATGTTAGTTGGGTGGAGGTCACTACATATATGCTTAAATACTTATATTAAAACATACGAGTTCTATAAAACGATAGATGTTAATTAATTCCATCATTTCCTATTTTGTAGTCAAATTTGTTTTATCAACCGCAATGGCAACTCCAATCACGTCCGCATCCACTAGTTCCACCACGCTTACCCATGTGTCATGGCTCCGATCCTTCATGGATCGATGTAAGTTGGAAAAGAATGGGTATAATTTCGCCGATTGGGACGCGCAACTTCGCTTGGCCGCGGAGGGTGATGACAAGCTTCGTTACCTTACCGAGGCATCTCCTGCCGAACCTAATGCCAGGTCCAGCGCGGCCGCTAGGCAAACCTATGAGGTTTACCAAATGGAGTCGGTCGCGATCAAAAATGTGTTGATCTTTGCTATGGAGGCCGAACTCCAACGAAGTGCGATAAAGATTAGCACCGCTCATGAGATCTGCATGAAGCTTGTGAACATGTTTTCACGAGCTCCTAGGATCATATAATATGAAGCGGCTACCGCATTCTTTGATCTTAACATCAAGGAGGGCCAAAAAGTGAGCCCTCATGTGCTCAAGTTGATGGAGCATGTTGAGACCTTGAAAATGCATAAGGTGGAAATTCCCGATGAACTCGTAATTGATCGAATTCTTCATTCCCTCAACAAAATCAAAGCATATGTTCAATTCCGGGTGAATTTTAATATGCAAGATAAGAAAGTTTCCGTTTATGAGTTGCACAAAATGCTTGTGCAAGCCGAAAGGTACATGGGGCTAAGTGTTAGCACCACCAAAGATGTGCTCAATGTCAATCATAAGAGCAAGGGAACCTTCAAGAAAGGCGGGAAAAAGGAAAAGAAGCGAACTCCCAACAGGAACAAAGCTAAGACTTATGAAGCAAGCTCCTCCAAGCCCAAGTACAGTGTCTCCTCTGGGGACAAGTGCCACTACTGTTGTGGTGTTGGGCATTAGAAGAGAAACTATTCCAAATACCTTGGCGACATCAAAGCTGGAAAGGTTATTTCAGTAGGTATATAATTATCCCTATCTTTTATGTTTCAATCTCAACTTTGGTATATTGATACAAGTTGTGATGATACCCTTTTTATTGTAAATAGGGCCTCCTAGCAAGGACAAAGGCAAGGAGAAGCAAGCCTAGAGGGTCATGTGGGAAGCTAGAGTAGCCGACCGTGGTGATGAATCAATGGAAGCTTGGCTTTACTTTGCTTTGTCTTTAATTTTATGATGTATTTGAAGTTTTTATAACTATTTGATTTCCTTGTGTGACTTGGAAATTGGTTTGTATCTTTAAACACGGGTTGTATTTTGGATATTTGTGGTTTGGTTTTCAACCCAAATCACTTGTTTTATTATTTGTTCTAAAATCATCATCATTAAATACTTGCGTAGAGAAACATTAGATAGACAACTCAAATTGATCAAATAGACGATTATGTTGATTGGATCATTATATGTCCATAAGCTATGAATTTGATTCTCCTTATGTCATTATTACTAAAAGTAATAACTTACTTATGTAAGATCAATTATTAAGTTATAATGAGCTATTGAACTCATCAAGTAGGGAATTTACGATACCATACGGACACATTATTCTAAATGGAAGGTCAACCATGAGATACCTAGAATAGAGAGTCTATTAAACAGATGACATGGATAAGACTCGTATATTATCAAGCTGCCATGTTAGGATGGCCTTTTGAAAGCTAATACATTGTCTAGGTAAACTACTAATACTCCGTCAAATATATATTTTTGTGACTTACAAAGCTATCTCTCAACAAGATAGATGTATTTCTGAGAGATAGAGTGGGAGTAGATTGAATCGTCACAAACATCTCTTATAGTTGAAGTGTTACTTTGTGAAAGTGAAGTAATGGAACTATAGAGTAGGAGTATAGTTCGTCACAAACATCTCTTATAGTTGAAGTGGTACTTTGTGAAAGTGAAGTAATGGAACTATAGAGTAGGAGTATAGTTCAGTGGGAGTTTATCGCACATGTCTTATTGGTTAAAATATTACTTTGTGAAAGTGATGGTATTATGACCTTATTACACACGAGCCGTAGCATTATAATCCGAAAACCGTTACTCAAAAGTAGATTTACTTAAAGGCGAGGGTCTCCTTAAAGTGAATAGAGCTTTATGGTGTTCAAATACATAAGATTTACATGAAGATGATCAAGATAAATTGTGTTAGGAATTGCCGCATTTCATTCTAATGAAGAATGGCAAATAAAATTCGCTTTTCTAAAATGCGAATTTAGAGATGGAAGTGTTTGAAACACAAAACCTTAGATAAAGATTTAAGTGTCCTAACATCTTATGCGTAGCTTTCTTAAGTGAACTTAGGATGGTCTTAAGCAAGCATTAAAGGATTATACTTTTCGTTCATGTGATAATAGTGAATGGTTTCATTCACATGATTGAAGAATCATGATTATACATGAAGTTAAGTGGGAGCCAAAATCATGTTTCCATGTCTTATATATTGAAGACATATTACTTATTGAGAATAATGTACCAATGCTCTCTTCTGGCAAGAGTGATTGGGAGACTTGGAATGGGATGCAAAGTATTCTAGATTTTTGAATCTATGTGAGAGAATATTGGCATAGAGTAGAGAGTCTTATGACGATAAGATCTTTCATACCTGCTGTATATCAACAAGGTCAAGTAGGCTATTCATGTTGATAGAAGTGGAAATACTATGATAGAGTCATAGTTATTCACTAAACCTATTAAGTTGTTGATTACATGAAATCGATTTCGAATGTTTCCGCCATTAGAACGATCATTTATGCCAACAGACGCACGTGCCATGATGTGATATATGCTAAGAACATGATAAGTCAATAACAAGATAATTTCCATGATATGGCTTGTGAAAGCCTTAAAGAACATCCTTGAGATTCTTGAGAAGAATTAAGGATTCGTTCATATGTTTGGATGATAAACTAAGTTATTGTTGGAATATGTGTCCTCCGACAATAATGCGATCACAACTGTCGATCATGATGATCACATGTTTAAATCTCATTTTAAGAATACATGTGGGATGTAATATTTTACAGTCAACAGGTCCACACATATCGGTAATGATTGGCTTACTAGAGTTTGACATTACTGTCGTGCGACGGTGGTGATCAGTTGATCCCCTTAGGTCATACCTATAGGGAAATACTCTTAATTGATTATCTAATTAATCGTATGCCGATACGAGTTAATTAAATTGCTTAAAATTGACGGATGATTTGTGACTAAGATTAACGTGTCTTATTATAATTCGATTAAATTGGATACGGTCTAAGTAATCGAATTGTTTTATTACTTAGATAAAATTATTGTTTACGAAACAATTGAAATTGAAATTGAATGAATAATTTATTATAAATACAAGACGTTGTAATTTATAATTTGATAAACCGTTTTGGTACAAGTAATTACGAATTACTAGTCGATATTGTATATGACATTTTATGAGTATATTGATTTTTAATATGTTAAAAATACATTACAATTTCACATGTCAAGTAACATGTCACATATGTCACAATTGACAAATGACAAAATAAAATGGGCCATCCATTTTATGTTAAAAGTGCCGAAAATTGGAGGGAGTTTAAGGTGTATATTGTGTTTTTATTTTAAGTGGAAAACACAATGATTACAACCTAATATAGCCATGCAAACCTAGTTGATCTTGAGAAGAACACAAGCCCATGCATTGGCTCCCCTTCAGCCCTCCCCACCGGTTTTTAGAAGAAACGATAAAGGGTTTTTCCCTCTATCATTCATTACTACTTTGCATTATTTTTCCTAGTGTAAGAAAAATATTCTCTCTACAATTTGGAAAAACTTAGAGGAATTAAAACCTCATAAATTATTCCTCTCTTGACCGAAATATTCAAGAGCAATACAAATTATTTTTGTATCAAATTTTAAGTAAGACTAATGTCATTACTAGTTCATAATAGTATTAGTTATTAAGAGGTTTCCTTGGGTATATACTTTTGGGAGAGGTTCTATTTTGGACCATTTGTTCATACATTATAAGGAAGCTCAAGAACTAACAAATAGGTGAATTTGTTGGTGCCCTTTTAATCCGAAATCCCAATGTAAGATAGACGATTTCTTCTCTTATCTTGTTTAAGTTTGCATGCATAAGATCTAGCTTTTATTTTATGACTAAATAAATCAATTCATATATGAATATGTAAATTAATGAGATTAATGATTCTAACAAGCGGTATCATGAGCCTTAGGTTGTTTGCATGCAAATCGGTTTATAGTTTTTCCGAGTTATAAGATTAACATACAAAACTAATTCATTTGGATTTATGAAGATAAACCTAAAAGTAGCTTTGCATGTTAAACGTTTCTGGTCCTAAGTAATTTTTAGGACATTTTGGTTTATTTGTAGATTTTATTGTTCATTTTATATAATATTGGCATTAAAATGTGATTTTTATGATAAAAATGTCATTTTTGGACGAAAAATAGCTAAACTTCGAATTTTTCAGTGGTTTTTGGATATGTTTTCACATATTATCTACTAATGGCCTGTAACTTTTCATGATAAAATGAGTTGTTTTGCTCGAAATATGGATTTTGCAAGTTAAAATCGTATTTAAATGGATAAATAGGTTAATATTAGTTATATTTCGAATCTGGTCATGGAAATTTAGTATTTTGTCACATGCAATTGTATAAGATGTGTGTAAAATATTTGGCTATAATGAAGTCATTATTCATGATTTATGAATTTTTGATGAAAAATCACATAAATAGTGACTATAATTAGTAATAATGCTAAAACATACTTCATGACTAAAGAAAAAATGTCACATGTTGCATTTTATCATATATTTCAGATCTAAAAGTGAAAACTTGATGAAAATAATTTTTCTCATTATTTTATGGTCATATTTGTTAAAACCGATAAATCGCAACATTGTTTTTCTCGATAAATTTTCGAAATTTTTAACCTAAGTTTTGAAAATTATGAGTGTCGTGGTATTTTTCCACAATGTTCATGAGTTTAAATTTTAAATATCGAAATTATTTGAAATTTTTATAATTTAATTTGAAGTTTATAGCATAATTTTGTATTTTGGGTCCATTTATTGTCAAAATGTTAGTGGAGACTAATTTTGAGTCCTAAGATGGTTAGAGTAATTAACTTGTTCATAAATATGAATTTATGTAATTATTGTGATTTTAATAAGTTAAATCACGCAAATCCGTAAAAACCGATTAATATACGATATTGGCTCTTAAAAGGCGATTTAGCATAAACTAGTATGTTTATACATATTATAATGCTGCATTTTATTTATGATTGTCATATTTTAATTTTATGTAATTTTGAATTATATAATTTTACTTAGTATGGCCTAAGTTTTAATTGGTATTACCCGAAATGTATGGGAATATCGATTTGGTTGTAATTATTGTGATCTCGTATCACCGTTTTGTAATTTAATAGATTTATTTTTATTTTTAATTAGAAATGTATAATAGGAAATTATGTATTTCATTTTGTAATTTATTATTCCGGAGTTCCTTGAAGACGGTGCCATTCGAGAAGGCGATCCATCAAAGAAAGTGTTGCCTTGAAGTGCGTGCCAAGACCGAAGTTCAAGGGACCAAAGGAGTTGGTTTCCGAATTTGTAATAGTTTATTAGATTTACTTTTTTTAGGAAGGCCATACTAGGATTTTATTTTTATGCTTTGCATTTTATTTATATGTTGCATGCATCGCTAAATCGCCATAACTAAACATGCATTTTAAATCGAGTTTATCGACCGTGTCAATTACAATTATCGTAGTTCACCATTTTAGTTCACTTAAAACGTGATAGATAATAAATTGACATGACCTCTCGCTAAAATAAACAATTGAGACTTAGCCTTACCAAAAAGTAGAAACCATGAAAACCTATTTCGTGAGGGAGTGCGCTCGGCCACGCCGGGGTACAAACCTTGTTACGTAGGGGAAGTGGGTGATAAATGTCTATCCACCGAATTCATGTTGATAAGGGATGAATCGGCTACACCGTGCCCAAGTTAATATGGATTTGGATCATGGACACATTTATTTGAAATTTGGGTTGAACTCAACAAAAGTATTCACCGAGTTATATTGATGAGGGATGAATCGGCTACACCGTTCCCAAGTTAATATGAATTTGGGTCTTGGAATCATTTATCAAGTTGGGTAGAGGTCCCTAGATAAATGCAATAAAACTTGTTTAAATTAAAATTTACGAGTATTATTATTTTGAAAACGACAAGTGTTTTATTCCTTCTATTTTGTTTTGTAGACTACTTTTATTTCTCATAACAAATGGCCGCACCAAACACAACCGCCACCACTCTCACTAATGTTTCATGGCTCCGATCCTTCATGGATCGTTGTAAACTTGAAAAGAATGGGTCAAATTTCTCTGATTGGGATGCCCAACTCAAATTAGCCGCCCAAGGTGACGACAAGCTTCGTTACCTCATTAAGGCCTCTCCACCCGAACCTAATGCTAGGTCGAGTGCTGCCACTAGGGAAGCATATGAGGCTTACCACAAAGAGTCCGCCGCTATGAAAAATGTGTTGATTTTTGCTATGTAGGCGGATCTCCAAAGGATAGCCATTAAAATGGGCACCACTTATGAAATCTATTCCAAACTTGTGACAATGTTCTCACAAGCACCGAGGATCGTCCAATATGAGGCGGCCTCGGCATTCTTTGATCTCGATTTTAAGGAGGGCCAAAAGGTTAGCCCTCACGTGCTCAAATTGTTGGAGCTAGTCGAGACATTGAAACTTCAAAAGGTTGAAATCCCCAAGGAACTCATTGTTGATATTAATCTTCATTCCTTATCCAAAGTCAAGGCATATGTACAATTCCGGGTGAATTTCAATATGCACGACGAGGACGTGTCTCTTGAAGAGTTACACAAGTTACTTGTGCATGCCGAAAGAGACATGGGGCTAAATGTTAACCCACCTAAGGATGTGCTTAATATAAGCACTAAGAGAAAGGGGAAGTTCAAGAAGAATGGGAAAAAGGGTAATAGACAAGCTCCCATGTCCACCAAGGCTAAGACTTTTGAAGCTAGAACTTCCAAAACCAAGAAGGGTCCTCTTGATAAATGCCATTATTGTAATGGTGTTGGACATTGGAAGAGGAATTGTTCCAAGTATCTTGGTGACATCAAAGCTGGAAAGATCACTCCAGTAGGTAAATGACTATCCTTTCTTTTATGTTTCTAATTCAACTATGGTATTTTGATACAAAGTTGTGATAATGTATCCCCTTTTTATTGTAAATAGGGCCTCCTCCAAGCAAAGACAAGGGAAAAGAGAAGCAAGCTTGAGAAATCATGAAGGAGCTAGGAGTAGCTACCAATGAAGCTTGGCTTTTATTATTGTCTTTATTTTAATGTTATGAATTTTAGAACTATTTTGATTTCCGTGTCCGACATGGAAATGTGTGATCCTTTTAAACAATGGTTGTATTTTGGATTATGGTGGCTTGGCTTGCAACCCAAGTCACCCCTTTTATCGTATTTGTTTGTTCTAAAAATTCGTCTTTACATGCTTGCACATAGAAACATATGATCATCTACATAAAGTGATCCAATAGACAATTATAATGATGGGATTCATTATATGTCCACAAGCTTAAGGCTTGTGTATGATCAATTATAAAGTGATGTTAAGTTGATGAACTCTCCTAAAGGAATGTCGATTACCGAGTACACTCATCAAATCTAAAATCTATTAGTCAATCTATGAGATAATCCTCCTTCTACTTCAAAAATCATTATTTGTGTCTCATAAGCTATCTTTGAATATCTAGTGTATTTATTCTAAAGATAGAGTGGGAGAAAAATGAAGACGCAAAGAATACAAAGAATAATTTGTATGCTTGAGTAAATGAGATCTACGAAAGGAAGAATGATTTGTATACCAAATTAGATAGTATACATGAATAGATGAGATCTATGGTCTCGAATAGATGAGATCTACATGACAAAATAGACCAAGTGAAGTAATCAAAATAATATGTTCTTAAGATAACTACACGAGGAGACCAAAAGAAAGTTTTGATAGAAAATGACTAAAGAAGATAGAAAATGAGTAAAGAAAAGTCTTAACAAGGGATTTGGTTAGTCTATGACCTACATATAAATAAGAGTTTCAATATTGATATTTACTTAAGAGCCTAAATGAAACAAAGTTGCATCCTTGAATATAAATGAGATTTATGACTAAAAGTTGCAAAGAAAGATATGCCGATG
Source organism: Silene latifolia (assembly GCF_048544455.1). NCBI lineage: Eukaryota > Viridiplantae > Streptophyta > Magnoliopsida > Caryophyllales > Caryophyllaceae > Silene > Silene latifolia. The sequence goes on from NC_133526.1 coordinate 58,918,962, forward strand.
TCTACAAGAGCTAAGTTAATTGTTAACCACGCTAGTGTCATTACTTAACCTCATTATGAAAATGAAATAGTTATACCTCCTTCCAAAAAGGGTATTTTGAGAAGGACGTGTATTAAATGCGATTTCACATTTAAATAATGACATTGCTACGCATCATTATAAAAATGAATGAGGTAGAGATTAAAATCTCTTTCCATAAGTTTAAGATTGAAAAAGAAGTGTTTTAAAGGATATGTTGGGAAAATATATGGTTTTATCTTAATAACTTGGCAAAGCAAAATATATTTCAATTCTTGAAATGTTTCGATTGAGTAGTCAAATACGAAACATGTGGAATTAAGTTGGAGTTTGAAATTATCATATGAAGACATGAAATTTAGTGGGAGCTATCATCTTGTAAAATTTATAACTCATTACTCATTGAGAATGACGAGCTAGTACTATCTTTCACAAAGAAGTATTTGAGTTTTCAATTTTGGATGAAAATGGACTAAGATGAATCCAATCACATCATGGGATGTTGGATAGGCATTGAGATATGCACATCAAATCAACGAGAAACGTAGGTTATTCATATCGATGAAAATGGAATTACCATAAGAAGTCATGGTCATTCATTGAACCTAAGAATGGTTGATCACATGATTAAAGATTACTAATGTTTCCGCCATTAGAATAATCATGCACATGTCCAATAATGAATCATATGCTTAAGAACATGATGAGTCATTGGTAAGCCATAGAAGAATCGTCATGAATTCTCGAGAAGAAGTAATGAGCTATTCTAGTGTTTGACAGAACACTCCGTTATGTGACAAGAAGTTGCACATATTGAAGTTCGAAAACACGTAAGGATTTATGAAAATCCTAAGCTATTTAAGCTAAAAAGAGAAATAAGAAGTTTGAAAAGATACTTGGTTATAGTAAGAAGTTACTCAAAACTAGTATTTTCAAAATTTGCTAGGACTTATGAGAAGTGCTAGGCTAATCATCTTGACAATTGTTGTAAGATCCTACAAAACATATACCTGGTACATTATGAGTTGAAAGAACACTTGACTAGTGTAAGTTATGTCGTCCACCATAATTCGTTTGTTATGTGATAAACAACAAGAAAGTTCTCTCAAAGTAAAAAACCTGTACCTAGTTTGGGAAACTAGATATGTACTTGGTAAGATTCATGCTATGTGAGACAAACATGAAAATAAAGGAAAATGCAATTCAAGAGTTTGAACACATGGACACATGATATGTTAAACACATGTTGCGAGTAACTAGTGTTTACACACTTATAATATACATCACAAGGTTGTAATATGGTATTGACTACCCGAATGTGATGTCGACATTTGTCGTTTGAGTTATTATTAACTCGCCTTGTACTTTGTTTCATCCAAACGGGTTGTAGAGACAATTGAACCCCGTTAAAGTGAACATGGATTAGCATTGTATTCGCCCATAGTCACTTACATGAGGTGACGTCTCGAAGTGACTAGAGTGTGATGCGATTGATGGCAAGTTCAAGTGCCATGGAGTCATGTGAGATGACTAGTCGATCACATAGGCAGACTGTTAGGAACACCTTGTCGGGCTAATGACCGCTTATAGAGTTCTGGCAAATTTATATAGCCTGGTCGTGGCGAGAGCTACTATAGTATTCTAATGAGTCGATTGTTTTGACTAAAGACTGTTCGCCTAAGGTGGCACAGTTTCAGATTAACTTTGATTTATGTTACTACGACCTTCGTAAATGGGGTCAAATGAGCATATTTTGGGTTATGATGACTGTGGCTAGTCGAAGGGAATAAGTGCGATAGGAATTGTCCACCCCTTGTAACGGTTATAACAATATCTCAGGGCCACTCGAGGAGTAATGAACTGAAAATGCGTGGCCACGCTCGGAAGGCATCTATGGTAGATAATTCCGGTCAATCAGTTATTCTCCAGATCGAGGAAACCACTCTAGATATGATCAATTGCAAGTACCACCTGAAAGACACCTTGCATTGAGTTGGAGATAATAATAGGACAAGAGAATTGGTGATGCACACTTGTCGAGGACAAGTGGGAGATTGTTGGAATATGTGTCCTCCGACAATAATGCGATCACAACTGTCGATCATGATGATCACATGTTTAAATCTCATTTTAAGAATAAATGTGGGATGTAATATTTTACAGTCAACAGGTCCACACATATCGGTAATGATTGGCTGACTAGAGTTTGACATTACTGTCGTGCGACGGTGGTGATCAGTTGATCCCCTTAGGTCATACCTATAGGGAAATACTCTTAATTGATTATTTAATTAATCGTATGCCGATACGAGTTAATTAAATTTGTTAAAATTGACGGATGATTTGTGAGTAAGATTAACGTGTCTTATTATAATTCGATTAAATTGGATACGGTCTAAGTAATCGAATTGTTTTATTACTTAGAGAAAATTATTGTTTACGAAACAATTGAAATTGAAATTGAATGAATAATTTATTATAAATAAAAGACGTTGTAATTTATAATTTGATAAACCGTTTTGGTACAAGTAATTACGAATTACTAGTCGATATTGTATATGACATATTTTATGAGTATGTTTATTTTTAATATGTTAAAAATACATTACAATTTCACATGTCAAGTAACATGTCACATATGTCACAATTGACAAATGACAAAATAAAATGGACCATCCATTTTATGTTAAAAGTGCCGAAAATTGGAGGGAGTTTAAGGTGTATATTGTGTTTTTATTTTAAGTGGAAAACACAATGATTACAACCTAATATAGCGATGCAAACCTAGTTGATCTTGAGAAGAACACAAGCCCATGCATTGGCTCCCCTTCACCCCTCCCTACCGGTTTTTAGAAGAAAAGATAGAGGGTTTTTCCCTCTATCATTCATTCACTACTTTGCATTATTTTTCCTAGTGTAAGAAAAATATTCTCTCTACAATTTGGAAAAACTTAGAGAAATAAAAACCTCATAAATCATTCCTCTCTTAACCGAAATATTCAAGAGCAATACAAATTATTTTTGTATCAAATTTTAAATAAGACTAATATCATTACTAGTTCATAATAGTATTAGTTATTAAGAGGTTTCCTTGGGTATATACTTTTGGGAGAGGTTCTATTTTGGACCTTTTGTTCATCCATTATAAGGAAGCTCTAGAACTAACAAATAGGTGAATTTTTTGGTGCCCTTTTAATCCGAAATCCCAATATTAGATAGACGATTTCTTCTCTTATCTTGTTTAAGTTTGCATGCATAAGATCTAGCTTTTATTTTATGACTAAATAAATCAATTCATATATGAATATATAAATTAATGAAATTAATGATTCTAACAGTTATGTGATGAAGGGTTGCACAGACTTTAGTTTCCAAACCAAAAGGGATTTATTGAAATCCTAGGGTCATTTATACGGTCTAAGTAATCGAATTGTTTTATTACTTAGATGAAATTATTGTTTAAGGAAACAATTGCATTTGAATGAATAAACTATTATAAATACAAGATGTTGTGATTTATAGTTGGTAAATTATTTTGGCACAAGTAATTATGAATTACTAAGTCGATTTTGTATATGACGTATTTTTATTAATGCGTTGATTTTTAATATGTTAAAAATACATAACAATTTCATGTGACAAATTGACAAAAATAAAATGGAGTCCATTTTATCTATTTGGGCCGAAATAATGGGGTAGTATTAGCAATATATTATGTTAATTGAGTTAGTGGAAAACATGATCATATTAGCCTAATACTAGCCATGCATACCTACTTGTTATTGTGAAGACAAACTTGTGCATGCATTGGCTCCCTCTCTTCTCTCCGTCCCACCGGTTTTGAGAAGACAAAAATAGAGAGTTTTTGCTCTATTATTCATTCATTCAAATACACACAATATTTCTAGTGTAAGAAAGAAGTGAGCTCTCTAAGAAAACTAGATAAATAAAACCTCCAATCTTCTTCATCTCTTAGCCGAATTAAGAGAGCCAAATATAAATATTTTGGGTCATTTTAAGTAAAATTAATATTGTTCTAGTAATAATAATATTAATTTTTGTTAAGAGTTTACCTTGGGTATTATTCCTTGGGAGGGATTCTACACTTGAATCATTGTTCATCCAATTATGGAAAGCTCAAGAACAAGAGAGTAGGAGAACTCTCTTGTGCCCTTTGATCCGAAATATCAATGTAAGAATGAAGATTTCTTACTTATTTTCTTTATTGTTTGCATGCATAAGATCAATGTTTAATTTTATGACTAAATTAAAATAAAACATATATGATTATGTTAAGTAAAGAGATCTAGATTTCTCACAAGCGGTATCATGAGCCTTGGTTGTTTGCATGCAAATCGGTTATAGTTTTTCCGAGTTATACGATTAACATATAAAACTTGTAAATTTGTGTTATTATGAAATATCACGAAATAAATTATGCATGTTGAAGTTTCTGGTCCTAAAATTTTTTTAGGATATTTTGGTTAATTTATGGATTTTTATTGTTCATCTTATATAATAATGGCATTAAAAATGTGATTTTATGATTAAAATGTCATTTTCGGACTAAAATTAGCTAAACTTCGAATATTCCAGTGATTTTTGGATATGTTATCACATGTTTTATTTTGAGATAACCTGTAAATGTTCATAATTTTTGGAGTTTTTATGCTCGAAATATGGATTTTTCATGATAAAAATCGGATTTAAATGAAAAATAGGTTAATATGAGATAAATTTCGAATCTGGTCATAGAAATTTAATATGTTGTCACATAAAATTTTATAAGATGTTTGTAAAATAATAGGCTATATTGAAGTCTTTATGCATGATTTATGAATTTTTGATGAAAAATAGCATAAATAGTGACTTAATTAGTGAATAATTGCTAAAACATACTCCGTGACTAAGGAAAAACGTCACATGTTGCATTTTATTAACCATTTCAGATCTAAATTGAAAAGTAGATAAATATAATTTTTCTCATGTTTTTATGATTATATTTGTTAAAACCGATAAACCGCAACATTGTTTTTCCGGATAAATTTTGAAATTCTTAACCTACGTTTTTGAATATTATGAGTGTCATGGTATTTTTTTCAGAATGTTCAAGAGTTTAAATTTCAAAATTTTAATTTATTTGAATTTTTTGTGATTTATTTGAGGTTTATAGCATTTTATTGTAATTTTGGGTCCATTAATGAACAATTTTAAGAAATATTAGTTAATTATAGTCAAATAGTTAGTGGAGACTAATTTTGAGTCCTAAGAGGTTAGGGTAATTAACTTGTGCATAAATATGAATTTATGTAATTTATTGTGATTTTAAAAGGTTGAATCACGCAAATTCGTAAAAACCGTTTAATATACGATATTGGCTCCTTAAAGGCGATTTAACATATTATTGGGCATGTTCATACATATTATAATACAGTATTTTATTTATGATTGTCATAATTTTATTTTATGTAATTTTTGAATTATGTAATTTTACTTAGTATGGCCTTAGTTTTTAATTGGTATTACCCGAAATGTATTGGAATATCGATTCGGTTGTAATTTATTGTGATCTCGTATCACCGTTTTGTAATTTAATAGATTTATTTTATTTTAATTACAAATGTATAATAGGAAATTATGTAATTTGTTATGTAACTTATTTATTCCGGAGTTCCTTGAAGACGGTGTCACTCAAGAAGGCGATTCATAAAGACGGTGTTACCTCGAGATGCGTGCCAAAACCGAAGCTCAAGGGACCAATGGAGTTGGTTTCCTAATATGTAATAGTTAATTAGATTTTCTATTTTAGGAAGGCCATACTAGGATTTATTTTATGTTTTGCATTTTATTTATATGTCGCATGCATCGCTAAATCGCCATAACTAAAACATGCATTGTCATTTTAATCGAGTATATCGACCGTGTCAATTAGAATTATCGTAGTTCACCGCTTTAGTTCACTTAAAACGTGATAGATAATAAATTGACATGACCTCTCGCTAAAAATAAACAATTGAGACATAGCCTTACTAAAAAGTAGAAACCATGAAAACCTATTTCGCGAGGGAGTGCACTCGGCCATCCCGGGGTACAAACCTTGTTACGTAGGGGAAGTGGGTGATAAATGTCTATCCACCGAATTTGTGTTGATAAGGGTTTCATCGGCCATCCCGTGCCCAAGTTAATGTGAATTTGGATCATGGAAACATTTATTCGAAATTTGGATTGACCTCAACGGAAGTATTCGTGACCGTAGTCGCATGTGTTCCGGGCTATAGATAAATATTAGAGTAATTTTATCGACCGAGAATTCTAAAAGTAGAATCGATTAAAGAGTTAGTCTACCGAGTTATATTGATAAGGGTTTCATCGGCTATCCCGTGCCCAAGTTAATATGAATTTGGATCTCGGAATCATTTATAATAGTTGGGTAGAGGTCACTATATAAATGCTCATATCTTGTTAATGCTCAATATTTACGAGTTTGATTTAAAAAGACAAATGTTAATATTTCCTTTCCTCCATACTTGTAGTTCATTACAATGAATCCATCAAACGCTACCGCACCGATAACTATTGAGTCATGCCACAATGTTTTTGACGACGTTTGCTTCAACAATGATTTCGACACTACTAGAGAACTTCATTTTGGGATAGGTTCGGATGGAAACCTTAACTTCATCACTTCTACTAGACCACCTACTAGTACTAGATTTCGTGTGAGCCGGTCTCAGGAAGACCGCCTCATAAAATCTATAGGATCTTTGTCTCTGGAAGATAAAGATGCCAAAACTAGTGGGAGCTCAAGCAATCAAGTTCTTGCTTCCAAGGGCAAAAAGTTCAAGAAGAAGGGAAAGAAAGTCAAAAACTTCAAGCAAGTTGATGATGAGTGCCATTATTGCTATGGCATGGGACATTGGCTTAGGAATTGTCCCGTATATTTGCGAAATATAAGGGAAGGAATCATCGTTCCAAAAGGTAAAATTCCTAAGGAAATTTATGTTATTGATATAAACTATACTTCCACTACGACATAGGTACTGGATACCGGTTGTGGTTCTCACCTTTGTAATCATTTACAGGGTTTAAGAGACGTGAAGAGGCTTAGCAAAGGAGATGTGGATCTACGCCTTGGAAATGGAGCTCGAGTAGCGGTCGAATCCAAAGGAACTTATGTATTAGCTTTGCCTAACGGATTTGAGTTGTATTTACATAATTTTTTTTTATGTGCCTACACTCTCTAAAAACATTATTTCAATCGCCATGCTAGACATGGACGGTTTTTGTTTTGTCATTAAGAACAATCGTTGTACTATTTCGAGGAACGATTTGTTTATAGTCCAAGCCTCTTCTATTAATGGCATTTACATTTTATAAACCTCGAATCCGACTAATGATATCTATAACATTCAATCAAAGAAACTCAAATCAAGTGACCCAAATGAAGCGTTCATTTGGCATTGTCGATTAGGTCACATAAACGAGAATCGCATCAAAAGATTAATTTCGACTAATGTGATTACACCATTTGATTTTCAATCATATGGAACATGCGAATATTGCCTTCTTGGCAAAATGACTCGTAATCCTTTTAGTGGTAAAGGGACACGAGCTAGTGAACTATTGGGACTCATACCTACCGATGTGTGTGGACCAATGAGCATCACCGCTCGTGGAAATTATGACTACTTCATAACCTTCACCAACGACTTAAGTAGATATGGGTATGTATATTTAATGAAACATAAGAGTGAAGTGTTTGAGAAATTCAAGGAATTTCAAAACAAAGTAGAGAACCAATTGGACAAAAAGATAAAAGCACTACATTCCGATCGTGGTGGAGAATATCTTAGCCTTGAATTCGATTCACACTTGAAAGGTTTTGGTATAATATCACAAGTTTCTCCACCTGGAACACCACAACTCAATGGTGTTGCCGAAAGGAGAAATCGAACCCTACTTGATATGGTTCGATCCATGATGAGTCAAACCGAGTTACCAAACTCGTTTTGGGGATTTGCAATCCAAACTGCAATTATATCTTTGAATAATAGTCCCACTAAGGCCATGATGCGTGTCATTTATATGATGTTTTACATCCTGTTTTACACGCATTTCAGAGCTCATTTTAGTAGTTTATGCTACCATTTCCCCTATTTCCGTCTACTTTCGTGTTTTTGTACATTATTGCAGAAATGTGAAGAATTCAACGGAAATTGAGCTAAATCCGTCCCCGAGTATCCTGCATTGCATTTGACGAGAAGTATTCACTTAAGGAACGAGCTTGGTGCGCATTTCAAGGCCCAAAAGACAAATCCACGAGATTTTAGAAGTCAAGTACCAGCTAAAGCAGTCGATTGACCAGTACCCTTAGTCGATCGACCAACTCACGGGATCCATAAGCTACTGTACACTGCATCCCAGTCGATCGACCGGTCCTAGCAGTCGATCGACCACACCGCTACTTCAGACGAGAATTAAAAGATCGAGGAAAAGCAAGCCCATTGTATTTAGGTTTTGGAAATAAAAGTTACGTTAGTTTGCTATATAACGTAACCTAGAAACATCAGAATAGGAGGGAATCATTACCTCGTTTTACATTCAGTTTTAGTTTATCAAATAATTAGGGTTCGGGATATTATTTCGCATTGGATTTTCGGTGTGCTTTCAATCATTCCGTTACAATCCTTCTGCAATTTCGGTATTCCCTTACTCTTATTTTAGTTCATCTTTATTGCGTTGATAGTATAGAAATTGTTTGTTAGTTTCTCGAAACCATAATCCTCATTTTATGTTAATCGTTTGCTCTTTTATTTCAAGCATGAATTTTTCTGTTTATTTAATTAATTTCATTGTTGTTATCATCCCTAGTATGAGTAGCTAACTTAATCGTGCTAGGATGTAGGGGAACTATAGATTAGGCGGCATAGAATAAACACGGCCTGATTCGCGTGTTGGTCGATCGACTGCCATACCTGGTCGATCGACTGACCACGTGAGGTTTTACCTTCGTTTTAATTGTTTTAATTCTTTATTCGACGAATCGAGTGCACACGACTAGTTGAATGTTTAGGATTCGACTGACCCATTAGATCGAGAGATAGGGACAGTTGATTGACCACCAATTAAAATGACTAAACTATGATGATATCGAAAGATAGGTAAAGTTTAGATTGTAAGTCACTTTTCAGGACGAGAGTCAGTATTAGTGATATTAGGGACTTATAACGAGATCGAAAGATGCTATCTGTTAAGAGTGGACCGAGAGGACCTCTTGTTTTCCCGCCTCATGTGTTTGATTTAGACCGTCTTAGCTTGCTACCGCCGAAACTATAGTGAACCGACCATCCTAGTACCCTTCTTTATATTTGATTTAATATTTTCCTTTAGTTTATTGTCTTTTATTGCTATTAGCTGTAGACCAAATCAAATCAACCCCTACATTTATTACCTAAGACTGAATTAGACAACTATTAATTACATTCGCCTCCTTGTGGTTCGACCCTGTTACCACTAGCCTAGGTTAGTTTTAATAGAAAATTATAAATATTATTTTTGGTACTCACAACGACGGGTATCAAATTTTGGCGCCGTTGCCGGGGAGGCAATTGTTCTAATTTTTAGATTGTTTTTATTTAGTCTTTTCTAGTTTAAGGGACATCTTTTCCTTTAACTTTTCTTATATTCTTTTTGTAGTTTCTTCTTATGCGCAGGTCACAGGGCGGTGAACTAGTACCGTTCAATCCTGAGATTGAGAAATCCTTGCGTGAGTTGAGACGATCATCAAGGGTATTATCGACAGAGGAAGAGCTGAGTACTCTGTCTAGTTACTACGAGAACGCACTGTTCGAAGAAGATCCACCTACATCTCCTGCTTCTACTTCTTCTGCTGAGACAGTCACTTCTCCAGAAATTCCAGTCATGGCTGAAGAAGCTACTATAGCAAGCCATTCTGAGCCGACAGCTGCAAATCTATACAAGGGGTTCGAATTACCTGGAGCTGATAGGAAATTCGAACCGAAGCCTTCCTATATCAACTTGGTTGAGAGAAACCAGTTCGGGGGAGCTGCAAATGAAGATGCAGCCAAGTATATGGAGATATTTATTGATTATTGCTGCTCTATACCCCCGCCGACCGGTGTGACCCAGGACCAGATAAAGGAGACTATGTTTATATTCTCACTCCGTGATGCTGCAAGGGAGTGGTACAGAGATCTGGATCGAGCTGCTCATGGGATCACTGATTGGAATTCTTTAGCCCTGGCATTTTACAAGAAGTACTTCTCTGCCTCGAAGACCAATGCGATTAGAGCTCAGATCACGAGCTTTAAACAAGGGCCGGATGAGAACTTCCATGAAGCATGCGTCCGTTTCAAGAAGCTGGTGCGAACCATACCGCACCATGGGTTCGAAAAGTGGAGTCTTTGCAATCAGTTCTATAACGGGCTATATGACGATCAGAGGGCTATTTTGGATGCTGCAGTCAATGGCCGATTTGCTGAGAATATGGGAGAGACCAAGGGGTGGAAGATCAATAAATGACTTAGCCACCCATAAAGCTGAATAAGGGAATTCGAGAGGCAATCAGAGGAAGAGTGCTGAATCCCCTTCTGTAGCTGCATTAGAGGCTCTCACGGCGAGGTTTGACAAATACGAGTTGGGAGGAGCTTCAAAAGGAGGGATGTATCATGTGAATGCTGTTTCAGACGGTCCTTTCGTCTGTAGAAGATGTGGAGCTGAGGGACATGTTGCAGAAAATTGTCCTAGTCCCTTCGAGTCTTGTGCTGCCTTTCAACATTATAGGCAGACAAACACGTACTATGAGCCGAATGTCCACCCAAACTTAAGGTGGAGTAGCCAGAATGTCCTGAATCCGACTCAACCTCCACAGCAGCAGCAGACTTATGTGCCTCCTCATAAGCAACAACAATATCAAAAACCTCCTTATGTGCTGCAGCAGCAACAATCTCAAAATTCTGACTTTGCTGAGTTGAAGAATATGTTGCAAAAGGAGTCACAAGGTAGAGAGGCCGGAATGAAACTCTTAGAAAGCCAAATTGCTTAATTGGCTAGCAAGAGTACCACTCGAGCTCTAGGACACTTACCGACTCAAACTGACCAGAAAGAGACCCTAAATGCCATTACTTTGAGGAGTGGGTCTACCCTGGAGGGGCCTGCTATGGTCGAGGATGCCCCTGAAAAGAATGAGGCGGAACCGAGTCAAAAGAAAGTCAGAACAAAAATAGCAAGAACAAGGCGTCTACCAGGTATATCGGTCGATCGACCGATGTACCCGTCGATCGATCGAAGTGCGAGATACAGAGCTTCGAATCAGAGACCTCAGTCGATCGACTGAGCAAGGTGGTCGATCGACTGGAGCCGCTGCTGATATTGAGCAATTTTGTCCTCCAATGCCCAATAATTTTAGAGACCACTTATTTCGGGGTACGACAACTCCGAAAGTATTGGGGCAAGACCCGAGTGCTGATGGGTCCGTCCCGATTCCGAAGTACGACCCAATGTCGATCAATGGTTCATATTTGAGACGGTCTGAAGAGGGGTCAAGCTTCAATAAGGAGAAGGTCGTGGACTTCCAGCCTAAGTCCACGGATGCCGGCATGCGAGACTTAGAGCAGAGGGCTAAGTTACTTCTTTCAGCCCCTTATCCAGAGAGACTAGTGCCGACAAAGGAACATGTATCTTTCAATAAATTTGAAAATGTTGTTCGTAGTCTTAACGTACAAGTACCTTTCCATGAATTAGTGAACCAAGTGCCCGCTTATATGAAGTATATGAAGCAATTGCTTTCTAAAAAGAGGTCACTTGAAACAGTGCATACTGTCGCACTCACTAAAGAGTCATGTTCTTATCTGTCTCACACTGCACCCCATAAGCTAGAGGGCCCAGGTAGCTTTTCCGTTCCTTGTAATATAGGTACCTTCTTTATTGAGAAGGCATTATGTGACCTAGGAGCTAGTATTAGTGTCATGCCCTTGAGTCTAGCTAGAAAATTAAAATTTAATAGGTTTGCAGTTACGAGCATGACCATTCAGATGGCTGACCGATCTGCGGTCCAGCCTATAGGAGTCCTAGAAGACATCCCTGTGCAAATAGGGAAGTTTTTCTTCCCTGTAGACTTTGTAGTCCTAGATATGCCTGAGGATGCCCACATACCTATCATTCTAGGTAGGCCATTTCTGCACACTGCTGGTGCAGTTATTGATGTTGGTTCTGGGACCCTGACCTTCAAAGTGGGAAAGCATTCTATTGTCTTCGCCCAAACAGCTAGGAAGAAGGACCCCATGTGGCCTGTCACCTGTAATACGGTTTCTGAAAAGAAATCGTACTTTGTGCTTCCTGATATGCCTGTCTCTATTCCTATTCCTGTTATAACACCTCCGCCCCAGACTGGGAGCAAGAAGGAGGAAGATTCTGTTGTTTTAGACATTGCAGGAGCTGGTTTGGGGGACGGAAGAGCCGCGGGTTGTTCCGGCTGTGAAGGAGCAAATCGTTTCGAGAGGCGGTCTTGGATGCCTGAGTTATGGCACTGATGAGGAGCTTGAAGATGAGCCAGCCAAAGTGAGACAGTCCGACTTGGACTTTGGTGAGCCAGAAGAGGTTATTGATTGGGGAGATGACAAAGCTGTTGGTCCGTCAAGCTCTACAGATGCTGAAGTTGAGAAAGGTGTAGCTGAGAAGATGAGCACCGTTGAGGCTACCTCTTGTAGCCAGAAGCCGACCAAGTGGGCCATACCGTGGCCGTTCTTGATCAACTATTAGTTGATCACATGCCTTACAAACATTTTATTGCTTTTTAAACTCTTTTTTATTGCTTTTGTGTGCGCGAGATTTCGCATTTATTTTTGTTGTTTAGGATCTTTAAGTGCTTTAGACTTTACTTTGGGTTTTGTGCAATTTTGGGCGCGTATTATTGTGCATTTGCAAGTTTTCTAGACCTCATTAGCTCAAGTAATTGAGCAAATACGAAGAAATCTGAAGTTACAGCAGTATTTCCAGTCGATCGACTGGTCTGCATGGTCGATCGACTGGTCTGCAGTTTCCAGGAGCTACCGTTCCTTTCGCTTTGGTCGATCGACTAAGTGATATGGTCGATCGACCGCCCTGCACTGCTGTACTTGTTCACGAACTCTCCCCTGTTGTGTTTGGTCGATTTGCAGAATTGAGGGAGTTTTCTACTCCACTTTATCTTTCGTCATATTATTTATTTCTTCTATTTTTCTCAATTATGCACAAAATATCGCTCTTTATTGCTTTCTCGGTTTTATGCGTGGTATTCGTTTGTCTTTCAGGTACTTTTTGGTAGCACTGCTGGCTACTGAAACCTCCTAGCTCATGCTGGTTTGGGGAGGTTTCCTTTTGCTGCGCTTAAAGTCTTGTGAGTTTCTAAGTCTTTACTTCATGTCGTATTCATTTGTTTTCTCGCAAATTCCCGTTTCTCTTTTCTTTCATTACATGATTTTGCACAATGGGGACATTGTGCGATTTGGTTTGGGGAAGGGTTTTGCGTCGCATATCATTTGCTTGCATTCACGTTTACATTTTGTTTTGCATTGTCCATTTCATTTCTCATATATACAGAAAATCTAATAAAAAATTGAAAATTTTCAAAATTTTCAAAAAAATTTTACGTTTATTTTAGCATATAGGTCGAGTCGGAACGTTAGTATTTCAATGATGACATTGCATTTACAGCTGTTTACGCCTAAGCCTTGCTAATTAACATGTTATTAGTAGAATCGTATAAGTGCAGATCTACGAGTTTTCGTTAATTATTTGCTGAACTTGAAACTTGACTTAGATTTTTGGCAAACTACATCATATTTCTGAGATTTAGAGCCTATAACTGGTGACATTCCTGACCAGTTCATTTAGGATTGTGTGTAGTTACTCCTTGTGAGACATGTTACGTAAATTTGCATAAATATGAACTTGATCTGCTTAATACCTGTGTGCATTCGGTTTGTGGTTAGTTGACACATGTGGTAGAGGTTTCCCTTTATTCGTTTTGCCCATAAGCTTCACACTGCCAAAAATAGCCTTTTTGTCCCCACTACTACATCCTACATTTAGCCTGCCCTTGTCAAGCTAGTAGTCTATGTTCTTGGGATTGTTACTTAGTTTTTGGTAGCATTTGATCTTATTGAGATCTTTTTGGGTAAATGAAAGGAAGGAAAGAAAGAAGTTGAAAAGAAAAGAAAAAAAAGGGAAAAAATGATTCGGAAAAAAAAGAGTTCTGTATTGTTCAAGGCAGACGATCGACTGCCAATTCTGGTCGATCGACTGAGGTTCGAAAGAAAAGAAGAAATCAGTTCGCATAAATTCTAAATCCTTATCTTATGGCGATTTTTGCTCCCATGTTGCATTAGTATCTTATGGGGAGTTAGTTGATTACTTTTATACTGGAGATTGTGAGATTTGTGCTTGCTATAACACCGTTTCAATTGAATTTTGAGCAAGAAGTTGGATGTTGTCATATGGTTCTGTTTTGGTACTAGCTTGATCACCTGTACCTCCACTTTTCCATAAATGTTTTGCCTCTTCTTACCCATACCTCACATATCCCATATATACCTCGGCATGTGTCATGGTCATTTGTTGGTTGGAATGCATATGTACGGTTATAGAGATTATTTTCATATTATATTGCAAGCATGTTCTCATAGGTCGTAGTTAGGTGAGAGTCTCTACAAAATGAATTCTTTCTATCCTCTTATATATTCACCTGTGCTTATGAGTGATTTGAGCGACCCGTGAGAGTCCGATTTGATAAGTCTCTATAGTTGACGGTTCAGCAGTCTTTAACGACTTCATAACTCGGTTGCATGATTCATAGTTGCTAATTGATTGTTAGTTGCATTAAAATGGTTTAGGCTTTACATGTTGAAATTCGCTCTGAGATTGAACTCGTTCCATTAGGTCATTAGATCGAGTTTAGTTCTTGCTTGGGGACAAGCAAGGGTTTGGTTTGGGGAAGTTTGATGCGTGTCATTTATATGATGTTTTACATCCTGTTTTACACGCATTTCAGAGCACATTTTAGTATTTTATGCTACCATTTCCCCTATTTCCGTCTACTTTCGTGTTTTTGTACATTATTGCAGAAATGTGAAGAATTCAACGGAAATTGAGCTAAATCCGTCCCCGAGTATCCTGCATTGCATTTGCAAGAAGTATTCACTTAAGGAATGAGCTTGGTGCGCATTTCAAGGCCCAAAAGACAAATCCACGAGATTTTAGAAGTCAAGTACCAACTAAAGCAGTCGATCGACCAGTAACCTTAGTCGATCGACCAACTCACGGGATCCAGAAGCTACTGTACACTGCATCCCAGTCGATCGACCGGTCCCAGCAGTCGATCGACCACACTGCTACTTCAGACGAGAATTAAAAGATCGCGGAAAAGCAAGCCCATTGTATTTAGGTTTTGGAAATAAAAGTTACATTAGTTTGCTATATAACGTAACCTAGAAACATCAGAATAAGAGGGAATCATTACCTCGTTTTACATTCAGTTTTAGTTTATCAAATAATTAGGGTTCGGGATATTATTTCGCATTGGATTTTCGTTGTGCTTTCAATCATTCCGTTACAATCCTTCTGCAATTTCGGTATTCCCTTACTCTTATTTTAGTTCATCTTTATTGCGTTAATAGTATAGAAATTGTTAGTTAGTTTCCCGAAACCGTAATCCTCATTTTATGTTAATCGTTTGCTCTTTTATTTCAAGCATGAATTCTTCTGTTTATTTAGTTAATTTCATTGTTGTTATCATCCCTAGTATGAGTAGCTAACATAATCGTGCTAGGATGTAGGGGAACTATAGATTAGGCGGCATAGAATAAACACGGCCTGATTCGCGTGTTGGTCGATCGACTGCCATACCTGGTCGATCGACTGACCACGTGAGGTTTTCCCTTCGTTTTAATTGTTTTAATTCTTTATTCGACGAATCGAGTGCACACGACTAGTTGAATGTTTAGGATTCGACTGACCCATTAGATCGAGAGATAGGGACAGTTGATTGACCACCAATTAAAATGACTAAACTATGCTGAGATCGAAAGATAGGTAAAGTTTAGATTGTAAGTCACTTTTCAGGACGAGAGTCAGTATTAGTGATATTAGGGGCTTATAGCGAGATCGAAAGATGCTATCTGTTAAGAGTGGACCGAGAGGACCTCTTGTTTTCCCACCTCATTTGTTTGATTTATACCGTCTTAGCTTGCTGTCGCCGAAACTATAGTGAACCGACCATCCTAGTACCCTTCTTTATATTTGATTTAATATTTTCCTTTAGTTTATTGTCTTTTATTGCTATTAGCTGTAGACCAAATCAAATCAACCCCTACATTTGTTACCTTAGATTGAATTAGACAACTATTAATTACATTCGCCTCCTTGTGGTTCGACCCTGTTACCACTAGCCTAGGTTAGTTTTAATAGGAAATTATAAATATTATTTTTGGTACTCACAACGACGGGTATCAGGCCACCGGAAAGACTCCATTTGAGATGTGGAGAGGATGAGTTCCTAATTTATCCTACATGAAAATTTGGGGATGTGATGCTTA
Organism: Silene latifolia; assembly: GCF_048544455.1. Classification (NCBI taxonomy): domain Eukaryota; kingdom Viridiplantae; phylum Streptophyta; class Magnoliopsida; order Caryophyllales; family Caryophyllaceae; genus Silene; species Silene latifolia. The sequence goes on from NC_133526.1 coordinate 58,935,572, forward strand.
CGTCAAGACAAAGAATGACAACAAGCTTGCCCCAAGATCCGAAAAATGCACCTTTGTAGGTTACCCCTCGAATTCTCGAGGATACTACTTCTACAAACCTCAAGATAACAAAGTGTTTGTGTCTTGCGAGGCTGTCTTCTTAGAAAGAGACTTTATTTCTAAGAGACAGAGTCGGAGAAATTTTGAACTTGATGAAGTTCAAGAGCCACAAACCGAGGTAGAGACGCAAGAAGATGTTCCTTCGTCGTCTAACGCGGTTGTTCCTCCTCCACTAAGAAGAACAAGTCGAGTTATTCGCCATCCTGATCGATATGTGGGACTTATCGAAGAAGATGGAACACTCAATGTGTTGCTTTTAGAAAGTGACAAGGCCGCAATCTCTAATCCTAATTCCTCCTTATGGCTTGAAGCCATCAAGTCCGAAATGGATTCTATGCATGAAAACCAAGTTTGGGACTTGGTAGATTTGCCTAAAGGGGCAAGACCTCTTCAAAGCAAATGGATTTTCAAAGTCAAAAATGGCATAGAAGGACATGATGATGTCTACAAAGCTAGGCTAGTGGCAAAAGGATTTACTCAAGTCCAAGTTCTCCATTATGATGAGACCTTCGCCCCCGTAGCCATGCTAAGATCCATACAGATTTTGTTAGCGACTGCCGCATTTCATAATTATGAAATATGGCAAATGGATGTCAAAACCGCTTTTCTAAATGGGCATTTAGAAGAGGAGGTGTACATGATACAACCCGAAGGTTTTGTTGATTCTAAGAATCCTAACAAAGTGTGCAAGCTTAAGAGATCCATTTATGGTCTTAAGCAAGCATCTAGAAGTTGGAATCATCGATTCAATCATGTTATAAAGGAGAATGGTTTCAATCGAAGTGTTGAGGAACCATGTTTATACATGAAATTTAGTGGGAGCAATGTTGTGTTCCTAATATTGTATGTCGATGACATACTACTCATTGGAAATGATATTCCAATGTTGTCTTCTGTTAAGAAGTGGTTAGGTAACCACTTCCAAATAAAGGATTTAGGAGAGGCACAACGCATGGATAAATCTAAAAGGGGTTTGGTACCTATGGTAAGTCAAGAATCTTATGTTTATAAGATTCTACGACAGTTCAGCATGGATAAATCTAAAAGGGGTTTGGTACCTATGGTAACTGGGACTATATTGAGCAAGACTCAATCTCCCTCCGAACCCCATGATGTTGAACGCATGAAGATGATCCCTTATGCTTCCGCTGTTGGATCAATCATGTACGCCATGATATGCACACGTCCTGATGTCTCGTATGCCTTGAGGATGAGGAGTAGATATCAAGGAAATCTAGGTGAGAGTCACTGGATAGCCGTCAAGAACATCCTTAAGTACTTGAGAAGAACTAAGGATTCTATCTTAGTGTTTGGAGGAGACACCGAGCTACATGTTAATGGATACACGGACTCGAGTTTTCAAACGGATAGAGATGACATGAAATCACAAGCTGGTTTCGTTTTCATGCTTAATGGTGGTGCCGTTAGCTGGAGAAGCTTCAAAGAAGTCAGAATCATGCGGATTCAACAACGGAGGTCGAGTACATTGCAAAGATCGGAAGCTCGCCAAGGAAGTCAGTGGATCAAGCAATTCACGGAAGGTCTAAGAGTAGTACCTACCGCCAATGATCCCATCACTCTCTATTGTGATAATAGTGGGACGATCTTCCAAGCTAAGGAGCCAAAATCTAGTAATAGATCTAGACATGTACTTAGAAAATATCATGTAATAAGAGATTTCATTGAAAGAAAGGAAATAGCGATTTGTAAGGTTGGGACGGATGACAACATAGTTGATCCGCTCACCAAGCCTTTATCGCAGGCCAAGCATGAGGGACATGTTGAGTCCATGGGACTTAAACGTGTACCAAGTTTATGTTAGATTTTGAAATGAAATAAAAGTGTTGTTTTTGTTCATGTTCATAATCGAATTTGTCTTTTATCTTTTCTTTATACATTGCTACATCCAAACGGGTTGTAGTGACATTTGAACCCCGTTAAAGTGAACACGGATTAACATAGTATTCGCCCATAGTCACTTGTATGAGGTGACATCTCGAAGTGACTAGAGTGTGATGCGATTGATGGCAAGTTCAAGGGCCATGGAGTCATATGAGAATGACTAGTCGATCACATAGGCAGACTGTTAGGAACATTTTGTCAGGCCTTACGACTGCTTATAGAGTTCTGGCAAATTTATATAGCCTGGTCGTGGCGAGAGCTACTATAGTATTCTAATGAGTCGATTCTTTTTACTAAAGACTATTCGCCTAAGATGGCACAGTTTCAGATTAACTTTGATTTGTGTTACTACGACCTTCGTAAATGGGGTCAAATGGGCATATTTTGGGTTATGATGGCTGTGGCTAGTCGAAGGGAATGAGTGCGATAGGAATTGTCCACCCCTAGTCAGGGTTATAACAATATCTCAGGGCCACTCGACGAGTAATGAACTAGAAATGCGTGGCCACGCTCGGAAGATATCTATGATAGATAAATCCGGTCAATCAGTTATTCTCCAGATCGAGGAAACCACTCTCGATATGATCACTTGCAAGTACGACCTGAAAGACACCTTGCATTGAGTGGGAGATAGTAATAGGACAAGAGAATTGGTGACGCACACTTGTCGAGGACAAGTGGGAGATTGTTGGAATATGTGTCCTCCGACAATAATGCGATCACAACTGTTGATCATGATGATCACATGTTTAAGTCTCATTTAAAAGAATACAATTGGGAAGTAATATTTTACTGTCAACTGGTCCACACATATCGGTAATGGTTGGCTGACTAGAGTTTGACATTACTGTCGTGAGACGGTGGTGACCAGTTGATCCCCTTAGGTCATACCTAAAGGGTAACATTCTTAATTGATCATTTAATTGATCGTATGATGATACGGGTCAATTAAATTACTTCAAATTGACGGACGATTTTGGAAGTAATATTTACGTGTCTCATTGTAATTTTGATTAAATAAGATACTGTCTAAGTAATCGAATTGTTTTATTACTTAGATGAAATTATTGTTTAAGGAAACAATTGCATTTGAATGAATAAATTTTTATAAATACAAGATATTGTGATTTATAATTGGTAAATTATTTTGCCACAAGTAATTATGAATTACTAAGTCGATTTTGTATATGACGTATTTTTATTAATGCGTTGATTTTTAATATGTTAAAAATACATAACAATTTCATGTGACAAATTGACAAAAATAAAATGGAGTCCATTTTATCTATTTGGACCGAAATAATGGGGTAGTATTAGCAATATATTATGTTAATTGAGTTAGTGAAAAACATGATCATATTAGCCTAATACTAGCCATGCATACCTACTTGTTCTTGTGAAGACAAACTTGTGCATGCATTGGCTCCCTCTCTTATCTCCTTCCCACCGGTTTTGAGAAGACAAAAATAGAGAGCTTTTGCTCTATTATTCATTCATTCAAATACACACAATATTTCTAATGTAAGAAAGAAGTGAGCTCTCTAAGAAAACTAGAGATATAAAACCTCCAATCTTCTTCCTCTCTTAGCCGAATTAAGAGAGCCAAATATAAATATTTTGGGTCATTTTAAATTAAATTAATATTGTTCTAGTAATAATAATATTAATTTTTGTTAAGAGTTTACCTTGGGTATTATTCCTTGGGAGGGATTCTACACTTGAATCCTTGTTCATCCAATTAAGGAAAGCTCAAGAACAAGAGAGTAGGAGAACTCTCTTGTGCCCTTTGATAAGAAATATCAATGTAAGAATGAAGATTTCTTCCTTATTTTCTTTATTGTTTGCATGCATAAGATCAATGTTTAATTTTATGACTAAATTAAAATAAAACATATATGATTATGTTACGTAAAGAGATCTAGATTTCTAAGAATTATATGACCCATTTTATTTGTATGATCATATATCACTAGTCAATTTATTGTATGTAATTTAATTAATTTGTAAAATGATATTTATGTGATAAATATGCATTAAATTAATTAATAACATGTAAAATACTACATGTGACATATTGTGTGACAAATGACAAATTCACAAAATAAAATGGTGGTCAATTTTATGGTATATGGACCGAAATGGAGGGAGTGTAAATGGGTGTGATTATTTTATTATATGTGATAAAATATATAAAATTGCACCTAGCCTAACATAGCTTATACTACCTACATTTTGATAAGATAAAAAGCAAAAAGGAGATTCCATTTTGGCTTGTTCTCCTTGCCTCCCACCGGTTGCATGCTTCAAGTATGAGAACATTTTGTTCTCATTTTACTTGTTCATTCATTCACTTATTATCTTGCATGCAAAACTCTCATATACTCATCCTTCTTTCTAGTTTTTCCTCAAACAAGATTTTGAGATTCACAAGCATTTGTTCATCCATTGTAATATCACAATAACATTACTAGTGTAGTAATAGTAATAATATTAGAATCATTTTAAGGGTACTAGTATAATAATCTAGTTAATTAGTATACTAGTTTAAGGGTAAGTCTTGGGTGCAATCTAAGGAGGATTTCTATACTTGGTATCTTGAAGGATCATCCAACACATTAAGCTCAAGAACAAGTGAAGGAAGGTGACCTTACTTGTGCCCTATATTTCGACCCATGTAGCAATGTAAGAGGCATTGTTTTTCTTATAAATCTTTCATTTTGTTATGCACTAGATCTAAAGAACAAATAATTAAGAAGTTAATTAGTTCACTATTAGAGGAGTCTAATAATAGGCATTTAAACCTAACATACGTATCCACCTGAAGAGGTGAAATCAAACAATGATCATAGTTCGAAGTGTCTTGTAATTTTTGATTGGGTTTTGTGGTTGTATCCCTCATGTATAAGAAGGACTGCCTACGTATCCACCTGAAGAGGTGAAATAAAACCATGCTCGTGGTTCAGGGGGTTTTTGTTTGAGTCCGAATGGATGTTGCCTTTGACAGATCAAAGGACATTTGAAACGGGTAAGGTGCCGCAAATTAGACTCGAGAAAACATGCAATTTCAAATCAGAACGCGTTGAGGAACTTGACTTGAAGAGGGTTAAGATGGTTGCTAGTTGTAAAACTAGGGTTAGGTCGTTGGTTGCTACGGTTTAAGGGTAGTATTTCTTGAGTTGGTCTAGGTTGGTTGGGTTTGTAAAATCCTCCCCGTCTAGGTCACTCAGTCTCACTGCTCCCCCCAAAAGTATTTTCTTGACTAGGTATGGCCCGGCCCAGTTGGGTTTGAACTTTCCCCTCGGATCGACGGGTAATGGTGCTCGAACTGACTTGAGGACCAAGTCGCCCTCCTTGATGTTCCTGGGTTTAACCTTCTTGTTGAATGCCCGTTGTATATGTCGTTGGTATAGCTGGATGTTGTGCAAGGCGTTGAGCCGCCGCTCGTCTAGAAGAGTGAGTTGTTCGTACCTTCGATGGGTCCATTCCGCCTCAGGGACCTGACTCTCCAGTAGAATGCGTAGAGAAGGGGCCTCTAACTCCACCGGTTGAACCGCCTCCATACCGTATGCTAGGTAGAAGGGCGTGGCGCCTGTTGGTGTTCGGATGGAGGTTCGATATCCCCAGAGTGCAAATGGGAGTTTGCTCGGCCAATCGCGTTAGTTGTCTTGCATTTTCTTGATAATGGTGACAAGAGTTTTGTTAGATGCCTTCACCGCTCCATTGGTTTGGGGACATTAGGGGGATGATCGATGTCGTTTGATCTTGTATTTGTCCAGCAAGACCTGAGTTTCCGCCCGGAAGTGAGAGCCTTGATCGCTGATGATTTCATGGGGTACCCCATATCGGTAGATGATGTTGTTTTGGATGAACTTGGCGACTTGTTTGGCGGTCAAGACTGCATTTGACTGTGCTTCCACCCATTTTGTGAAATAGTCGATGGCGACGAGTACGAAGCAATGCCCCTTAGTGCCTACCGGGTCGACTTTTCCGATGATGTCGATGCCCCAGGTTGAGAAAGGCCAGGGTGATGTCATGGTGTATAAAAGGGATGGTGGTATGTGTTGTATGTTGGCGTAGATTTGGCAGTTGTGGCAATGTTTGATGTAGTTGCGGTAATCGGCTTCCATGGTGGTCCAATAGTAACCTAACCGTATGATTTTTCTAGTAAGGATCATTGCGCTCATGTGAGGGCCACATTCTCCGTCGTGGACCTCTCCCATGACTTTTTTGGCTTTGTGATGGTCAATGCAAAGGAGGAGAACCCCCTGGGGTGTCCGTTTATATAGTTGATCTTGGTTTATCATGAATTGTGATGCAAGTAAATGGATGGCTCTTTGTCCTCTTGGATCAGAGTTGGGAGGGAATTCGTTTTTTGGTTTTGTAGTTGAGGATGGCTTGGTACCAGGGTTCGACATGGCTTTCCTCGTCTCTGTTAATGGCGCAAATGTTTGCTGGCTCGCTTCTTCTCTCGACACATAGGGGCATCGATGTCATGTCGTCAGGTATAGTGACGAGCGCGACAAGTTTCGCTAGGGCATCGGCAAATTGATTTTCCTCTCGTGGCAAGTGGAAGTAGTCGACTTGGTCGAAGAACTTGGTCTCTTGATTGATTTTTGCTCGGTAGGGAGCTAAGTTATCACTTCGGATCTTCCATGATCCGGACACCTGATTGATGATGAGCGAGGAGTCGCCGTGGACCCTCAGTCTCTTGATGCCAAGTGTTATGGCTGCTTGTAGACCGATGAGGCATGCTTCATATTCAGCGACATTGTTGGTGACGGCGAAGTCTAGCTTGACCGAGATCAGAACATGTTCTCCTTCTGGTGATATTAGAAGGATTCCTACCCCGAACCCTCTCAGATTAGATGCACCATCGAAGTATATGTCCCATGCGTTGAAGTCGGCACAAAGGATGTCTTTGTCAGAAAGTGACCATGTGTCGGTCGTTGGATCCTCGTTGACGAGATTTTCTGCTAGGAAATCGGCGACCGCCCTTCCCTTGATAACCTTGAGGGGTACAAAATAAAGATCAAATTCGGACAACATGAGTGTCCACCTAGACAGCCTTCCGTTTAGTACGGGTTTCTCGAAGATGTACTTGACTGGGTCCATCTTGGAATAGATGTGGACCGTGTAGCTGAGCATGTAATGTCGCAGCTTCTTTGTCGACCATACTAGGGCAAGGCATGTCTTTTCCTGTTTGGTGTACTCTGTCTCGTACTCAATGAACTTTTTGCTGATGCAGTAGATGGCTCGCTCTTCACCCTTGACTGTTTGTGCTAGCATCGCTCCCATGGCTGTGTCCGCGACAGTCAGGTATAAGGATAAGGGAATCCCTTGTTGAGGTTGCATGAGGATAGGAGGTTTGGATAGGATTTCCTTTATCCTGTCGAAGGCCTTCTGACTGTCGTCGTCCCAATCAGTGTGATCGAAGGCGCGAAGCTTCTTGAAGATTGCTTCACAAATCATGGTGAGCTTGGCTATGAAGCGGCTGATGAATTGAACCTGACCGAGAAATCCCCGAATCTCCTTCTCGTTCTTAGGCCGAGGCATTTGCTGAAGGGTTTTGATTTTGGTTGGATTAATCTCAATGCCTCTCTTGCTGACGACATGTCCCAAGAGTTTTCCGGAGGTGACCCAGAATGCACATTTCTGAGGATTTAGTCTCATGTTATACTTCCTCAGACGAACGAAGAATTTCCGGAGGGCGCTGATGTGGCCGTCCCGCTCTCTTGATTTGACGATCATATCATCGACATATATCTCTATCTCCTAGTACATCATATCATGCAGGAGAGTGGTAGTGGTTCTTTGATAGGTTGCCCCGACATTGATGAGGCCGAAGGGCATGACCGTGTAGCAGTACGTACCCCACTGTGTAGTGAAAGCAGTCTTGTGCATGTCTTCCTCAACCATTTTGATCTAGTTGTACCCAGCATACCCATCCATGAATGATAGGAGGGCGTGCTCGGCGGTATTATCCACCAGAATGTCAACATGTGGCAAAGGGAAGTCGTCCTTTAGACTTGCCTTGTTCAGATCCCTGAAGTCGACGCAAACCTGAATCCTCCCGTCTTTCTTCGGTACAGGAACAATGTTGGCCACCTAGTAAGAGTACTCCAACACTTTGATGAACCCGGCCTTAAATTGTTTATCCACTTCTTCTTTGATTTTTAGGGCTCATTCGGGACGCATTCAACGCAACTTTTGCTTCACGGGTTTAGCTCCGGGTTTAAGGGTATCCGGTGCTCGGCAATTTCCCTGTCGATCCCAAGCATATCTTTTTAGGACCAGGCGAATACGTCCTTGTATTCGTGGAGGAGGTCAATGAACTGTTGTCTTTCCGAGGGGTCAAGGGTTGTCCCTATCCTAAGTTCTTGAGGTGTGTTGTTGGTCCCTACGGTAATAGGTTCGGTCTCCTCAATGATGGGGGTCCTGGTTTCCCGTTTGTCAAGTTCTTTGGCTAGGTGAGGTGGGCAGTCACTCAAGTCAAATTCCTCATAGTCATTCAGAATTGCATTGCAGTTAAATTGAGACGAGTCATAAGCAAACTTAGCGTTCATTAAGTTGACACAAGCGAAAAGCTCTTAGAGGACAGACAACTCATGGTCAGTCAGAGGCGACACAGCAGAGGAGGTGGACCCTAGAACAGGCTCCAGGTTGTCTCCTTCCATGGGAGTGGGGATGACCCTAGTAGACTCAGCCTCTGAAGCAGCCACAAGCTTGTAATAAAACAGCGGGAAGGGGACCTTGACTGGGACATCAGGAGCGTTAGGAGCTATGACAGACTCTGACTCTGACTCAGACTCAGATTCTTCCTCACTTCCCTCTATGAACATAGGGCCTTCTCCAGTTGTGATCTTGAGAATGCGGCCTTGGCGATCGGTCCACTTGACAGTTTTCCTCAAGCCTTGTGTAGCTTTCTCCGGGTCAGTGTCGGAGATCAAGGCGGTGGAGTCAAACTGGTTGTCCCTCGGAGCAATATTAATGATGTCCTCATAGTCGAGGTGTGGGAAATCATATTTTAAATATCACATATTTTAGTTTAAAGTTTTAGTCATAAAAACTTAAAGATCTTATGCATGAAAAACTAGAATAAGAGTAAGGAAAAAACGTTTCATACCATATGAATATTTCGGCCAAATGGGCACAAATGAAGTCTCCTACCTTACTTGTTCTTGAGTTTTCCATATATTAGGATGATCCTTCAAAGACCTCAAGTATAGAAGTCACTCCTCTTGATTGCACCCAAGATTATCCCTTATCCCCACTAAATAATATTAGCTAGATATTAGTTTAGTAGTTTACCTTAAAATTGATTACTAACACTCATATATTACATTAATACTTTTAGTAATCTTTTATGAACAATTTGAATCAAAAATCTCATGTTTTGATGAAGAAAAGGATGAATATGTGAGAGAGAGAAACTTTTGCATGTGTATGAATACAAGTGTGTAAAAATGAGAGAATAAAATTCTCTCTACTACATACACAAAACCGGTGGAGGGAGTATTATGTGGCCAATGCATGGTCTTTTCTTTTACTTTTGTTCTTGTTTAGTAAAGTAGGTGTAAGACTACCCTACATTATAGGTAATCATAGTGTTTTATTTATCCATTACACAAAACACCCACTCACCCATACTACCTCCAATATTTCGGTCATATGAGATAAAATGGACCTCCATATTATTTTGTCAATTTGTCACTTGTCACACAATATGTCACATGTAGTATGTTACATGTTATTAATTAATTTGATGCATATTTATCACATAAATATCATTTCATGAATTAATTAAATTATATACAACAAATTGACTAGTAATACTTGATCACATAAATAAAATGGGTCATATAATTATAATTTGCAACATTTTGTAATTATAAATAACCATTCATTGTTATCTCTATTGTTTCTCAAACAATAAACAATTTTAGTAACAAGACATTTCAATTACTAAAATAAATCTTATTTAATTCTATTACAATAAGATATCAATATTCTCTCTCACAAATGAATTGTTCAATTTTAAGGAATTGATCAACTTGTATCGTCGTACAATTAATCAACTTTACAGATAAGGGCATCATCCTTTAGGTGTGACCTTAAGGGATCAACTGACCACCACCGTCCCACGACAGTAACGTCAAACTCTAGCAAGCCAATCGTTACCGATTAATGTTGATCAGTTGACTATAAAATGAATCATCCCTTATGTATTCTTAAAATGAGATTTAAACATGTGGTCAATATGATCGACAATTGTGATCGCATTATTGTCGGAGGACACATATTCCAACAATCTCCCACTTGTCCTCGACAAGTGTGCGTCACCAATTCTCTTGTCCTATTACTCTCTCCCACTCAATGCAAGGTGTCTTTCGGATCGTACTTGCAAGTGATCATATCGAGAGTGGTTTCCTCGATCTGGAGAATAACTGATTGACCGGAATTCATCTACCATAGATACCTTCCGAGTGTGGCCACGCATTTCCAGTTCATTACTCCTCGAGTGGCCCTGAGATATTGTTTTAACCCTGACAAGGGGGTGGACAATTCCTATCGCACTATTCCCTTCGACTAGCCACAGCCATCATAACCCAAAATATGCTCATTTGACCCCATTTACGATGGTCGTAGTAACATAAATCAAAGCTAATCTGAAACTGTACCATCTTAGGCGAACAGTCTTTAGTCAAAAGTAGCGACTCATTAGAATACTATAGTAGCTCTCGCCACGACCAGGCTTTATAAATTTGCCAGAACTCTATAAGCGGTCACTGCCCGATAAAGTGTTCCCAACAGTCTGCCTATGTGATCGACTAGTCATCTCACATGACTCTATGGCACTTGAACATGCCATCAATCGCATCACACTCTAGTCACTTCGAGACGTCACCTCATATAAGTGGCTATGGGCGAATACCATGTTAATCCGGGTTCACTTTAACGGGGTTCAATATTGTCTCTACAACCCGTTTGGATGTAACAAAGTATAAAAGGAGTTTTCAGATATAAAAACTCGAACGACAAATGTGATTATCACATATGAATAGTCAATACCTGATTACTACTTCATATTCTATAATCCAGTTTGATCTTGAATGTAGTTGTTCATCTCTATTCAATTGAAATGACATGACCCATCATGTTAAGCCTATGATAAGGCTTTGGTTAGTAGGTTTTATCAACTTCTTGTACCTTACTCAACCTTACTACATACTCGTTTTCCTTTGTAATGTATACATTTGCATTACAAAACTTTCTGAGTACGTGTCGAGATCCAATCAAGACATAGGCCCTCTAGCCTTAGAATAGCTCCCACTATTTTCACAGTGTGCGGGACTCATCCTTCTTGCACATCCCATGATAGCAAGTGTACTCAATTTCCATTGCAAATATTTCTCATTGTTCTTTATTGCCTGGAACGATTCTAGAAAAATCTTTATCTTAAATAACCCAGCCACAATGGTATCTTAACCATCCTGATGTGTTATGATTATGGTTTTGTCGGAAACCATGCGCAATCTCAATTGTCAATTGTCATTTGTGTAACACCCTTACAGAAAATTGCACCAAAAACACTTTGCTTTACATCCTTAATGCTTCTGCAAGCACTTAAGGGTAATTTTTATGGCATACTTGGTAACTATTACTTAAATTCGATTTGAAACAATTCATCATACTCAAAGTATATGAAGTGTTATACATCATTTCCTATTTTGATCTGGTTGAACTAGTCATGAATCTTATCAACATAAGACTTCTTATTTGACGCTAATATCATGTGGATTTATATCCATAAATCTGGATATTAAAGATGTATTATATTTCTCCAAGTCTTAAATCATTCGCAATGATCAATGTGTCATCCACATATAAGACTAATTAAAATTACCGTAACTCCACTAAACTCTATGTATAAACACAACTTCTCGACTTATCGAGAAAAGTTTTATAACATGATCAAAACATTGATTCCAACTGATTGATGTCCTACTTCACATTATCTTAGGATTGCAAGAATCTACAAAACTCAAGACATGTATTGAATACATTCCTTCTAATTGAAGAAGTGAGTTTTAGATTCAGTCGCTATATGTATATCATCATAATGAAATACAATCCCTAAGAAGATCCGAATAGTGCAAAACACTTTGCAACTAATCAAGCTATGATATCTCTCTTTGATATCCAACAGTTCGACTTGGAATTTATTTCGGATTTTCATGGCTCTAAGCCTTGTATTTAGTTGTGACTTAAACACTCTCATGTAAGTCATATGTTCATTACTTTCCAGCAGTAATTAACTTGAATCAAACAATTTCTTTGTAAGCTGCAAGCTCTTTAGTTTTTAAAAGTAACACTAATTCATCATCTTCAACAAGCGATGACTTTAACCTCCTAGATTCTGAAGAAACAACGTCTTACACAAAATGTCTCATGTACCCAAGAAAGACCAGTTTCTTGCGACATAACATTCTTTGTGGCTCTTGAATAATTTCTCCCACTCTGTCTTATAGAAATAAACTTGTATTCTAGAAAGACAGCTTCACGAGCCACAAACTCGCTGTACTCGTGATTATAGTAAGGAAAAATGAGCATTTGTTTCTTGTGAAAACTTACAAGCATGGTACTCTACCATTTCATATCTCATATGATTCGTTTTAGATTTAGTGGAAAAATAATTTAGACAAAAATGATAAAATACCCAAAAGGATCAAGTAACTCAAAGTAACTTGATTAAAGTTCAAACCATATCGTATAGCGTTTGATTTCTTATCCAACCACACATTATCCCATAATGCGTGCTAAGAGAGATTAACTTGTGATACTATATCATATTTCATTTGGCTTATATCAAAGTCTTCACTTTGATAATCACATCACGACTAAATCGTGATTCTTTGAACTCTTTGAACTTCTTCAAAGATTTCTCTATTTACCTTATTAAGTGAACACATTAGCGTCAACTTAAATCGTTGGTAAAAGAAAATGATCAACCAATTTTGGATATATGATTTACAACCTCGATCTCCTTTTCAACCACAAGGCACGAGACATCTTGCTTTGAATACAAGATACGCATATACCATAAGATTAACAATCTAATGGTTTCAAGAGTACTCGATAACTCTTTGCGTTAATCATTCCAGAATCTAAGGTTCAATATTGGGTTACCAATTTGAGTCTTGCATCATCTACATGATGTATCATTCTAGTTTGGTTTAGAATATAATCACCTTGATGATGGGCTAGCCATACATCAAATCATGGCGTATAGGGTCACAAAAGTGAAACCTCTTTTGTATCTTAACATGTTTATATTCTTATTTGGAGTTTATGCACTTAATAGTCACAATTAAGTACAACTTTAAACTCAAAAACTAGATTGAGTACACAATGACTCTATCTTTCAACATCATTGTTGCTAGTCGTCATATTCTAATAATCCTATGTATCAAATACAATGATGAAAACCTCCACTGGTTTCTAATATTGACGAAGTAGTACTAGCAAAATTTATGTCAATCAAATAAACATTTAAAGAAGAAGGTCCCATTAGATGTCCCACAACTAACTTGTTGATTCTTCAATAATTTGGGGTAGTTTCCTTTCTAGCTTCCAACAATTAAGATAATGGAAACTTTATCGGCCGGGATTGGTAGGTTTAGTATCGTTATTCTCAATAACTTTACTTTTAACATTACCTTGTATCAATTCCATCTTAATTTTACTTCTTTGAACTTCGTCCTTTTCTTAACGGTTTAAGAGAATTCTCCACTCATTTCAATGAGTCTTTGCTTAGAGAAGCAAAATTGAATTTCATGAAGACTACTCTTCATTCGTTTGTTTTAGTCTTAAAACTTTCATTGAAGTGGTTTCGGTATTTTGGTCAATTTTGATTTCCAACAAATCTAGTTACCAAAATGATGTAACGTTTCAAGGTGCTTAACTCAATTAAGCATATGAGAAACATTCATTGTAAGTAGATATGTTAGTCAAGAATCAAAAACCCTTTTGATCATGAATAACTTTTATCTATACTCTTCACAAGAGATCCTTCCAATGGATAACACGAGGTTTTAGAAGAAAATTCATATTTGTCTTTAGTTACAATGTTTTAATGGAGATTTGAATCAAAAACCGAAATGATATCGTATATGAATTGTGGTAAAGAAATAGAACAATATGATATTGGAATAGTGGAAAACATAACATTTATCGTTTTATTAATACTTCTAAATAACAAGTAAAGCATTTACATAGTGACCTCTACCCAACTATGATAAATGATTCCAAGACCCAAATTCATATTAACTTGGGCACGATGTGGCCGATGAATCCCTTATCAATATAACTCGGTGGATTAACTCTTTAATCGATTCTACTTTTAGAACTCTTGGTCGATAAAATTACATTAACATTTATCTTAAGCTCGGAACACATGCAACTACGGTTACGAATACTTCCGTTGAGCTCAATCCAAATTTCGAATAAATGTGTCCATGATCCAAACCCACATTAACTTGGGCACGGTGTAGCCGATAAATCCCTCATCAAGATGAATTCGGTGGATAGACATTTATCACCCACTTCCCCTACGTAACAAGGTTTGTACCCCGGTGTGGCCGAGTGCACTCCCTCACGAAATAGGTTTTCATGGTTTCTACTTTTTGGTAAGGCTAAGTCTCAATTGTTTATTTTAGCGTGAGGTCATGTGAATTTATTATCTATCACGTTTTAAGTGAACTAAAGCGGTGAACTACGATAATTGTAATTGACACGGTCGATAAACTCGATAAAATGACAATGCATGTTTAGTTATGGCGATTTAGCGATGCATGCAACATATAAATAAAATGCAAAGCATAAATAAAATCCTAGTATGGCCTTTCTAAAATAGTAAATCTAATTAACTATTACATATTCGGAAACCAACTCCTTTGGTCCCTTGAACTTCGGTCTTGGCACGCATTTCAAGGCAACACTTTCTTTAATGGATCGCCTTCTTGAGTGGCACCGTCTTCAAGGTACTCCGGAATAAATAAATTACATAATAAATTACATAATTTCCTATTTTACATTTGTAATTAAAAATAAAAATAAATCTATTAAATTACAAAACGGTGATACGAGATAACAATAAATTACAACCAAATCGATATTCTCATACATTTCGGGTAATATCAATTAAAAACTAAGGCCATACTAAGTAAAATTACATAATTCAAAAATTACATAAAATTAAAATATGACAATCATAACTAAAATGCAACATTATAATATGTATGAACATGCCCAATTTTATGCTAAATCGCCTTTATAGAGCCAATATCGTATATTAATCGGTTTTTACGGATTTGCGTGATTTAACCTTTTAAAATCACAATAATTACATAAATTCATATTTATGTACAAGTTAATTACCCTAACCAACTTAGGACTCAAAATTAGTCTCCACTAACATATTGACAATAATTAACTTATATTTCTTAATATTGTTCATAAATGGACTCAAAATACCAAATTTTGCCATAAACTTCAAATTAAATCATAAAAATTTCAAATAATTTCAAAATTTTAAATTTAAACTCATGAACATTCTGGAAAAATACCATGACACTCATAATGCTCAAAAACATAGGTTAAAAATTTCCAAAATTTATCGAGGAAAAACA
Source organism: Silene latifolia (assembly GCF_048544455.1). Taxonomy (NCBI): domain Eukaryota; kingdom Viridiplantae; phylum Streptophyta; class Magnoliopsida; order Caryophyllales; family Caryophyllaceae; genus Silene; species Silene latifolia. The sequence continues at coordinate 58,951,261 of NC_133526.1, forward strand.
ATGTTGCGGTTTATCAGATTTAACAATTATTACCATAAAAATATGAGAAAAATTATTTTTATTAACTTTTCACTTTTAGATCTGAAATATATGATAAAATTCAACATGTGACGTTTTTCTTTAGTCATGAAGTATGTTTTAGCAATTTTTATTAATTAAAGTCACTATTTATGTGAATTTTCATCAAAAAATTCATAAATCATGCATAAGGACTTCATTATAGCCAAATATTTTACACACATCTTGTAAAATTTCATGTGACAACATACTAAATTGATATGACCATATTCGAAATATAACTTATATTAACCTATTTTTCCATTTAAATATGATTTTAACTTGAAAATTCCATATTTCGAGCAAAACAACTCATTTTATCACGGACATTTACAGGCCATCATTATTTAATATATGTGGAAACATATCCAAAAACTACTGAAAAATTCGAAGTTTAGCTATTTTTCGTCCAAACATGACATTTTTATCATAAAAATGACATTTTAATGCCATTATTATATAAAATGAACAATAAAAATGCATAAAAAAACAAAATGTCCTAAAAATCACATAGGACAAGAAACTTTTAACATGCAAAATTATTTCATGATTTATCTTCATAAATCCTAAATAACAAGTTTTATATGTTAATTAAATTATCTCGGAAAAGCTAACCCGATCTTGCATGCAACAACCATATTGCTCTGATACCACTTTTAGGAAATCATATTTTAAATATCACATATTTTAGTTTAAAGTTTTAGTCACAAAAACTTAAAGATCTTATGCATGCAAAACTAGAATAAGATTAAGGAAAAAACGTTTCATACCATATGAATATTTCGGCCAAATGGGCACAAATGAAGTCTCCTACCTCACTTGTTCTTGAGCTTTCCATATATTAGGATCATCATCCAAAGACCTCAAGTATAGAAGTCACTCCTCTTAATTGCACCCAAGATTATCCCTTATCCCCACTAAATAATATTAGCTAGATATTAGTTTAGTAGTTTACCTTAAAAATTGTTTACTAACACTCATATATTACATTAATAATTTTAGTAATCTTTTATGAACAATTTGAATCAAAAATCTCATGTTTTGATGAAGAAAAGAATGAATATGTGAGAGAGAGAGAGAGAGAGAGAGAGAGAGAGAGAGAGAGAGAGAGAGAGAGAAAAACTTTTGCATGTGTATGAATACAAGTGTGTAAAAATGAGAGAATAAAATTCTCTCTACTACATACACAAAACCGGTGGAGGGAGTATTATGTGGCCAATGCATGTTCTTTTCTTTTACTTTTGTTCTTGTTAAGTAAAGTAGGTGTAAGACTACCCTACATTATAGGTAATCATAGTGTTTTATTTATCCATTAAACAAAACACCCACTCACCCATACTATCTCCAATATTTCGGTCATATGAGATAAAATGAACCTCCATATTATTTTGTCAATTTGTCACTTGTCACACAATATGTCACATGTAGTATGTAACATGTTATTAATTAATTTGATGCATATTTATCACATAAATATTATTTCATGAATTAATTAAATTATATACAACAAATTGACTAGTGATACTTGATCACATAAATAAAATGGTCATATAATTATAATTTGCAACATTTTGTAATTATAATTAACCATTCATTGTTATCTCTATTGTTTCTCAAACAATAAACAATTTTAGTAACAAGACATTTCAATTACTAAAATAAATCTTATTTAATCTCATTACAATAAGATATCAATATTCTCTCTCACAAATGAATTGTTCAATTTTAAGGAATTGATCAACTTGTATCGTCATACAATTAATCAACTTTACAGATAAGGGCATCATCCTTTAGGTGTGACCTTAAGGGATCAACTGACCACCACAAATCCCCACGACGGAATGTCAAACTCTAGCAAGCCAATCGTTACCGATTAATGTTGATCAGTTGACTATAAAATGAATCATCCCTTATGTATTCTTAAAATGAGATTTAAACATGTGATCAATATGATCGACAATTGTGATCGCATTATTGTCGGAGGACACATATTCCAACACGAGGTGCTTGATGTTATCCTCTCCAAAGAGGAGAGTGACAGCTTGTCCGTCGAGGCATGGGGACGGATTAGACTCGGTTTATGCAGCTTCGGTGTTGTTGGATGAAGTAGCAGTCCTAGAAGACTTCCACACCCGGGTGTCTGACCTTGGCCACAGAGTCATAGATCGGCTCAGGAAAGCCATGGTAGAGCACGAACTCTCCCTCGAGGACAAAGTATCCATTGAGGGTCAAATGATAGGGACGGAGGATAACTCCGTGTTTCTTGCGCTTCCGAACTAAGAGGTTCATCTCCTGGATTTCCTCACTGGTAGGTTCATAGCCCAGCCCAAAGGGGATGTAGGGGACCTTAGCTTGTTTCAAGGGAGGTAAGGTGTTCTTCAGCGGATTGAGGGGTAGACCCGGGAAATAACCCTAGCGCATCAGAATGCGGTTGACTGTGAGGTTGGCAAATGGGTCACAATCAAAGGGTGTTGATTCATCAGTTAGGGCATTCACAGCTTGAAATCCCCACATCTCGTTGTCGTCGTCCTCAATGGCTTGGGAGGCTATTCCCTTTTTCATGACGGCTTTGATCGGGGAAGCAGGAATCATGATCGTTTTCCCGTTGAAGGGGACCCTGATTTTCTGATGAAGGGTAGAAGTAACCCCCTTGATGGCGTGAATCCAGGGACGTCCCAGAAGCATATTGAAAGAGGTGTCAATGTCGACTACCTGAAAACTGGTTTGCCTTTCCAGTGGTCCGGTTGCGACGGCTAGAGTGATAAGCCCTGCGACCTTATGACGAGTGTCGTCATAAGCGCGTACTCCTTGATTGGTTGGGACCAAATCAGCTTCCTTAATACCCAGTTTGTGAGCCGTTTTGAGGAGAATGACATTCACCGTGGATCTGTCATCCACAAGGGCCATAGGCACATTCTTTTTGAGGCATTGTACTGTGATGTACAGGGCCAGGTTGTGGTTGGCTCCGAAGGGGGGGATATCTTCTTCAGAGAAGATGATCGGGTTGCTCAGATCAGGGACATCCCTTGTCATGTGTGCCACTACATCGTTTTATGTTTAAATACTTCTCGATTAATTTCGCCCAAATCACTCCGTAAATATACGTGTACCGCTACACATATTATTTTACGTACTAATATTAATCACATTAATCAATTAGTACAATTTTAGTGAATTAACAATTAATTGACTAAAACCCGTCTCATAAAATTTATTATTTAATTATCGCATAATTAAATAATAACTGCCGCTCCTTGAGTTCGCAACTCGAAATCTCTCTAAAAATAATCGACTAACCTTTTAGTCTACAAATCAAGGGACTAAATAAATTGTATCTCATACCCGACCAACCTAGACCAACTCAAGAAGTACTACCCTTGAACCATAACAGCCAAACCGAGTTCAAATACCCAAATTTCAACACGTTTTATAACGTTTTATAAAAGGTCAGAACACGCCACATAAACCGTGGGCTAACCCGCGCCTAAACAGGCCCCCCCATTTCTCATTTTCAAAATCAGAGGGAGGCTCCTTACACCGCCGGCTGGTACAGGGCCTGTTCCCTTCCAGCATTAGTCCAGGAGGATCCCGACTCCGGTTAGCCCGGATATAGGATGGATCAGATGACTATTCGAAATCGTGTTTGCAAAAACACTTTACTAAGACAAATGGATCATGTTATGCACCATAAACCTAAAACGGTAAATGGATGTTTAATTTCCGTCTTGCATGCAAATCAACCATTAATCCAACTCGACATCTTATACTTGATACTTGGATTAAATCAACCGACTTAGAAAGCTCTCACATGTTAGATTTAAATTATTGGATGCGCATTCATGCATTTAAACCGTTTTATCAACTTTTGCATTCAACCAACCAAGATCGATCAGTAGAGGCCGCTAACGCGGGCGGGATTGGGTGTCTGATTAAAGGGCTTCCTAATACGTACCTTCACCTCTTACTCAGAAACTTTGGATAGTGGATGACCTTATCCAGGGCGTACGAGAGTCATTCTAGAGATAAGATGCTAAAGAGGGACGATTTCCTTATCTTCAGTACTTATGTTAAACGCTGCTTTGTGCTTCGATTTAACCGAGGTATAAAGTGGATTTCGAACGGGTTCCAGGTATCCCACAAATGCTTGGTGGCGACTCCGAACATCTCTAATCGTTTTGAGACCCTTACCGAGACGAAACCAACCGATCTAAAACGATCCAGTCGAAAGCATTTTTTACGCCGCCGCGCGTGGCTTTCAAAAAAGACCGCTGTATGTCCACAGATCGAAGTGGGCTTGCAGGTGGGCCATGTCCACATGATCATCCCCCTACCGTCTCCAAACCAACGGAGCGGTGGAGGCATCGAACAAAACTCTTGTCACCATTATCAAGAAAATGCAAGACAACTACCGCGATTGGCCGAGCAAACTCCCATTCGCACTCTGGGGTACCGAACCTCCATTCGAACACCGACAGGCGCCACATCCTTCTACCTAGCATATGGTATGGAGGCGGTTTAACCGGTAGAGTTAGAGGTCCCATCTCTACACATCCTACTGGAGAGTCAAGTCCCTGAGGCGGAATGGACCCGTCGAAGGTACGAACAACTCACTCTTCTAGACGAACGGCGACTCAACGCCTTGCACAACGTCCAGCTATACCAACGATGTATACAACGGGCATTCAACAAGAAGGTCAAACCTAGAAACATCCAGGAGGGCGACTTGGTCCTCAAGTCAGTTCGAGCACCATTACCCGTCGATTCGAGGGGGAAATTCAAACCCAACTGGGCCGGGTCATACCTGGTTAAGAAAATACTTTCGGGGGGCACAGTGACACTGAGTGACCTAGATGGGGAGGACTTTACAAACCCGACAAACCTAGACCAACTCAAGAAGTACTACCCTTGAACCATAACAACCAACAACCTAGCCTAGTTATACAACTAGCAACCACATCAACCCTTTTTCAAGTCAAGTTCCTCAACGTGTTCTGATTTGAAATTGCATGTTTTATCGAGTCTAAGCTGCGGCACCTTGCCCGTTTCAAATGTCCTTTGATCTGTCAAAGGCAACGTCCATTTGCACTAACAAACAACCCCCTAAACTACGAGCATGGTTTGATTTCACCTCTTCAGCTGAATACGTAGGCAGTCCCTCTTATCCCTGAGGGATACAACCACAAAACCCAATTCAAATTCACAAAACATCCCGAACTACGATCATGGTTTGATTTCACCTCTTCAGGTCAATACGTAGGCAGTCCTTTCTTACACAAGAAGGATACAACCATTCCCACAATAAAAAAACAACCATCCCAATACAAAAAAATTCCCACGTACAAAAACATCCCAAAAAAAGGGAGAAGGGAAAACCATTCCCTTTTTTCCCACAAAAATACAAAATAAGCCTTTCTCCCTTTACATAAAATACCACTTTTCCAAGTGCAAATGTTTAGGACGATTCAAATCGAATTGGTTTTACCAAATGGATGGAAGAAACAAGCGTTCACAATTTTTGAAACGAGCAATCCTCTTATTTAATTAATAATGGGAGGGATTACAATTTTAACAATAAATAAAGCTCGACGAGTCTACAACTTGTCAAAGCTAAGGTGTCAACTAACACACCTCACATAATAAAACTAGCACAAAACACACAATAACTAGCTAGTTCAACCTAATAAAAACTCACAACAATAATACGACATAATAATAAAGCGGGTAATGGAGGTCTCCACTCTTCCATTCTACCGTTGCCTTTTCCTTCGGGGTACATCTTCCCCTTGTTCTTCTTGATGGCCCGCCTAGCATGGACTTCTTCCTCGGAACGGATCCTAAATGGATTTAAGACGGCGACAGCCTCCGGTCTAGCACAGGACCTCATGTTCGACCCAAGACGAGCCAATGCACGGCCTACCATATTCTTGGGGCCGGAACTCCTCCTCTTCGGTGGTCTCATCACATCGGGAGTAGCTCCATCAACATACTCCTCGAATAAGGCACGGTTGCCCTTGCCAACCTCTCGATACTTCAAGTCGACAACCTCGTCCTTACGAAATTTGGATCTCCCTTCCAAGGACGGAGCACGTGACCACTTGACATAAGCGGGAGTCACCCATGTCGTGGCAGCGGGGTTTGGCAACTCCCAAAGCGGCCGAGTGGCCCATCACCTTTCAAAGAACTCCACAAGCTCGGAGTTCCGGAAAATATTCTCTTGGACAAGAGTATCTTGAGCGGGCACCTTTTGTTGACGCCCCATTTCCCTCATGAGCCTTTCAGGATAAATGAAGGAAACAACCTTCAAACCCACCACCATCAAAGAACGAGGACTAGCACCCGAAGCGGGCAACCCCGTGAAGGACCTCAAGTGCCACCACGGCACCAACCAACGGATATGAGGACCACCCTCCTCCGCCAATCTTGCGGCCCAATAGGCCTCGGTGGAAGCGAAAATATCCGGGTACAACTTCTTCCTCATGGTAAGGTGATAGAAGGAATAAGAAGAAGAATCAACCGGAGGCTCTATGATACGTGCATTTTATATAGTCTTTTTAGCCTATTTTATGCACGTATTTTTATGCTTTTATCGTAGTTTATGCTACGAAATGCCCCGAATATGCTACTTTGGGTTATTTTGTCTTATTTGCAGGAATAAACCAGAAAGTAGTAAAATCAAGCTTTTTATCGTCTGTTTTGCATGCATTTGGAGGAAGAGTGAATTTGGAGCGGAATTATTGCTGTCTTGGGATGCGTGAAGCTGTTTCGGGAGTTAAAAGGACAAGTCAAAGTCAAACTAACGAGAATTATGAGCTGATGAAGTTAGTATTCACTCGATCGAGCACTTTACTAGTCGATCGAGTGGTTTTAGCTTGAATAATTAGTCGATCGAGTACTTTAGTTGGTCGATCGACCAGTTCGATATTAGTGTTTAGTCGATCGAGCACTTCGTTTGGTCGATCGAGTGGTCTGAGCTCTGATTTACTCGATATTAGTGTTTAGTCGATCGAGTACTTTAGTTGGTCTCGCTCTCTCTTCTGCCCTTTCTCGACACTTAATACATTGTTCCAGTTACTTTGTTCCGCTATTCCGGATTTATTTCAGTAACATTTCTCTCTCTTTTCTCTTCCTATTTAATGTTTATTACTCTCTCTCCCTCTCTCTCTCTCTCTCTCTCTCTCTGTCTCTCTCTCTCTCTCTCTCTCTCTCTCTTTATTACTTATGTTCTTTATTTAATTATGTCTAGCTAATTCCTTTAGTATGTTAGGACTAGGGAAGCCATGGTAGCAATATGTTAGGATTGACATGATTAGATTAGTTTAGCGATAAGAATTGTATTAAGCAATATAATTGTGATTAGGTTGAATGAATGCATGCAGGAGACCGATTTATTTAGTTACCCCCGACCTGGATCGAAAGATTGGAAGGGAAGACTTGCTTAATTACAATAGGTGATACCTAATTAGGGCGAAATCTAAGTTAGGGAGACCCTAGGGCGATTAGAGACCGAAAGGGTATAATCGTAGGTTTAAGGACCGAAAGGTGACGACCTCGCTCTTCTTATCAATAATTTAATCGACTCAGTTGACCCGATAGTGTAGCTGCCACGGTAGACCGATTCCTAGCATACCTCTCTCTTTTATCTGATTTACCCCTTTAATTCCCTTATTTCTTTCTCTCTTGCCTTTGTTGGGGCTGGTGTCCTTAACAGTTAGTGCAAGGACTTATAAATCTCTAAAAGGATCAAAGGGCATACTTTTGGTATTATTATCAGTTGATCCACGTTTATCAATAACGGTTGGCTTGCTAGATAAGTTTGACGTTATTGTCATACAGATGGCGGTGATCAACTGGTCCCTAAAAGTCACACCTATAGGATACGTTTGAGAGATGTGACGGTATGAAAATACAGTCATGTAGATGCCAATTTTGACTAACCAGTTAGTCTGAGTTATTTGACTATTAATTAGTTGAAAATGTGATGTTGAGATATTTTATTTAATACGGATTAAATAATAATAGCTAAGGCGGATTAAGCAGTTAATTCGTAAAATTAAATATAAGCGACTTATATTTGATTAATGTATATTGGATAAATTAATTATACAATATTGTCTTTGTCGGACACGTATTAATAATTCAACTAACCCGTATTATTAGTTGATGCCTTAATTTCCGATAACCGATGACAGTCTATAATGAAACCGCGTCATATACACTTAGCGAATTATGAACCGGACCACGAGTTAAAGTTACCCTTGATCCACTCGGTTTGGCCGAATGGTATAGACAATAAGAGAAGCTCATTCTCTGGTTAACCTAAGGCTAATTCATTTGAGAAAATATTAGGGTTTTGAGAAAAGTGCCTCTCAAAACTCGGATCTCTCATCCAACATAAACTCACATCAAGTTCTCCCTATATTGCAAGGCAATCGGAGAACACTTCTAGCACAAGGGCATATCTCGGACATCTTGGGTGCAACAATTAGGAGGGAATCGCTGTTGATTTCTGTTCTTTACGCCGTGCATCAAAGGACCCGAGGTTGATTTCTATTGCTTAATCGTTTCTTCATGCTTTTCGTTTTATGACTATAAATCACATATTAAATTTATGTTATAATCCTTAAATTTAATGGGTTTTATACGGATCTAACCCTACAGCCTTAGCTTCATTAGTATAATCAAAACAACCAAAACCCCCAGACCGTGACATTAGACAGACTGAATTGACAATTAGATAGTAAACCGCCTCCCTGTGGAGATCGACCCTACTTACCGCTAACTTCTGTTGGTAGTAATCTAGGTATTTATTTTTGGTACAGAAACGACCGTATCAAATTTTGGCGCCGTTGCCGGGGAGGCATCTCTTTATTTATTTGTTTAATTTTATCTGTTTTTAGCCTCAGGGGATTTTTCCCTTGAGGCCATTCTAATCTTTTTCTTTAGTGCTGTTTTGATAGGCCTTACAGGTTCTACCTAGACTGTTCTAGGTAAAAGATCGTCAAAGGGAAGGCTTGAGTACCTTTGTCCCATTACCTATATTCCATTATATGGCGCATTAGGTGATTTACTGCGGGAGATGTGGTGCTGCTGAGCACAATGCAGCCTTTTGTATGGCAGAAAATGATAAAGTTTACGCGTTCCAGCAGCGCAGTCAAGCTAGTCAAGCAGCTGTAGTTGTGCCGCCACATCCACCCTATCAATGGCCACCGCAACAAGATCCTCCTGATATACAGAAAGAAGAGATTGCGGAGCTGAAATCTTTGTTGGAAACACTTGCATCTCAAGTGCAAGAATATGATAGACGCACTTTTGCGCGATTTGATAAGCTCGAGTCTGAAATTGCTCAGTTAGCAGCTGAGTCGGATAATGGGCAACCAGAAGAGGTATACCTTGCTGAGAGCGGTTTTTCCCATAAAGAAACCGTGTCGCCCATTGCTGAGGATGATTTTTATGACTCGGATGACGAGTTTCTATCATATTTCACTGCCTTACACGGGGATTTCTGCGTTGTACAGGAAGAATCACTCGATCGAGTGACTTATATTAGTCGATCGAGTGAATTTCCAGAAAAAGCAGTCGATCGAGCAGTTCAGAGCACTCGATCGAGTGAAATGCAGGAGGAAAGTCCTCGATCGAGTAATAAATCTACTCGATCGAGTAGTCTGGCCATTGGGAGCTTTGATTCGTCACTTGGGTTCATTCTAGATGACGATTTTGATGACGACAACGATTACGGTGAGTCGCCCTTATTCAAAGCCGAGTTGGATGCACTTGAGGCTGAGATTTACGGGACGAATTCCACTGAGGGTGACGAAAGGACAACTGAGTCGATATTTGCTCCTAGCACGGATGAGGTAATACATTCCTTTATCAGTGATTTCGTCGTTGAGAGCGACCAACCTGAGGTAGTAAATGATAATCTTATTATTGTTTGTTTTAATAGTATATTGCCTCGTTTGATTCCTGCTATTTCTTTTAAAGCTTTACCCTCTCACATGTAGACGCGTAATTTAACGAGTTTTCACCGACCTTGTCGTCTCAATCTTGTTGATCTGAAACGGGGCCCTAATTTATTGTCAATTGCTCCCCCGCTCCTTTATTTTGTGGATAAATTTAGGAGCTCGCATAGGAAATTTGTTAGACTTAAATGTTTAAATATTTTTATTTCCTATTTCTTTATTCCACTGTGGTGCTACTTACATTTTTGTGTAGCACATGCGCAGATGTATGATCTAATGCTGCGCGCTTTGAGCTATTTTGATCATGACTGTTTAGAGAAGCCCGAAGAAAAGAAGGTTGAGCTGGGACCTGACTGAAGCTAGCGCTACCCGGGAGGCAACCCGGAGATTTATTTTTAATTTTCTATTTCATTTCAGTTGTAATAAATGGTTTTCATACCAGAAACTATATCAGTATGCTTGTTTAGTTAGTTTGCGGGTTGTTTTTATTTGCATTTTGGAGGAACACACTGAGGATCACTCGATCGAGTAGTTTCTACTCGATCGAGTACTTTTGCTGATAAATCCTCTCGATCGAGCAGTTTGTCTACTCGATCGAGTACCTGCACAAAGAGAAACTACTCGATCGACCTAAATCCTTTCGATCGAGCAGGTTTTGGATGCCCATTCACTCGATTGACCACTGTTTCACCTTGATCGAGTGGTTTTTGACTTGGATTAGCTTCATGTGACGGTTTTCCGGGCCTTTAGCAACCTCCCATGTTCATGGTCGGTTTGGGGAGGTCCCTTATTTTCGCGGCTTGTAAGTTTTCCGCATTTACTCTCTTTCTCCTTTAGTCTGCGTTTCCTTTCCATGTTTTGGTACAATGGGGGCATTGTACAGTTTGGTTTTGGGAGGTTATGCATCCATATCTGTGTCTGCATATTGTTTTTATTGCATTTCTGCTATCACATTTAATTTATGTATGCACTGTCTTTTATTCTTAAAAATTCAAAAATCTCATAAAAATTGAAAAATTAGAAAAAAATTCAAAAATTCACGTTCATTTTAGCATATAGGTTGAGTCGGAACGGTAGATTTCAATGATGAAATTGCTCTATAAACTGTCTTTTTGCTTAAGCCTTGCATGAACTATTATCTTTTAGCTTTGTCTTTTGCATATCTACGAGTTAATGTTGAATTTAGCTGAACGAATAGACTTAACCTGAAAATTTTGGCAGCCTACTTATAATTTCTAAGGATTAGAGCCTTATAAACTGGTGTCATTCATGACCAGTTTCATGTAGGATTGTGGTAGTATACTCCTTGCATAACATTTTCATCAATTTGCACGTATATGAAATTCAATTGCTTTTTGCCTGCATACATTCGGGTTAGTGGTTGGTGTCACATGAAGGGAGGTGCTTACAAATTCCCTTTTCTTTCATTTTTAACATTTAACTCCATATTAGCCAAATTTGCCTGTTGACCCTTAACTACATTCCAAATTTAGCCTGCCTTGTCAAGCTAGTTTAGATTGTTCTGCGGTATATTGTCTTTTGTATCAAGTTTGGCTTGTATCTATTGATTCGGAGTTGGTAATTTATGAAGAAAAGGTTGATGAAAGAAAAAAAAAAGAAGTTGAAAAAGAATTGAAAAAAAAGAGAAAAATGGTGAAAGAAGAAACCGAAAAAGAGTGAAAAAAATTTCGAAAAAAAGATGTTGGTTGGTTGACGGTTTCGCTCCTATGATTTATCTATATTTATTGAGGAGTATCTTCAGTTCGGTTTGGTGAGTTTTATGCCAAATGAAGGGAATTGAGTTTAATTCATAATTGAGTTGGAAATGGATGTTGTTATATGGTTTTGTTTAGGTACTAGCTTGATCACCTATACCTCCAAATTCCCATAAATGTTTCGCCTTTTCTTACCCATTGCCTCACTTTACCATATTTTTGTAAGCCCTCGGCTGTGACAGGACCTTGTTTGATTGGAATGTATGTACGGTAGTTAGAATTGTCTATCATATTAGTTGCATGCATGTTTATGTGGGTCGTAGTTTAGGTTAGCGACTATTTTTCTTTCTCTCTTACATATATATGTTCACCCTTTGCTTCATGAGAGAAGAGTGACCCGTGAGAGTCCGATTTTTAAGGTCTTGCAAGGTCGACGGTTCAGCTTTATTATAAACATCCTATAACTCGTTTGCATTTGACTGTTTTGCTATAAGTGTTAGTTGCTTACATTAAATTGGTTTAAGCGGGCCTTTGTAATTAGCTCTGAGTTATCTTTTTCCATTCCATTAGTTTGCATTTAGTTTACTCGAGGACGAGTAAAGGTTTAGTTTGGGGAGATTTGATACGTGCATTTTATATAGTCTTTTTAGCCTATTTTATGCACGTATTTCTATGCTTTTATCGTAGTTTATGCTACGAAATGCCACGAATATGCTACTTTGAGTTATTTTGTCTTATTTGGAGGAATAAACCAGAAAGTAGTAAAATCAAGCCTTTTATCGTCCGTTTTGCATGCATTTGGAGGAAGAGTGAATTTGGAGCGGAATTATTGCTGTCTTGGGAGGCGTGAAGCTGTTTCGGGAGTTAAAAGGACAAGTCAAAGTCAAACTAACGAGAATTATGAGCTGTTGAAGTTAGTATTCACTCGATCGAGCAATTTACTAGTCGATCGAGTGGTTTTAGCTTGAATAATTAGTCGATCGAGTACTTTAGTTGGTCGATCGACCAGTTCGATATTAGTGTTTAGTCGATCGAGCACTTTGTTTGGTCGATCGAGTGGTCTGAGCTCTGATTTACTCGATCGAGTAGTTTTAAACCACTCGATCGAGTGGATTATCCTACGGGAAGGGCTTTTTAGTTTATTTCTGTCATTAGGTTAATTAATAATCCTATTTTCTTATAAATAGGAAGGTAGGACGTGTAATCTCGCTCTCTCTTCGCCCCTTTCTTGACACTTAATACATTGTTCCAGTTACTTTGTTCCACTATTCCGGATTTATTTCAGTAACATTTCTCTCTCTTTTCTCTTCCTATTTAATGTTTATTACTCTCTCTCTCTCTCTCTCTCTCTCTCTCTCTCTCTCTCTCTCTCTCTCTCTCTTTATTACTTATGTTCTTTATTTAATTATGTCTAGCTAATTCCTTTAGTATGTTAGGACTAGGGAAGCCGTGGTAGCAATATGTTAGGATTGACATGATTAGATTAGTTTAGCGATAAAAATTGTATTAAGCAATATAATTGTGATTAGGTTGAATGAGTGCATGCAGGAGACCGATTTATTTAGTTACCCCCGACCTGGATCGAAAGATTGGAAGGGAAGACTTGCTTAATTACAATAGGTGATACCTAATTAGGGCGAAATCTAAGTTAGGGAGACCCTAGGGCGATTAGGGACCGAAAGGGTATAATCGTAGGTTTAAGGACCGAAAGGTGACGACGTCGCTCTTCTTATCAATAATTTAATCGACTCAGTTGACCCGATAGTGTAGCTGCTACGGTAGACCGATTCCTAGCATGCCTCTCTCTTTTATCTGATTTACCCCTTTAATTCCCTTATTTCTTTCTCTCTTGCCTTAGCTTCATTAGTATCATCAAAATAACCAAAACCCCCAGACCGTGACATTAGACAGACTGAATAGACAATTAGATAGTAAATCGCCTCCTTGGGGAGATCGACCCTACTTACCGCTAACTTCTGTTGGTAGTAATCTAGGTATTATTTTTTGGTACAGAAACGACCGTATCAAATTTTAGCGCCGTTGCCGGGGAGGCATCTATTTATTTATTTGTTTAATTTTATCTGTTTTTAGCCTCAGGGGATTTTTCCCTTGAGGCCATTCTAATCTTTTTCTTTAGTGCTGTTTTGATAGGCCTTACAGGTTCTACCTAGACAGTTCTAGGTAAAAGATCGTCAAAGGGAAGGCTTGAGTACCTTTGACCCGTTACCTATGTTCCATTATATGGCGCATTAGGTGATTTACTGCGGGAGATGTGGTGCTGCTGAGCACAATGCAACCTTTTGTATTGCAGAAAATGACAAAGTTTACGCGTTCCAGCAGCCCAGTCGAGCTAGTCAAGCAGCTGTAGTTGTGCCGCCATATCCACCCTATCAATGGCCACCGCAACAAGAGCCTCCTGATATATAGAAAGAAGAGATTGCGGAGCTGAAATCTATTTTGGAGACACTTGCATCTCAAGTGCAAGAATATGATAGACGCACTTTTGCGCGATTTGATAAGCTCGAGTCTGAAATTGCTCAGTTAGCAGCTGAATCGGATAATGGGCAACCATAAGAGGTATACCTTGCTGAGAGCGGTTTTTCCCATAAAGAAACCGTGTCGCCCAATGCTGAGGATGATTTTTATGACTCAGACGACGAGTTTCTATCATATTTTACTGCCTTACACGAGGATTTCATCGCTGTACAGGAAGAATCACTCGATCGAGTGACTTATATTAGTCGATCGAGTGAATTTCCAGAAAAAGCAGTCGATCGAGCAGTTCAGAGCACTCGATCGAGTGAAATGCAGGAGGAAAGTCCTCGATCGAGTAATAAATCTACTCGATCGAGTAGTATGGCCTTTGTGAGCTTTGATTCGTCACTCGGGTTCATTCTAGATGACGATTTTGATGACGACAACGATTACGGTGAGTCGCCCTTATTCAAAGCCGAGTTGGATGCACTTGAGGCTGAGATTTACGGGACGAATTCCACTGAGGGCGACGAAAGGACAGCTGAATCGGTATTTGCTCCTAGCACGGATGAGGTAAAACATTCCTTTGTCATTGATTTCGTCCTTGAGAGAGACCAACCTGAGGTAGTAAATGATAATCTTATATTGTTTGTTTTAATAGTATATTGCCTCGTTTGATTCATGCTATTTCTTTTAAAGCTTTACTCTCTCACATGTGGACGTGTAATTTAACGAGTTTTCACCGACCTTGTCGTCTCAATCTTGTTGATCTGAAACGGGGCCCTAATTTATTGTCAATTGCTCCCCCGCTCCTTTATTTTGTGGATAAATTTAGGAGCTCGCATAAGAAGTTTGTTAGACTTAAATGTTTAAATATTTTTATTTCCTATTTCTTTATTCCACTTTGGTGCTACTTACATTTTTGTGTAGCACATGCGCAGATATATGATCTAATGCTGCGAGTTTTGAGCTGTTTTGATCATGACTGATTAGAGAAGCTCGAAGAAAAGAAGGTCGAGCTGCGACCTGACTGAAGCTAGCGCTACCCGGGAGGCAACCCGGAGATTTATTTTTAATTTTCTATTACATTTTAGTTGTAATAAATGGTTTTCATACCAGAAACTATATCAGTATGCATGTTTAGTTAGTTTGCGGGCTGTTTTTATTTGCGTTTTGCAGGAACACACTGAGGATCACTCGATCGAGTAGTTTTTCTACTCGATCGAGTACTTTTGCTGATAAATCCTCTCGATCGAGCAGTTTGTCTACTCGATCGAGTACCTGCACAAAGAGAAACTACTCGATCGACCTAAATCTTTTCGATCGAGCAGGTTTTGGATGCCCATTCACTCGATCGACCACTGTTTCACCTTGATCGAGTGGTTTTTGACTTGGATTAGCTTCATGTGACGGTTTTCCGGGCCTTTAGCAACCTCCCATGTTCATGGTCGGTTTGGGGAGGTCCCTTATTTTCGCGTCTTGTAAGTTTTCCGCATTTACTCTCTTTCTCCTTTAGTTTGCGTTTCCTTTCCATGTTTTGGTACAATGGGGGCATTGTACAGTTTGGTTTTGGGAGGTTATGCATCCATATCTGTGTCTGCATATTGTTTTTATTGCATTCCTGCTATCACATTTAATTTATGTATGCACTATCTTTTATTCTTAAAAATTCAAAAATCTCATAAAAATTGAAAAATTAGAAAAAAAATTCAAAAATTCACGTTTATTTTAGCATATAGGTTGAGTCAGAACGGTAGATTTCAATGATGAAATTGCTCTATAAAATGTCTTTTTGCTTAAGCCTTGCATGAACTATTATCTTTTAGCTTTGTCTTTTGCATATCTACGAGTTAATGTTGAATTTAGCTGAACGAATAGACTTGACCTGAAAATTTTGGCAACCTACTTATAATTTCTAAGGATTAGAGCCTTATAAACTGGTGTCATTCATGACCAGTTTCATGTAGGATTGTGACTAGTATACTCCTTGCATAACATGTTCATCAATTTGCACGTATATGAAATTCAATTGCTTTTTGCCTGCATACATTCGGGTTAGTGGTTGGTGTCACATGCAGGGAGGTGCTTACAAATTCCCTTTTCTTTCATTTTTAACCATTTAACTCCACATTAGCCAAATTTGCCTGTTGACCCTTAACTACATTCCAAATTTAGCCTGCCTTGTCAAGCTAGTTTAGATTGTTCTGCGGTATATTGTCTTTTGTATCAAGTTTGGCTTGTATTTATTGATTCGGAGTTTGTAATTTATGAAGAAAAGGTTGATGAAAGAAAAAAAAAGAAGTTGAAAAAGAATTTAAAAAAAAAAAGAGAAAAATGGTGAAAGAAGAAACCGAAAAAGAGTGAAAAAATTTTCGAAAAAAAGATGTTGGTTGGTTGACGGTTTCGCTCCTATGCTTTATCTATATTTATTGAGGAGTATCTTCAGTTCGGTTTGGTGAGTTTTATGCCAAATGAAGGGCATTGAGTTTAATTCATAATTGAGTTGGAAATGGATGTTGTTATATGGTTTTGTTTAGGTACTAGCTTGATCACATATACCTCCACATTCCCATAAATATTTCGCCTTTTCTTACCCATTGCCTCACTTTACCATTTTTTTGTAAGCCCTCGGCTGTGACAGGACCTTGTTTGGTTGGAATGTATGTACGGTAGTTAGAATTGTCTATCATATTAGTTGCATGCATGTTTATGTGGGTCGTAGTTTAGGTGAGCGACTATTTTTCTTTCTCTCTTACATATATATGTTCACCCTTTGCTTCATGAGAGAAAAGTGACCCGTGAGAGCCCGATTTTTAAGGTCTTGTAAGTTCGACGGTTCAGCTTTATTATAAACATCCTATAACTCGTTTGCATTTGACTGTTTTGCTATAAGTGTTAGTTGCTTGCATTAAATTGGTTTAAGCGGGCATTTGTAGTTAGCTCTGAGTTATCTTTTTCCGTTCCATTATTTTGCATTTAGTTTACTCGAGGACGAGTAAAGGTTTGGTTTGGGGAGATTTGATACGTGCATTTTATATAGTCTTTTTAGCCTATTTTATGCATGTATTTCTATGCTTTTATCGTAGTTTATGCTACGAAATACCCCGAATATGCTACTTTGGGTTATTTTGACTTATTTGCAGGAATAAACAAGAAAGTAGTAAAATCAAGCCTTTTATCGTCCGTTTTGCATGCATTTGGATGAAGAGTGAATTTGGAGCGGAATTATTACTGTCTTGGGATGCGTGAAGCTTTTTCGGGAGTTAAAAGGACAAGTCAAAGTCAAACTAACGAGAATTATGAGTTGCTGAAGTTAGTATTCACTCGATCGAGCACTTTACTAGTCGATCGAGTAGTTTTAGCTTGAATAATTAGTCGATCGAGTACTTTAGTTGGTCGATCGACCAGTTCGATATTAGTGTTTAGTCGATCGAGCACTTTGTTTGGTCGATCGAGTGGTCTGAGCTCTGATTTACTCGATCGAGTAGTTTTAAACCACTCGATCGAGTGGATTCTCCTACGGGCTGGGCTTTTTAGTTTATTTCCGTCATTAGGTTAATTAATAATCCTATTTTCTTATAAATAGGAAGGTAGGACGTGTAATCTCGCTCTCTCTTCTCCCCTTTCTCGACACTTAATACATTGTTCTAGTTACTTTGTTCCTCTATTCCGGATTTATTTCAGTAACATTTCTCTCTCTTTTCTCTTCCTATTTAATGTTTATTACTCTCTCTCTCTCTCTCTCTCTCTCTCTCTCTCTCTCTCTCTTTATTACTTATGTTCTTTATTTAATTATGTCTAGCTAATTCCTTTAGTATGTTAGGACTACGGAAGCCGTGGTAGCAATATGTTAGGATTGACATGATTAGATTAGTTTAGCGATAAGAATTGTATTAAGCAATATAATTGTGATTAGGTTGAATGAATGCATGCAGGAGACCGATTTATTTAGTTACCCCCGACCTGGATCGAAAGATTGGAAGGGAAGACATGCTTAATTACAATAGGTGATACCTAATTAGGACGAAAGCTAAGTTAGGGAGACCCTAGGGCGATTAGAGACCGAAAGGGTATAATCGTAGGTTTAAGGACCGAAAGGTGACGACCTCGCTCTTCTTATCATTAATTTAATCGACTCAGTTGACCCGATAGTGTAGCTGCCACGGTAGACCGATTCCTAGCATACCTCTCTCTTTTATCTGATTTACCCCTTTAATTCCCTTATTTCTTTCTCTCTTGCCTTAGCTTCATTAGTATAATCAAAACAACCAAAACCCCCAGACCGTGACATTAGACAGACTGAATAGACAAGTAGATAGTAAACCGCCTCCCTGTGGAGATCGACCCTACTTACCGCTAACTTCTGTTGGTAGTAATCTAGGTATTTATTTTTGGTACAGAAACGACCGTATCACTCTACATACCTTAGCATCTCCAATAGCCACACTTGGAGGATCCTTAGGGATCCGAAAGAGGGAGCTTCTCCACAAGAGCCTTCCTTGTGCAAAGCTTGGATAATCTCTCCAAGCACCAACCATGATGGATCTCTACCATGCTCCATTTTCTCAATCACTTGGAAAAGGGTCATGCTACCATGTCATCTTGGCCCCTCCTTCTTCAAGACATCAACAAAGAGGTACACATGGACAAGGCAAAATGCAAGAGCCCTTCTCCTAGCCACCTCCGAGACATTAGCATCTAATCGGTTGGAAAATATGTTGATAAGAGCCAACATATCCACACCATGTGGAGCAAGAAGGAAGTTGGTTTCGCTTGTTGATAAGCCCAACATAGAACGGAATTTCTCCTTGTAGCACAACCGAGTCGGAGGAAGCAGCGGAACACAACCCGGCCACCCACCAATGGCTCCAACTTCTTCGGCAAGAGGACAAAGCTCACCCTTCGGGAAAACGAAAACATGATATTTCGAATTCCAAAACCGAGAACATGCTTCAAGAAATGAAGGTTGCACCTTGACTTGACGAAGCACCAACAATTGACCAACTCCCATGCAAGCGAGTTGATACTTTTCGGGAGGCGACAAATCCCGGCACCATTGTCGTAATGCGTTCTCAAAAGCATCCATGAAATATTTTCGTGGAAGAAGAAGAGGTTTTTTAGAGATGTTTTTGTGTTTCGGATGATGAAACAATGAAGCGCAAACGTCCCTATTTATACAAAATGACCAGCGCATTTTTCAGAAAAAGGGGAGAGCCGGCTTCCATTGCCAGGCTGCTCGCGCCTCTTTGAGGATTCCCGCTGTTGACTTGTCTCTTTCAACATGTGTTTTCTCCTGACACCTCAAACCTCCCACCGAGAAGCTCGCGCCTCTTCGGGATGATTCAGGATATTTCGTGTTTCCTCACAATCACATTTCCTTGCTTTCGCGTATTACGAAATCCGACACGGTTTTGATGACGCAGCTTTAAACATACGGATCTTTCTTTCTTTTTTTAAGGGGAGAAGGGCTACTCGCCCCGATCCGCGATGGATCGTTTCCATGTCAGTCGAAATTCCGGAAATTTTTCGCTTTTTCGCAATTTTCCATCAAAAATCAAAATCGGAAATTGATAACACGACATCAATTTTCCTCAAAAAATCAAACACTCAAAAATTCGAGTCTTGACCTCAAAAATCAAAAATAAAATATACTCACAAAAATCTTTTTCAAAAATTCTTTCCTGACGGTTTGAATTTGAATTTTTTCGAGTCAATTTCAATTATTTCGACGTAATTTAATTCACGACACAAGTTAATTGCTCAAATTTTCAAATCATTTCCTTTTGAATTCCGAACG
This sequence comes from Silene latifolia, assembly GCF_048544455.1. Taxonomy (NCBI): domain Eukaryota; kingdom Viridiplantae; phylum Streptophyta; class Magnoliopsida; order Caryophyllales; family Caryophyllaceae; genus Silene; species Silene latifolia. Next base: position 58,971,264 of record NC_133526.1, read on the forward strand.
TGACGATTTAACACGGAATTTTCAAATTTCATTTCAAAATTTCAATTTTAACTTCAAGTCATCTTGGTTAATTTTGGTTTTCAATCAAATGCTTTTAACGTGTTTACATTTATGCCTATGTGCTATCTATTGCTTGTTTTCTACACTAACAATGCAGGAACTAGTGCGAAGCAAAAGGAGAATCAACAGCCGACAGCGCTCCTCCGAAACACAAAAAGCCAAAAATCACAAAATAAACCACAATCCAAAAACACATATATACAAACCGCCTCACGCAAAATACATCGACACGCGTTTGATACGGGTAACTGACCGTACAAACAGGGTTCAGTACAGACATCTATCATACAGACACTGGCCTAAAGCAACCGTCTATCATACAGACACTGGCCTAAGACAACGAACTAGGGGCTATCTGCCACCTACCGAACTAAGCACTCCCTACCATTCCAATCAGAAAAGAAGGGGAGCAACATAGGGAACAAAGGAGCAACAACGGAAGCAGAGGTGATTACCATTATGGTAATACCCCGTTCCTTCTCCACGACAAAAATGAAGACAGTGTCTTGCAGACTTCGGATGATGAGAAGGCCAAGAACCATGATGCAATGCACCACTCCGGTGCTGACCCCCAATCATCTGCCATCCTGTCTATGAGCCACAACGAAAAGGACAAACCGGCCATGTCAGCCGCCTATCCTCCTCTACGGAAGCATCCTCCACCACCGCCTCAAGTCTGGCAGCCTCTACAGTCGTCACTCGCCCTCAAAAGCAAATAGTGAAAATTAAAAATTCGCTATTTTAAAAAATTTCAAGCAAACGGCGATCAAAACCGCCAATTTTGAAAAATAATAGTGAAATCAAATTCACTATTTCCCTTCAATTTCAGAAATAATAGCGAAGATTCAAAAACCGCTATTTCTTCAAATTTTAAGTGACGGCAATTTAAACCGTCATGCTCAAAATAATAGTTGGAAATTGAATTCAACTATTCTCACCACGCATGTCAACGGCGGCACATAAACCGTCACTTCAATCAATAGTGAAGATTCCAAATTCACTATTTCTATCGCATGTTAACGGCGGCACATAAACTGTCACTTTAATCAATAGTGAAGATTCCAAATTCACTATTTCCATCGCATGTCAACGGCAGCACATAAACCGTCACTTCAATCAATAGTGAAGATTCCTGACACGTCTGTCGCGTACCTGTCAAAAATAAAACCTAACGGTCTCAACTAAAATGTAGTAGAGGCAGTCGAGTATCGAATCCACAGGGAGGAAACGTAATTATAGCTGTCTATTCTAATCCTATGGTAGCAATTGGGGGTTGTTTAAATTTCTCTAAACTACGAGAATTAAGGGGAAGAGAAATAAAGTAGAGAGCAGCAAGAGCAGGAAAATAATTTAATTTAAAACTATCAATAAGAGAGAGACATGTCGGGAATTCGGTTCACTACGGTAACCCAACAACTCGGCAGTGAATGACTCAGACGAACTAATGTGAGACGGATGTTAGAAGGTCCTTTCGGTCCACTTCCTACCCTAAAATACCACTAACTTAACTTTCGTCCTCATTAGAGCAGTCTCATCGTTTATAGCAGCCTATTTAGTCCAATCTTTCGATCCAGGATTAATTGTAGCCAGTTTAATGGGTGACATAGAAGCGTGCACTCAACTAGGTCGGGAATTACAGTTAAATTGCTATAGTGACAGAGTCTCTTATCAGTTCATCTAATTCATTCACCACATCGTCATTTTCTACCGCAGATTCCCTAATCCCAACATGAAGGGGTTTAGCTACTCATATTCGTAATTAATCTAACAGCAAACAATTTTCCAGCAGATAACATAATGAACGAACGATAAAATGCAATAATGATAAATTAGGGCAAGAGAATAAATAAAGCAAGCAAGGAATTAATGCAACAAGAAGGTTAATTATTATTAAGGGAAGAGAGGAGATTACAATCCGAGCGATTCCGGCGTAAAGAACAACCGAGTCCGAGTGAAATAATCCCAAAATGAAAGTAACAGTAGAGAAAAAATCCAAAGCAACGTAGCAAAGGTAACAGTAGTTTTTTAGTATGAAAAGATCCTCCATTAACCTAATTAACTTAGGTTTAAATAGAAAAAGAACTAAGGTTGCGGAAATAAACAACACATGGACTAATTAAAGCCCATTCCCGTGAAAACCCCTCGATCGAGTGGATTAAATCACTCGATCGACCAACATCTCAGCAGAAGTCCCTCGATCGACCAACTTCTTACTCGATCGAGGACTTGGTCATGTGCAGCTTACTCGATCGACCAAAGGACACTTCGATCGAGCATCAGGGAGGCTAGAAACCACTCGATCGACCAGCAAACAACTCGATCGAGCACTTGTATCTTCAATTCAACTCGCGTCTTCACCCAAGTGCCTCGTAATGCGTGCCACGACGCTTCCAAGTGCGGTACTCTATTCTGGGACAATCCCGTCTCCTCTAAATGCATGCAAAAAGGGCAAAAAGGAACATGGTTCCACCACTTTCACGATCATTCCTACAAAAAGGACAAAATACACCAAAGTAGCCAATTCGGGGCAAAATACCATAAAAATAGTATAGAAATGCATAGAAATGCGTGCTGAAATAGGCCAAAAAGACTATATATTAGGCACGTATCAATTCCAAATTCACTATTTCCATCAAATGTCAACGACGGCACATAAACCGTCATTTCAATCAAATAGTGAAGATTCCAAATTCACTATTTCTTTCCAATGACAACGGCGGCACATAAACCGTCACTTCAGTTAAATAGTGAAAATTCCAAATTCACTACCAGCAGGGGGCTTCCTCGTGGAACCCGCTCATTCCAAAAACGGTAATAGTGAGATCAAAATCACTATTTCCACGGCGGCATCATGAGTTCGCTACTTTCAAGACAAGCCCTTTTGACGCGGCTATTGTCATTCAAATTCAACGGCGGCATCATGAGTTCGCTACTTTCAAGACAAGCCCATTTGACGCGACTATTCCCTTGATTCATTAATCGACCGTACCATTGGTTGGCGAGCCTTTGTCCGCAAGCATTCAAGGACAGATCCCGAAGATGCCTCGGGTACATTTCCTTACAATGGTTGGCGAGCCTTTGTCCGCAACCTTTCAAGGACAGATCCCGAAGATGCCTCGGGTACATATCCTTACCATTGGTTGGCGAGCCTTTGTCCGAAACCTTCCAATGACAGATCCCGAAGATGTCTCGGGTACATTTCCTTACCGTGGCTGGCGAGCCTTTGTCCACAAACACTCAAGGACAGATCCCGAAGATGCCTCGGGTACATTTCCTTACAATGGCTGGCGAGCCTTTGTCCGCAAACAAGCGAGGACATACCCGAAGATGCCTCAGGTATGACTCCTTCTTATGGCTGGCGAGCCTTTGTACGTAGTCTAATGGACTTTAAACGACCCGCACGGACTGTCGACAGACTCTAAACTATTCCCGATGGCAGGTCCTTGACTCGTACCTTCAAGTCGCCTGGACGTCGCCCTTCCCGACGGCAGGTCCTTGGCCCGAATCCTTTCGTGCCGCCTCGACGTCGCTTGGGTCTCAAGGTTGTAATCTTCGATTGACCTGAAGGCTCTACTTTGATTTTCGCCCTGTCCAAGCCTCAGTCAAACTGGGGGCTCTGTAGATACCCAGTATCTGCTGAGACTCTAACAAACACCCGATGATTATCGGACTACAACATGTTTTGGAATCGCGGCGTTTGATCGACAGTTTGTGTACAGCTTTACGTCGGAAAACTTAAAACGATTTCGAAAATAAAACATTTCAAAACATTTCAAAAATACTTGGAGGGTTTAATGCACGACGACGGGGTCGCAATGACACTAACTAGAGTCAAAACCGACACCGGACCAAAAACCGACTCAAAAATTCAAATCCCAACTCCAACAACGGGCCAAACCGAGTCAACCACAAAAAACAAAACATTTCAAACCTTCTACCTTAAGTTTTCCCGGATTCAGGTTGGTCAAGTACCAAACATGTGACTACAAAACTTAGGATAGAACAAATCATGATTGCGTTTGTTGTGAAAGTGACAACACAACTCGAAGAACAGCGACGTGGCTCATGCCTCTTTGAGCAGCCCAAGTGGCTACGTCGCTCAAAACTCACACAGCCACTCATTCTCCTATAAATACCCCTCAAATGCCACCCATTTGAGACTTACGCGAGTGTCCGCCCCCTCTTTTCTCCCTTAAAATTCTCGACTCGACTTCTTAAGTCACAACCCGGCGCGTATTTACGACCTACCGATCGTAAACACGAGCCTTACACATTGTATGGTAACGTCATCGTGCATTAAATCACTTGACCGACCATTTCGACCACTACACCATCACTAACATTAAAACACTCTTTTTACTCATGTAAGTATGAGGGTGTAAAAATCCTCTTTCATTATGTTTTCATTTGTTTCATGACTCTAACATGCTAAAACATGCATAACATGAACCAAAACATGGAATAAACGAGTCAAAACTGATTTTTGGTCTGAGGCAGAAGCCCCTTAGGTCGCCAACTTGCCCGCGCCTAAATGGGGTGCTCAGACCAGAGATCAACCGTGTTTGTTCTCGTCATTTCCCTTTAATCCATCTTCATATTTGTAATCGGTTTTCACCATTTCAAGTATTTTCGAACCCTTTTTATTTTATTTCACTTGTTTGAACCATAAAACATTTTTCACCCTTGGTTCCTCATACCATGACGGTTAAATCCGTGTTTCGGTGATAGTATTTGGTTAATGACATTTAAAAGGTATTTTAAAACCTTTTATTTCATTTCTTTACATTTTCAAACAAACATATTAGTCACCAACACAAAGTCATCCTTGGTTCTACATACCATGCCGGATTTTAACCCGGGTACGATGATGAGTATCGACTAATAACATTCAAATGGACTTAAAATAATTAGTCCATAATTATTTTCAAAACTATTCATGTCAAGTTTGTCAAATCGAACCCGACACCGAATATTATAAAAATAATGATGATATTAGAGTCTAGTTCTTCAAATCAACAAACGCGGTCTAAACGACCCCTTCAAATCAAACCGGGTTCAAATACCCATTTTGCAACACGTTTTATAACGTTTTCTACAAGGTCAGAACACGGCACATAAACCGTGGGCTAACCCGTGCCTAAACAGGCCCCCCCATTTCTTATTTTCAAAACCAGAGGGAGACCCCTTACACCGCCGGCTGGCTCGCGCCTCATATAGCCGTCTGGTACAGGGCCTGTTCCTTTCCAGCATTAGTCCAGGACGATCCCGACTCCGGTTAGCCCGGATATAGGACGGATTAGATGACTATTCGAAATCGTGTTTGCAAAAACACTTTACTAAGACAAATGGATCATGTTATGTACCATAAACCTAAAAAGGTAAATGGATGTTTAATTTCCATCTTGCATGCAAATCAACCATTAATCTAACTCGACATCTTATACTTGATACTTGGATTAAATCAACCGACTTAGAAAGCTCTCACATGTTAGGTTTAAATTATTGGATGCGCATTCATGCATTTAAACCGTTTTATCAACTTTTGCATTCAACCAACCAAGATCGATCAGTAGAGGCCGCTAACGCGGGCGGGATTGGGTGTCTGATTAAAGGGCTTCCAATACGTACCTTCACCTCTTACTCAGAAACTTTGGATAGGGACGATCTTATCCAGGGCGTACGAGAGTCATTCTAGAGATAGGATGCTAAAGAGGGACGATTTCCTTAGCTTTAGTACCTATGTCAAACGCTGCTTTGTGCTTTGATTTGACAGAGGTATAAAGTGAATTTCGAACGGGTTCCAGGCATCCCACAAATGCTTGGTGGCGAGTTCGAACATCTCTAATGGTTTCGAGACCCTTACCAAGACGAAACCGACAGATCTAAAACGATCCGGTCAAAAGCATTTTTTACGCCGCCGAGCATGGCTTTCAAAAAAGACCGTTGTATGTCCACTAATCGAAGTGGGCTTGCAGGTGGGCCATGTCCACAGCATGTTAGGAAACATTTTGTGAAATCGTCTATTTGGGAAGCTTGACAAGTGTATATAAGGCCCTTGTAGATACTTTTTCTTCTTAAGACTTTGCTTGTTAGAATGCTTCTAAAACACCCTAGGATGTGTCATGCTAGTATCCTTTGACCCATGGATCAAGGCCTAGTCAAGAGTACCTTGTGGTGTTATAACTCCTTGGCTACCGTTTATTCCAAGGTGACCCTTGAAACCATGCATCTATCATCCATGTTCTACCACATTTTTGTCATCAAAGGGAATGGGCACAAAGATTGTCCAAAATTTGAGTTCAAAAATGAAATGAAAGTCAAAAAGTTTGCAAAATGTATCAAATGAAAAGAGGAACAAAAATGAAAACTCCTATGCTTCAAATACAAGCACCCTCACTACAAATGAGGTAGCTTTGAAAATGTTCAAAAGAAATGCAAAAAGTTGAAATTGTCAAGTATTGAAATGCTAAACATCAAAAGAAATGGCAAAAAGAAAGTGTTCTCAAATGTTATTTGCCACAAGAAATTGGGGAGAAAAACAACAACAAAAACAAACTCCCAAATGAAACTCAAATACTATTGATCCCTTTTCCATCATATCCACTTTTGTGCATGGTAGAGAGGGGACGACCCTTCTTCTTGTCTAGGCAAGAAGGGGAATTCCATGATCCTCCAGTGTTTCTAACACCATAGGGAGTCTACTCTTGACAAAAGCATTTAACGATCGAGGACAAAGGTACCCTAGCTTGGCACAACTTGGAGGTGATTTATTGGTATCCTTATAGGGTTAGTAGTTTGAAGAAACCATATCTATAATGGAATATGTACCCTTGAATTGCTTCCCCTTTAGATAATTTATGTCACTTAGATGAGGAAAGTGGCTATTCTTTTGTAGATGCATCCATTTCTTGATTTTGTGTGCTTTAATGCTTGGATGTGTCGCCATTTTGGCAAGCCCCACCTTGCCTTGCAAGAAGGCATCCTACCTTATGGTTGTCTTGTTGTGAGTTGAAGGAGCGGAGTGAGACCCGCTAATTGTCTCAAATCGGTTATATTAGTAGGATAGTTTAAATAAAGGTATAGTTTTTGTCACTTCTTTACTCGGGACGAGTAAAGGTTCGGTTGGGGGATATTTGATGTGACTCATAATTGCGCATATTTAGTCCCCTAATTGAACCTATTTTGCATACTATTATAACTTTTCATGACCATTTTATCCGTCAAATTCTTTCTATTTTGCTTTCCTAGTGCATTCTATATGTTTTATAGGAAAGAAGATATTAAGGCGGAAATTCCCGTCTTTCGTGCATATTTGGAAGCTTGTTGACGATATTTGATGGACTAATTATGAAGAGGAGGCAAGAATGGTGGCCAAGGAAGTAGAAAAAAAGAGTAAATAGAGGCATCTTAGGCTTAAAAGCAAAAAGAAAGGGAACAACAGCTCAACCCACGCGGGTCAAGCTTATCTGAAGCGGGACACTACTCAACCTGCTCAGGTCAAATTCAACCCGCTCGGGTTGAGGCTCAGGATGCTCATTTTCAGCACGGGACGAGCGTATTGTTGGACATGAAGCTTTTCCTTGCTAAGTGATCCAAGATCCGCGCATATTTCTTGAAGACTAGCAAAAAGGAGACTAGCATCTCCCTTCGAGAGGAGCATTTCCTCAACTCAACAGTTAGCATTGTTATTTACTAATCTACCCTTGCTTAACCTAATAATGTACTACTATATATACACCATTTGTAATAATCAAACCATCAAGCTTTCTTAGATTAAATCAACTTTCCTTAGATTAGATTAAGCTTTCATTAGGAGTAGATTAGAATAGATTACTCTTTAATCTTTCCATAAATTACACATTAATCTTTCCTTAATTATTGTTCAAGTTTATTATTGGGTAATTCAAGAGTATTATTGGGTAATTGAAGATTATTGGGTTATTATTGGAGATTTGACAATTCTTCATCAATCAATCAAGTTTTCTTCTTTTATTCTTGCTTTATTATTTGGAATCATCTTCATAGGTATAATCTCTTTTACTCTTGTTTAATTATTATTAATCACATCATTTATTCTTCAAGTTTGGCTTTGTTAGTATGATTGACAACCTTATTAATATGTTAAACTTGATTATGAGTGAGTAGTCATTTATCTAGGATTAATGGGTAATTAGGGGAAACAAACATGGGGAATGATTCATGCTTAATCTAATATATTTTCATAATTAATTTGCTTGCTTGTTGTGATATCAACTTATGCACATGTTATGTTTGATGAAATGCGAGCCTATGAATCCTTGCATTTTTTACCCATCACTTATCTTTTCAATGAGACTTGTAAGACATAAACCAACTCGAGTCTCATTAGACCATGCATAATGTTGAATAGGAAGGACTAAGCCGACTTGTAGGTGTTGTACAATCTAATCGATTCGGCTCCGGGACCCAAACCTTCTTAGGGATTGTAAGATATACACTAACTCGATCCCATCACAATAATAAGTGCTTGCATATAATTGAGAACATGTTTGTATGATCAACTCCCATAAATCCCCTATGAACCCATGACATCTTTCCTTTTGTTGCTTGTTCATTGCTTTTATTAGATTAGAATCATCAACCCATTACAATTGTGACAACCCCAAGCACAACCATAATTAGATTGAACAATTTGAGTACCCCCCGTCCGATGGATCGACCTCGACTTAACCACTAACTAGTTGTTTGTTGAGAATTATAAATGTGTTTGCTTGAGAGCCCCAACGACACTCTCATCAGGCCCGCTCTTAGTAAGGTAAGGGGATCGAATTTATATAGCCTTGGTTGTCTAGTAGCAGTAAATCAAGGTGGATTCGTGACAAACACATATCCACATACCTAACCCCTCGGTCATAATATAACACAAACTAAAATGTAGGCTAGATGTTTAAGCTAAACTAATACATGTTTCAACTATTCAAATTTCTTAACCTAAAGCCCGCCCTTTATATCTACAATCAGCATAAAGTAGCGATCTTTACTTACACGCACCTTAAGCTCAAGCAAGTAAATAATTAACAATAGGCACACCGTAATAGTACTAATAAAGCTCTTAAAAGCTCCAATGGGCACTAATAAACAAGCAAATAATACACAGTGGGCACACCTAAAAAACGCCCTCCGAAATGTGCAAAAATGGAATCATGTTGACCAGAGCAACCAAATTTGAAAGATTCTCAGTGTAAAAGAAGCATTGTTAAGGGATGAGACAACACGGGCACCATAAAATAATCAATTAGGCAGTGGGGAAAAAAGCAATCATAAGATGAAGGCAGAATCAAATCTGAGATGTTATGTAGATCCTGGATACAACATGAGGATGATATCCACACTCGACCAAAAAAAAAGGGCACCTGGAACGAAGTCAGAAATAGTAGTCAGTACGTAGCGTTGTTCATTAGATATAATAGATTGATAGAGATAGAGAACGAATCTTATATCTGAATATAGGTGAAAGAAAAGTGAAAGTACAGTGAAAGGAGAAAATTTACCATGCCCCAGTACGGATGAACAGAATGAATCTACCGATTTGAACCAGGCTAAGTGCCTAAATCAATTACCACACCCTATTTCATCAAGCCAAAGTATATGAAAGTACAGTAAAAACCAGAGACACAATCACCAACTCTCCATCGTCACTGTCACTCACCACTTTCAACCACCATTGGCGCCGTCATCTGGAACTTCAACCTCCAATACCCAGTCAGTTAGTCAGCACCACCAACTCAATAAATAGATGATAAACAGGCAGACCAAATTAAATTAACACACTAACAAGAAAACACAAAAACAGAAACTTACCATACAAGCAGCGAAATCATTATAAAGCGGTGATTGTAATTGCATACCTGGAACCAAAAGAGCAGTGAAAACATATTTGTGAGGTGGTCATGCGTTGGTTTCATAAGAGTGGTAGGGTGATCTTTGATGATGGTCTGATTGTGGGTGAGGATCTTTGAGTAGACTGCTTGTGGAGTAGGGAGGAAAATTGAATGATTGGTTGAGGATGGATGGAAGACGTGGACGGAGGGATTAATGAGCCATTGAATCTCTAAATTTAGAAAGTAATCTCAAGCCTCACTTGCTGCTACATTAACTTGACAATGCAGGGTTTAAGTTTAAAAAAAGCAGTGATTACTTGGTCATAGAATAATTAATTGTTAGTAAGAATGAAAGTTGAACCTTTTTCAGCTTGTCCGGTGTTTAGGAGCAAAGTGTACCATACTTCATTGAACACATCGAGTTGTTCCTCAGATGCTCCTATTGCCTATCATAGAACACGAAAAACATCATAGTAGTTTACTATGGTAAGAAGTAAAATAAGACATATTTTTAGTACTTTTAAGCGCTCCTAACGTTAGAGGATTGTTCCTAGTCATGGACTATTATGCTAAAACAATGGATTCAGGAAATACCTTGCAATTATTAGCATCAAAATCAGCGCCAAATAATTGTAGTACTTGCTTGTCGTTACCCTTACCATACTTGTATAGCGCTTCAGCAATCCGAACAAACAATTACTTCTTAATTAGCCGGATATTATTCAAGCACCAAAGCTAAGTCAGTGGATAAACAGACGGATAATATAAGGGAAAAGGAGTGAGAAAATTCAGTAAATATGGTAATGAATGGAGGAAAACATTAGAAAAATAATGAGAAAAGAAAAGCCACCAAATTCTTACCTGACCCTCAAATTGTCAAGTAACTGTTGGGCTGTAGAAAGGTGATCAGTACTCGCTAAGGCCCATAATATGAATAAATCAAGCTGCCACTCTGAAAACTAGACTGCCTAAACATGCGCAGCAAATGCCGAAGATTAGTTAATGTACATGTTCCGATGAATGTACCATAAGAATACGATTCAGAGTAGACACTGAAACAATCTCTAAGCCATAGCCACTTCGCCAGTACACGACTATCAATACCACAAAAAGAGCATCATTGTAAGGCCGCAAAGGCTCCTGTCAATGGTGAAATAATGACCGACGTTTGTAACCTGACCCATGTGTATACAACATAGAGAAGCTGTTTCTGGACGACCCATGATACGCAACTGGCAAAAAAAAAATACTCCAAAGAAATATTCTACAAATCAAATAGATTAGATGGCAGATAACAGAGGTGTACAATGATAAAGGAACTCAGTAACTCTAATTTCTAAGTATTTTTCCCATATGTGGCATGTGATGGGAGTGTAAGAAAAAAACAATAATTTTGAAATAAGTAAAGACGGGTAAAATTAATACAGACTCAACATCAGTTTCCCAGTTAGTAGTATGTGCTACGGCACATTAAAAAAAGAAAAAAGAAAAGGAGATTAGGATGATCTTTCTGCACACAGGAATTCCATCTCTACTAAAGACAAGGAAGATAACCTCATACTAACTAATACCATAAGACGCCTTCTATAGACTGTAGCCATATATAAAACTCAAGTAAAGCTGATTGTACTGCTTAATTCCCTTCTATCACACTTATTTCCCTAATTAATGGATCATCCTGCAAAATTTTGGACAAATGATTTAGACAAACTGGCACTGGACATGACTCGTACTCAAACTAACATATCAAGATTGACTCGTCTATAAGGTCTAACTCAGACAAAGGGAGTACAAACTGAATGGGGAAAATGTAGAAGTTAGGAAGGAATCCAATGCTCTTACCATGTTTTCTTTGTTTTCCTCCTGGATCTCCTCCATGTCGACAGACTTGGGTGCGCCTGAAATTGACACATCAATGAGTAATTAAATAAATACGGGAGTAGTTTGTTGTAAAATGCGGGAGGAGTAGTTATTTTGGGCACAGGTCAGTCTGTGCCCGGATTGTTTTGGGTTGTGACTTGTGAGTATAAAAGGTTTTGTTCAAAGCAATCAACAAGAATGGTTTCGAGTATTGTCAGGTGAATTTGGGAAGGACTTCCCGTGTTCAAGTGAGGTCAAATCGGTTAGGTAAGTTTTGTCAATTTGAATGCTAAGAAAATTCCGTACCTTCTGAGCTTTCGTCCAGTGTTTTGATCTTGTCCTCCCCATTTTTTGGCTCTTGCTTGCCTGCTAGTTGTATCTACATGTGCCTTGTTTCATATACCCTCAACTTCGTTAAGAGTCACAGTTCTATCCTCGAATAGCTATATGGCCTACATATAGCCATCAAATTTTGCATAAGATAATCGGAAATTGACTACACTGCCAACTTACTGCATGCCGCAACCTACTATTATCTTTTCCATTAGGAAAGGTTATAATTATGGATACTCTTTGAAGATTTCTTCTTCTCAGCAAGAAACACATGAACCAAATCATAAACATACATGAGATAGTCTCAAATGTGAGTTAAACTACCAACCGTATTACTAAACCAGAAATATAAAATAACTTGGGTTGGTCTCACACAAAGCATCGTCTCATATAATCAAGTACTTCTCACATCGAAAATTACTCCACACAAATATACTAACTCAAAAAGGTATGGTTTCAGTCCTTCAACAATCCCCTGTACAACAATAATTAGACCTCTCCTCTAGGCTTAAAGAAGAATACATCCAAAATTTAGACGAAAATACTAATATAAAACTCTTAAGGTTCACGCAGACCACTAAAACTACTCTTCAACAGTTCAACCCCACTACAACTTACGAAACAACTCCAACACAACCATGGACCACATTCCCAAATACAAACAACAGCACGGTTAATACAACTAGAAAAAAATTCGATTACTCAATAGCAAAATCATACAACTGAACAATACATAAAAAAAATAACAAAACTTAATCAAAAGATGATTACTCAAGCTAAAAAAACACAATCGGGGTTCATAATCAATCGGGACAATAAACATTAACCAAACCCGACATCTTGTATTCCTGTACAAGTACACAAACTGGCAACACGCAATAACATATAACCAAACCCCAAAAACAATCGTCAGGACATCATCAAATGAATGAGCTAAACATGTATAAAACCCTAATTTAGTTACAAATAGTAAGATTCTCTAATATGCACTAAATCGACTTAAATCAAGTGTTAAATCCTAAAAAACAAACACAATCGGGGTTCATAATCAATCGGGACAATAAACATTAGCCAAACCTTACATCCTGTATTCCTGTACAAGTACACCAACAGGCAATAGGAAACAGGCAACAGGCAATAGGCAACAGGCAACAACATATAACCAAACCCCAAATACAATCATCAGGACATCATCAAATGAATGAGCTAAACATGTATAAAACCCTAATTTAGTTACAAATAGTAAGATTCTCTAATATGCACTAAATCGACTTAAATCAAGCATTAAATCGCCTAAAATCAACCCTAATTTGGAAAAAAAAGAGAAAAGGGTATCTTAAAGTCAAGACTTAGAGCAGTCATGAACATCTGCCAATAAATAAAGATCAAACAAAGAACTAACCCATTAATAAGACCAAAGATCAAATAAGAAAACCAAAATCAAGGTTATCGCGATCATCAAATTCAGTGTTTGTGAGAGTAAAATTGAAGGGAAAAGGTAGAGGTGTGTATGGTTTAGGAAAGAGCAACGAAGGGATTGAGAGCAGAGGAATGATGAGAGAGTCTGAGAGTAGTGGGACGAATAAAGAGCGAAGATTGAAAGACAGGGAGGCCTTTGCTGATAAGGCCAGATCACAAAATGCAAAGCCAAAAGGCAAGGCCCAATTACCTAGCCCAAGTCACAAGAAGACAAAAAACGTTGAACTATTCATCCCACATTTTTTGCCAAAATGCACACCCTTAAAACACCCTTGCACACTTTTATATAAGGGGGATATATATATATATATATATATATATATATATATATATATATATATATATATATATATATATATATATATATATATATATATATATATATATATATATATATATATATCCAAGATCCGTGAGAACGAACACTCGATGAGAACGGTGAGAACACACTAACCATATAAAACAACTCACATAGAAATGCCCAACATCAAACCCAGCACTTTACATTTTCACTCACCTCATCCTTATCCTTTATAATTTCTCACTCCCTCACCATAATCCACGACCACCACCACTGATCTCAACTTTCGGCCACCTAATAACCACCAAAATGGCGCTCATTCGCCCTCCTCGACGGCAATTGCGGTGCAATTAAATTCCAGATCTACTGTTTTTTTCCTCCATGTCAAGGTCAAGGACTTCTGTTGTATAATTGACGATGTCGCCGGCGATGTCAGTGGTGCACGATGTTGGTGGTAAGTTAAATGAGTAAGGTGCCTAATTTCGACTGACGTCTACCAGAGTTGTGGTGGTTGATTGGTATTTTAATTTTTTGGATTTTTGGAAATTAGTGTGTGGTGGTGGTGGTATTGTACATCCATATTTGGTTGCTTAGCGGTTGTTAGTGTGGATTGTGGTGAACTTTTGTGGTTAGTGGTGGTTGAATGGTTGAGGATAATTGCCGGCGTAAATGTCGTATGTAAGTGGTTGATAGGACAATAGTTGGTCGTCACACATCCAATCAAACACATTTATAATACTAAAAAAATAACTAGTTAGCGGTAAGTCAAGGTCGATCCATGGGACGGTGTGCTTTGGGTTCTAAGTCTATCTATCTCAATTTATGCTAGTGTCACAATTGATTTGGGTTTGTAGTTGTGTCTAAACTAATGCAAGCAATAAAGTAAAACAAGCAATAAAAGGTGTATATAAATAATAAAGGGTACTAGGATGTCATGGGTTCATAGGGGATTCATGGGAGGTAACCATACAAACTTGTTTACAAAGTTGCAAGCAATTAATGTTGTAAAGGAGCCGAGTTGGTTTATGTCTTACGGTTCTTAGGAAGAGTTGGGTCCCGGAGCCGAATCGATTAGATTGTACAACACCTACAAGTCGACTTACTTTCCTCCTAATCACTTCTATGCATGGTCTAACAAGACTCGAGTTGGTTTATATCTTTCAAGTCAAGTTGAATAGATACGAGATGGCTATAAATGCAAGGATTCATAGGCTTAGCATTTCATCAAACATAACATGTGCATAGGTTGACATCACAACAAGCAAGCAAATTTATTATGAAAACATATTAGATTAAGCATGAATCATCCCTCATGTTGGTTTCCCCTAATTACCCACTAATGCTAGTTTAGTAACTACTCACTAATTATCATAGGAAACATGTCAATAAGATTGTCAATCATATTAACAAGTATAAACATGATAAGAGAATGAGAAAATAAACAATAAAGAGTAAAGAGTAAAGGAATTATACCAAACTTGAGATTATCCAAATAATAAAGCAAAGAATAAAAGAAGATAACTTGATTGATTGATGAAGAGTTGTCAATCCTCCAATAATAACCCAATAATTTTCAATTACCCAAAAGTAACAAACTTGAACAATAATTGAGGAGAGATTAATGTGAAATTTGTGGAAAGATTAAAGAGTAATCTAATCTAATCTACTCCTAATCTATTCTAAGAAGATTTTCTAATGTTGGAACTTGGTTAAGAGAGCTTAGTCCCTTTGATTATTACAAATGGGGTATTTATAGTAGGGATTAGGTGCACAAATTAGGGTTACTAAGGGCTTAAATGACGATTAAGTCCTTAAGGAATCGCTCCTCTCAAGAAAAGATGTGGGTCTCCTTTTAGCTAGTCTTTCAAAAATATGCGCATCCCGAGCGTCTTGGTAGTAGGGACGGTTGGCACTGGAGAGGAATCCGAATGGCCAAGGGGTCAGGACGAGCGGATCACAAGGCCTTAGGACGAGCGTCGTGAGCACGGGACACTCGGATTATTAGGGGAGCAGACGAGCGGATTTGGAGCAAGACGCTCGGATCACTGGGAAGCGTACTTCTCTTTTCTTACTATCTAACAATACGCTCGTCCCGAGCAGAAAATGAGCGTCCTGGGCCTCAACCCGAGCGGGTTGAATTTGTATCGAGCGGGTTGAGCTGTATCATGCCTTACTTGAGCTCGGATTGTAAAACGGACGTCATTTCCTCATCCGGACTCCTATTGGAGTGATTCAAAAGCCTAGATCACTTGATTTTTCGACGCTGTTTTATCTAGCATACTTTCAGAGCCAAAGGAGCAACTCTTGGTTTGGGTTCCGAGCAATTTTTTCATGTAATGGCTTCCTTGCTTTTCCTCCTCTTGCATACCCCTTATTCTTGTGTTGTTGGGTCTCGTTCTTGCCTCCTCTTCATACTAGTCCATCCAATATCATCAAAAATCTTCCAAATATGCATGGAAGAGGGGGAAATTCCGCCTCATTTATCTCCTTTTCTATAAAACATATGAAATGCACTAGAAACGCAAATAGGAAGGTTTTGACGGATAAAATGGCCATGAAATGTTATAATAGTATGCAAAATAGGCTCAATTAGGAGACTAATTATGCGCCAATAATAGTAACATCAGTGGTCATCAGTGTTGGTCGTCAATATGCACTCCGGCGTCGTCGCCGTAAATCGGTTGTGGAAGTAGTGGTGGAGCGGTTGGCCGTCATGGGCGGCAGTCATGATTGTTGTTCAGGGGGGTGGTGGTGGTGGTGAAAAGGTAGTTAGGGTAATGAATTGACGCTTGAAAATTAGTGTTTAAAATTTGGGGAAAGTGTATCTAGCATGGAAGAAATTGTGTATACATTGTTAAAAAATGTATCTAGAATTTATGTTAAAAAAATAAAAATGTATATAGGATGGTCTTTAGTGTATATGAGATTTTATTGAAAAAAGTGTATCTACATTGTCCAAAAACGTATCCAGAATTATGAAAAAAAAGTGTATCTACGATAGGTTAAATTGTATCTGAGATTTTGTAAAAAAGAAAAAAAAATATATCTAACATATATTTCAATGTATCTACTTCGTTCTCACCGTTCTCACCGAATCCTATATATAAATATATATATATATATATATATATATATATATATATATATATATATATATATATATATATATATATATATATATATATATATATATATATATATATATAAACCGAGTTACAGTGTGAACCGTACGAACTACTCAAACACATAGTACAATACTTCTCAGATACATAGTATAATACTTCTCAGATACATTGTATAATACTTCTCAGATACACAGTATAATACTTTTAGATACACAAGTTCATACTTCCGGATACACATTGTATTACTACCAGATACACACGGTATTACTACCGGATACATGCGTATCCGGTAGTAATACCGTGTGTATCTAGGGTGGTATTTTGTGTATCCAATGCCGCCACCATTACCATACGTATCCGGTAGTAATACCGTACGTATCCGGCCTGGTATTTTGTGTATCCACCCTCCTACCATAATACCACAGCCCACCGCCACCACCAACACAAACCCCTGACCATCACCAATGCCCCCACCACCCCTACCGCCATCAACACTGCCCCCATCCCCGTCGCCACCACTACCACCATTGTCCCCACATCACACCAATCACCAAGACCACCACTGACCCCACATCAACTTACTCCGACGAACTAAACCCATGACCACCACCACTCACTCTATCGTGTTCCCTCATTACCACCACATCATCAACCAACTCACGGCCACCACCACGGCCACCTTCACATCACAACATAAATTTGATTTAAATGTCGCCTTCTCATTATTATATATAGTACCATAGCCGAGCATAGCCTTTCCTCACTCCGTCGGGCTATCATAGCTGAGCAACAACACCGCCTTCTCATTATTATTTCCAAATTTCAGGTCTAAATGCCAGATCTAGTAAAATTGAAGCGAAATCTCAAAAAAAAAAAAAAAAAACAATTGCACCAGCAGCATTGTCAGCAAAATTAGAGCTGGAATCTGGTCTTTGTTGACTTCACCATGAATCCCAAGGTGTTGCTCGCCGGCGTAAGGGAACAATGACAGGATAAATGAGTTGTTCCTGGAGATCGAGGCGAATGGAAGGAGACGGAGGAGAGCATGTGCGTTGGTAGATAGAGTGATGCACTGAGGGAGGCCACACACGGTGGTCGGGATAAAGACAAAGAAGAATAGGGAAAAGGGAGCTCAAGGAGGGAGTAAGGCAGCGCAACAACAAGGCGTCGCCGACGAAGTCGCCTGAGATGTGAGTAGGTAGGTTGCCTGCCGGCGTGTGGTGGTGATGTCATCGGAGTATTACAATGGTCACGGGGATTGAGGGTAATGGTGTTGTGTATGGTAGAGGATGAGAAATGGTATTTATTTCTATGCGTGGGTTTCTTTTTTTCACGTAATCTCAGCCCTTCATTTAATTAATCTAATGGTTCTGTTGAGTTCGTACAGTTCTTACCGTAACTCGGTTAAATGTACGGATCCTCGATTATATATATATATATATATATATATATATATATATATATATATATATATATATATATATATATATATATATATATATATATATATATATATATATATTAAGCACTCACGGGTTGTACTACCCCATAATCAAAACCGAAACTTACAGTCTCTACCCTCATCCTTATCATTGTACAATTAGTCTTGCTGAAGACGGGTCGAAGCAAGTGACGGATGATGCCACTCACAAAACGGATAGGGGGGACAAGGTGGGGGCACCCCCATGTGCTTCCCTTTCTCCTCTATTTGGGTCATTTGTGAGGGAAAATGGTATCCGTCACTCCAAAGTGACGGATACGTGCCGTCACAAATGAGAATTTGTGATCATTGTATAATTTTCCCTCATCTTGATTAACGATCACCGTCACTGATCTCACTTTTCGGCCACCCAACAACTACCAGTGGTCTGCCCCCTCCGACGGCAACGTCGGTGACTTCGTGCATCCTCTTTAGATCTGGAATTGCCGGAGTATCTCATATGGATAACCCACCATAACACCAACCGGAGGCCAACTCAAAAACCACCGTACCGGCAACACTTACCTAACCTTCTCCCATTCGTTGATTTCCTGTCTATTTCAATGCATCTACATAAATGTTTTTATGTATCTAACCATTATTTTGATGTATCTAACATAGATACACAAAATTAATTACTAGGTACATTAAAATTGGATTGAGATGCATTAAGATAAAAATGAGATACACTAACTTGAGTTGAATAACACCACAACTAGACTCGACGGAATATTCGAATGGTTAAAAGAAACGAGTATATTATCAATCTAGCTGTTAATCACCTCTTTCAAACCCAATTGGAGGCATTTTGACTTTTTAAGCCTTGGTTGCAACTCCTCGCACTTTCTCTTCTTCAATTATATATATATATATATATATATATATATATATATATATATATATATATATATATTATATATATATATATATATATATATATATATATATATATATATATATATATATAGAGAGAGGCGGGATCTCGTGAGTTTGGTTCTTACGGTGAGTTGTGATTTTGTGTGCTTGGAAATCTCAACCATTAATCAAAGTGAAATCAACCGCTGAGATCAAACTCCAAAATATAAACAAAAAAAGTATGGTCCTCGTCACTCCTCCCAAAACAAACAGAGACATCTTTCTTAAACTTTCTTTCTCCTCTTCCCAATACGACCAAACAACTGGAAATTTGGAATTGTAATTTATAATCAATTGCAATTCGATTTGCAATTATAATCTCTGCCTATTTTTTTTTATTATTATTATTTATCTCTCACCCGACTTCATAACTTCAATGTGACGGACCGACGAAGTCTACTTCGAAATTATCGACGGCAGAGTAAGCGAAGGAAGTATCGCCGGAGGAAATACAGTCAAGGAGGCGCTGTCATATGTTGGACATCGTCAGTATAGAGATCTTTAGAGACTGCTTGCCTAAAACGATGAGTAAACTGTGTCTCAACTTGGTTTTGAAAACCAAAACATTCAGGTGGTAATAAAATCCCTGGCACAGAGAGCCAGTTCTGGTAAACCATTGTCAAATCCCATTTCCCCAAAAACTAGGCACCCTTGAATCTGGGCTGGTTCCGATAAAAACAATGATTGGGAAAAGCGGATGGATATACAAACTGAATATGGATTGTGTGCCTATTTAGCTCACCCTTAATTGCGACGATTATAATATAAAGTGGATGAGGAGGACGAAAGTGGTTGTGGAGGTGAGTGAGGGATGTTGGTGTCGTCGCTGCTGGTGGATGCGGGTTTTTTTCGCACTCGGTTTCGTATTCGAGCTAGGTGCCCTGGCAAAAATGAGCAAGGGAGACAAGTATGGCTGTGGTCGAGTAATAGGTTGCAGAATGCAGATTATGAATGGAAAGCTTTATGAATAGTCTGAAAATTGGTGTCGGTTTTATAGTGTCATGTGAAACTAACAAAGGAGCTTGACGCTGGCGAGATTACTTCGGGAGTGTTTAATCAACCCGTTAAAGTTCCGCAGGTCTTAATCATCTACCATCCTCGATTAACTGATTTAGTCTATTATGACCCATGTGTCTTTGATTGGTAGTCATACAACACAATAAGTCAATAACAATTCCTTAAGGCCTGTTCAATAGCTGGCACCTATCCTAATTCCTTAAGGCCTTGATCATCTACCATCCTCGATTAACTGACACATATCCCAATTCCTTAAGCCATGTTCAATAGCAGTTGTTTTTTGTTGTTCATGTTCAGTTGTATTTTTTTCTCAAGAAATACCAAGTATCTATTTACATGGTTTTAGTAAGGGTATTTGCAGGAGGAAGATAATAAGTTTGTTGCCAATTGGCCGATTTGTCGCTGAATCATATTTTACAGATTTGCAGTCTGTTAATATATATACAACATCTATGTCACACCCTGGATAATGGTCCTCTCTTTTTGACAGTCATATTTACGATTTTGTGTTATTTCAATCAATCACGAGTGCGCATCAGGTTTTCGTTCAAGGAAGTGGTTCATGATGCCCAACGCATATACACATAATTTTAAATTGTTAGGAACAAATTTTGTGATTTTCTGCATACCACTTGGGTTAATTTCACGGCAAGGATTAATGGTGCTAGCTACCTAAGAACTTCAATTAACGATCTGAACAATGAGATATTGCTTGAGAAAAAAAATCAAAGTCGTAAAAAAAGAAAAAAAAAATCAAAGTAGAATAACAACACAATAATAGTAGAATAACAGCACAATAACACATGGTAAAAAAAAGAAAAAAAATCAAAGTCGTAAAAAAAATCAAAGTGGCACCGGAATAACATCACAATAACACCAGAATAACAGCACAATAACACGCGGTAAGAGAAAGAGTAAAAAAATCAAAGTAGTAAAAAATCAAAGTAGTAAAAAAAATCAAAGTGACACCGAACTAACATCACAATAACAGCAGAATAACAGCACAATAAGACATGGTAAAAAAAAAAATCAAAGTAACAGCAGAATAACATCACAATAACAGCGGAATAACAATAACAGCACAATAACACGTGGTAAAAAAAGAAAAAAAATCAAAGTCGTAAAAAAAATCAAAGTAACAACAGAATAACATCACAATAACAGCGGAATAACAATAACAGCACAATAACACGTGGTAAAAAAAAAAGAAAAAAAATCAAAGTCGTAAAAAAATCAATGTAACAGCATAATAACATCACAATAACAGCAGAATAACAATAACATCACAATAACATGTGATAAAAAATTGAGAGAAAAAAATCAAAGTCGTAAAAAAGAAAAAGCAAAATAACAGCATAATAACACGAGGTAAAAAAATAAGAGTAAAAAAATTTTCAAGTAAAAAAAAATCTGGTACAAAAAGAAAAAGAAAAAACGGTAACATAATGAGAAAATTAGAGAAAAACATAAGAGAAAAAAAAAATCAAAGTTGAAAAAAAAAAGCATAATAACACGAGGTAAAAAAAAGAGATAAAAAAAATTAAAGTAAAAAAAAAAAGAGTAGCACTAGAAAAAAGAGAAAATAAGTAAATTACAGTAATTTTATATGACAGTTAAGATTAGATCTTGGCCATTTATCTCTAATATAATCTAGTGGCTGAGATTTTCCAAACTCACAACTCACCATAAGAAACAAAACTCACAAGAACCTAACTCTCTCTCTCTCTCTCTAATATATATATATATATATATATATATATATATATATATATATATATATATATATATATATATAGAGAGAGAGAGAGAGAGAGAGAGAGATATAGAGAGAGAGAGAGAGAGAGAGAGAGTTGGGATCTTGTGAGTTTGGTTTCTTATGGTGAGTTGTGAGTTTGTGCTTTTAAATCTCAGCCACTAGATTATATTAGAGATGAATGGTCAAGATCTAATCTTTCCTGTCATATAAAATCACTGTCATTTACTTATTTCTCTTTTTTCCAGTACTACTCTCTTTTTTACTTTAATTTTTTTTATCTCCTTTTTTTTACCTCGTGTTATTATACTTTTTTTTTACAACTTTGATTTTATTTTTCTCTTATGTTTTTCTCTAATTTTCTCATTATGTTACCTTTTTTTCTTTTTCTTTTTGTAACAGATTTTTTTTACTCTTATTTTTTACCTCGTGTTATTATGTTGTTATTGTGCTTTTTTTACTTTGATTTTTTTTACGACTTTGATTTTTTTCTCTTTTTTTACCACATGTTATTGTGCTGTTAGTGTTATTCCGTTGTTATTGTGATGTTATTCTGCTGTTACTTTGATTTTTTTACGACTTTGATTTTTTTTTTTCTGTTTTTTACCACGTGTTATTGTACTGTTATTCTATTGTTGTTCTGCTGTTATTGTGATGTTATTCTGCTGTTCCTTTGATTTTTTTACGACTTTGATTTTTTTTTCCTTTTTTTTTACCACGTGTTATTGTGCTGTTATTCTACCGTTATTCTGGTGTTATTGTGGTGTTATTCTGCTGTTACTTTGATTTTTTTACGACTTTGATTTTTTTTCCTTTTTTTTACCACGTGTTATTGTGTTGTTATTCTACTATTATTTTGCTGTTATTGTGATGTTATTCCGGCGTCACTTTGATTTTTTTACTACTTCGATTTTTTTTACTACTTTGATTTTTTTACTCTTTTTTTACCGCATGTTATTTTGTTGTTATTGTGTTGTTATTGTGATGTTATTCCGGTGCCACTTTGATTTTTTTACGACTTTGATTTTTTTCCTTTTTTTATCCCGTGTTATTGTGCTGTTATTGTGATGTTATTCCGGTGTCACTTTGAATTTTTTTTACTACTTTGATTTTTTCTCTCTTTTTTTTACCACTTGTTATTGTGCTGTTATTCTGGTATTATTGTAATGTAATTCCTGCCTAATAAATGACAAAAGACACCAAGTTAGTGTTTTTTGCGTTTAATTTTGTAGGTATGAGTTCGTGAATGAAAGGAAGATCGTCTAAGCAAGATGGATTGAGGCGAGCCAAGTAAAGCGGGTCTAAGTAACAAATTGAACAAATTTTGAGGAAATGTGCGAGATCCAAAACAAAAGAAAGACCAAGGTCATTGACCTAATCCCTTCACCATACCAAATGCTGCCATTTCTTTGTCATTGTCCTATAATATGCAGATGATTATGCCACTACCACTGAGATCTTGTCTGGTACTGTATTTTATCTTCTTTAAACAATGGCACATTTTCTACGGCAAAAGTAAGGGCTTCACTTCGAGTATTCAGGACTTCTCGGGCTCTAAAAATCTTAATAAACGACTCACCCTGCAGCAAGTATTGCGTCTTATATCGTATTTCATAATCCTTGATCTTTAAAACTTCAAAGATCCTCAGCTCTGTTGATTTCCTGCATAAGGCAAGGCAGCTGTAATACCCCGTATTTTATATAATCGATTAAACGGATATTATTATATATTAGTATTATACATTTTATATTGGTTGCATCGTAATATCGTGAATGTTATTAAGTCGGGTTTATATCGTATATGTTGAGTCGGGCTACATCACATTTTGTCTTTTGGGTCAAGAATTACCCATCTACATTTACCCAACGACCATACCCGTTTAACCCATTTGCCCTACCCGGAACATGTAACCACCATTTACCCTAAACCTAATCTAAGATCCGCTCTCCCTCTCCCCTCTTTTCATTTTATCATTAATAAAACCATTTCTAAACCTAGAGAAAGGGAGAGGAAGAAGAATTGTCGAGCCTTTCATTTGATTGAAGATTTCTGATCGATTCCAACCTAATTCGATTTCCCTGTTTGTAAGTCGATTTCATTCCATTGTTTATACTGTTTTAAAGTGTTCGTCTTCAAAATTTTTGCAAAGAGAGTCCTGTTTATTTGATGTCTGGTTTATGCATATAAAATCTCGTAGTCAAATTCTTTATGGTTTGTCCTAGGTGATTTATTTATGAACATGTCATAAAGTCCGCGAATCTGATTTGGTTGTGGAAAATGATTTGAAACCCTAATTTTTATGTCGATTCAGTTATGAGGCTTCTTCATACATCATCTTTGTATAGTCTAGATGCTAATAGGATTTGGAATTACTTCAAAATAATGTTTTAAACTCGTTTTATGAATCAATACTTTTTATGCGACGGTTTACACGCTTTTGGAAATCAGTCTGAAAACTCTTTATAAGTTTGGAATTTGAGAAAAAACACGTTAGATATAATTTGTAGCTAAGACTCATGGGGTTCTAATCCAATTGGCCTTGTATCAATTTGATTTTTCTGGAATTAGTTATGTATTTTATTCCGAGTCATCATGCTTGGAAAATCGGGAAAAATCGTGTTTGTTCTTTAAGTTGATATTCCTATTAAGTTATGATGAGTCTAGGTTATGTGCATGATTATTTGATTGAGTAGGTGGTAATTATACATAATTATGTTATGTAGGTGATGGATATGTGAAGGATCATAATTGATTGCTTGTGTGCTTGGATTGCGAAAAGGTAGGGAAATACACTTGACTTATTATCGTTGTTGTTGAATTGTGTTGACTTGTTTGTGTTTCATATGACCAAACTGTGAACGTTGACGTGATTCGTGGTTGTTGATTCATGTTATGATTCATATCCTGGAATGTGCTTGACTGAATTGATCGTATTGAGTATATTATCACAACATTCGGTAACTGGCATGATTCTATGATTTACCAGTTCAATGATATACATATTGTGTTGCATTAATTTCTTGAGCATTCATATGCATTGGGGATGGAGGATGTTGTGGTGACGTGGTGTGGTGATGATGATGTTGTGATAAGGCCCAGGCGGGTTCTGCAGACTTGCCCTGGTGTCCTCAAATGCGAGTCGCGGATCGGCTACGGTCGATATATAGTCTACCGGGGATCGGTATGGCTGGGCGTTCCGGGTTATGAGATATGAGTTGAGATGGAGGTGGAGGTGACGGAGGAGCATGCATATCATATTTTGTTGTTTCATTGTATTCCCTACTCAACCTCGTGGTTGACCCTGTGTATTCGTGAACACCTGTGACGATCCAAATATTGGGGAGCAGACTTGACAGGTTTATGAGATATGATGGGAGCTTGATGGGCGTGAGACACTGGATCAGAAGACTTAGTAGCTAGATCATCATTTAGAAGACTTTCACTTTTATTTATGTTAGTTCATTGTAATTTGATGTAAATGAGGTTTTGTAAAAAGTTAAGTTAAAGAAATTATGTAATTTGCCTTGGAGTTTAATTTGTTATTCACTACCTCGGGAAACCGAGATGGTAACAGTCCGGTTTATTAGGGAATGTCTTGCTAGAGGCTCCTTCATAAATCGGGGTGTTACAAAGTGGTATCAGAGCGAACGATCCTCAGGCCTAAACCAATGAACCCAATGAACATAGGATGTGTCTAAATAAAATGAACCCCTGGGAATAAACTGTTAGGAGCTCACAGTGCGGTTAAGAAGGTGCCCTTAATGCGTGCTCTTTTGCCCTCTCAGTTTTGAACCAGGTAACCCGAGATAAATTGAGTGAATGAGGTAGTTAGAAGGAAAACCTTGGATATAATCGAGTTGATGTATACCTTGAGACCCATATATTCTAACTACTCTGCAGGACAACGTTACGGTAAGTATTTTGTATGAATGATGACGTGATCATATGATGTTGTGGAGATGAGAAATAAATTTTCGTGTTCAGGTTGATAATCAATGAAGTGTTGGATTGTGGTAATCGTGAGCGTAGAAATAATTGCGAATTGATGATATTTATCTGGATGGATGTTGAATGATGTGTCGATAGTACTATTATGTCTAATGATATGCGGTTATGTGATCCCGAAGCCATGCTAGTATAGTATTGTGATAGTAATCAGAAACACTATTGAATTGCATGTTTCTAGTCATAGCAATCGTGATTTAGATGTAAGGAGTAGATCGAGATGCAAAGGGATTCTATGGGATAGATGTTTACGACGTACAAAGTGTGAGATTCAAGTTGGGATGGGTTAGTATACATAGTATGCTCATAAGAGCTTGTAACATAGTAAAGAATGACCTAGTGCTAAAACTCGTTTTGTTTGATTTTACTCTTTAATTGACCTTACTGCCATTTCTTTTCTGTTTATTTCCTATGGATGAAAAGTTTATGAGAGATAGCCTCGTGAGTTATTGTTCATTTGGCGTTAGTTTCATGCTTATAGGATATACGGATTAGGAGTAATAAATATTTTAGTGGGCTGTGGTCAGGAAGTGCCTGTGCAGTGATGTTTTGACCAACGATTTTGTAAAAATCCTCATTTAAATTGTATTAATAATTTTTGCATAATTCCAACTCTATCGATTAGAAGATTTGCATATGTTTTCAAATTGATAAGCCACGAAAATTCTTGATGTCTCTATATTAAATGGTAAGTTTTGCAATCTGACCCAAGTTTCGGACCAATTGCTGTCACATACTTGTTTGGACCAACTGAGTTGTAAAATCCTTTAAAAATTGAATTCTTGAGCTTTGGACCTCATTCTTTTTCTCACGAATTATTAACTCTCTGTATGTTATAAAAAGTAATATAACTCAAGTTTTCGTTGAACGGTTATTTATTCGTGATTTTTGGAATTTACAACGTGAATCATAACTTTTAAAATGTGAATTCTATGTTGAGTTTTCATACAGTTGTTCGATTATTTCATGAGCCTTATTAATGTGAAATTATAGTGTCCTTATATGATCATAGTAGCACACATATTCATTGGTTATGTATCTTAACAAGTGATAAAAAATTAAAGTTTAGTTTATAACATTGTTGGCATGATAGTATGAGTGAAATTGAATAGCTTAATCTGATACTTAATCGAGGGTGAAATATTTTATACGAGTCCAGTTCTTGCATATTTTATATATGTTTGGCATGTTGTAATATCTCTGGTGTGTTCATCATATTTGTATAGTGGTCGGATATATATAAATATAAAACTATATTGTCATATCTTGGTAAAGTTGGTGGCGTTAAATGTTAACTTGATTGTTCTAATATACTCGCGTGAATATTTATAATAATTATGTTTAAATGTTTACACATGGATGGTAGTTATGAGTATGTCTAAATGTTCACATATGTAGGATGTCATCTGAGTTCTCATGTCTTTTATGTGAGTCTGTGTGCCTATAGTTATACTTATTACTTTCATTGCATTAATTTATTTCAGTTGAACCTAAACTTATGATATGATAATAAAATAGTGTTGTTGTTCCTTATTGGATATGTTCATAGTTGTATTGTCATGAAATGCTAAGGTGATTGTTGCAATTGTCACGATATTTGAAATATAGTTGATATAGTTACGATATAGTTACGATATTTGAAATATATTCTCCAATCGTCGAATTATAATGAGATAGCCCTTTGATGATTCACATGTCATGCGTATGTTTAAATGATAGTCGTTATAGTTACGTTTAATTGAGCCGCGAGTTGCCTATTTGTTCAAACCGTGCAAACCAGAGAACTTGTTCACCTTACTAATCTTTTGTCATAGATAATGTTTTACAAGTTATATGATGGTATATGTACATGTTTAAGTTGTTTATGCGATATCTTTTATTTTTGCTGAAAATGAATTATACTGAGTTGATGGATTCAATTGAATGGTATGGTTGCTAAAATGTTAAACATATGTGTGATATGGAAGTAATTTTTTTGTTATTGTGAATCATATAACTATTAATACTCAATTGTAATTCCAGTTGTTTGACTTCTACATTATTAAGTTAATTACTCATGACGCACAGTCGATGGTTCCGTAAGGAGTTTAACTGGGAATTTTATAGTGTGCCTCCGATCTAAACTAATAATCTTCTTATATTGACTATATGGTTAGACTCTTGTCTAGTTCTTATGACATGATAAATCGTTTTAAATTTTAACATGTAATTGAGTTGGTACTTATACTTTGTGTGACCATGCAACCTGTGATAAATAGATCTATAATAAAGAGGTAAAAATTTGATTGAACACAGTTAATTTGTAGTTACTTGCTTTACTTTATGGTACGAATCGTATGCTTTGATGAGACGTCACCAGGGAATGTGTACTATCTAAAAGGTCTCCGATTAAATGTTGTAGTCGTGTTAGCCGTGAATATAACTGAGTAAAGAAGTGCAACTAAAATCCTGATGTTGAGGTAATAGTCGTTCATTAGTAAAGATAGGACTGAAATGAATAAGATGAACCTGTAATTTATGAAATATGAGTCGACGCCTAAGCTTGTATTGTTTGAAGGAATTGAATTAAGTTTATCTGATTTTGAGTTTCGTAGTAAGCTGTTATTGGATTCTATGGACGGCTCTGTTATAAGATTTATGTTAAGAAAGTTATTCACCGTCCAGTATGAAAGTAAAAGTTTTGAAAATGAAGTTAAATTTTGTCATGTGAGTATAAATTCAGAATGAGATTTCCAGCCAGTGTCTGGTTGTATGGTTTCATGATATTTGCTAGTCTGGAGGAATGAAGCTAGAACGGAGTCACAAATTAGTGGGTTAATTTGGTCATGTTGTTCGTTCTTGTAGTGAATTGGTGGGTTGTGGTTAGTTACGAATGTCAAAACGGGAAATGTAATGTGGTGATTTAAGTGAGTTATGTGTTAACATGGTATGTTGAAATTGGTGTAGTTAAATACATTTAATCTTTTATGTCATTGTGTTGGGTGCAGTTTAAATATATTTAACACCAAGAACGAAATTTTATGTATGATAGTCTTGTATGTTAACTTTCCAATATCGCTGTTTACTCGCTTGATTGATTCGACCAATAAGTTTGTAAAATTTGCCAATCAATGTGCGTTCATCATTCGTGAATAAATCCCAAACCCTTTGTTATGAGGATTAAAAATATTTCTAGGATGATAAGTGCTGCGAAACTAGTTGTCTTCATTTTATGGGTGATTCTGTGTCTCGACCTAAATCTGTACAGTTATGTAAAGGAAAGTCAGACTGGACCTATTAGGTTACAAATTTTCATAAATCGATTTATTAAGTTTTGACCCTAATTCTTTTCTTATGTTGATTGATTCCCTATGTTTCTAAGGTATGAGATTACAATGATTAGTGAAATGAATAATTACTAATGATTTTTACTGGTAACCTTGTAAAGCATTGTTCCATTCATAATTTGATTATTCACATGAATAAATGTTACCAATATTTCTTGGAAAATATCTTGCGAGAATACGCCGGATAGGATTATTGTGGTATGTTACGTTAGTGATCTTGCTTAGTAACCTTGATGAAACGATGTTATTTGACATGAACCATATGTGAGCACCTAGGCATCTTCATCTTTGTAACCTGAGTAGTAATGTATAAATTAGATTGACAAGCAGATCCTGTGAATGTTATTGCATGTATTGATTGATATGAAGAGTGTCTAGATTAATACTGAAATGTCTTAAGTTATTCAACGTGGCTTTTGCTCCGATCCGTGGCGATGTCTTTGTCAGAGCAGCAGAATCGTAGCTTTCTTGAGAGATCTTGTATATTGATTGTCTTTAGTAGGGATTAGTAACTTGAGCGTGAGTTGTGAATCTTTTATCCTCTTTCGGTTGTTAGCGAGTTTGAGAACTTTTGTTATAATAATGAAGGTTACGGGGACGTAACCATGTTTAAGGAGGGTAGGATTGTAAAATCTTTATACTTTCATGTGTGGTTTCTCAGTTTGGCTATATTGGTTATGCGTTGTGTGGGTTATGTTGGAGTGTTACATGATGTGTTTTACATTATGGTTAAACTTCGGGGACGAAGTTTATTTTAAGGAGGGTGGAATGTAATACTGCGTTTAATATTCAATTTGGTGGGTGCCTTACATACTTTTGTATATGCGTTTCATAATTCGTTTGCGTTGGTTGGTAGAGAGGGTAAACTTCGGGACGAAGTTTCTTTTAAGGAGGGTAGAATGTAATACCCCGTATTTTATATAATCGATTAAACGGATATTATTATATATTAGTATTATACATTTTATATTGGTTGCATCGTAATATCGTGAATGTTATTAAGTCGGGTTTATATCGTATATGTTGAGTCGGGCTACATCACATTTTGTCTTTTGGGTCAAGAATTACCCATCTACATTTACCCAACGACCATACCCGTTTAACCCATTTGCCCTACCCGGAACATGTAACCACCATTTACCCTAAACCTAATCTAAGAGCCGCTCTCCCTCTCCCCTCTTTTCATTTTATCATTCATAAAACCATTTCTAAACCTAGAGAAAGGGAGAGGAAGAAGAATTGTCGAGCCTTTCATTTGATTGAAGATTTCTCATCGATTCCAAGCTAATTCGATTTCCCTGTTTGTAAGTCGATTTCATTCCATTGTTTATACTGTTTTAAAATGTTCGTCTTCAAAAATTTTGCAAAGAGAGTCCTGTTTATTTGATGTCTAGTTTATGCATATAAAATCTCGTAGTCAAATTCTTTATGGTTTGTCCTAGGTGATTTATTTATGAACATGTCGCTGAAAAGTCCGCGAATCTGATTTGGTTGTGGAAAATGATTTGAAACCCAAATTTTTATGTCGATTCAGTTATGAGGCTTCTTCATACATCATCTTTGTATAGTCTAGATGCTAATAGGATTTGGAATTACTGCAAAATAATGTTTTAAACTCGTTTTATGAATCAATACTTTTTTATGCGACGGTTTCTGTCAGTTTTTGGAAATCAGTCTGAAAACTCTTGATAAGTTTGGAATTTGAGAAAAAACACGTTAGATATAATTTGTAGCTAAGACTCATGGGGTTCGAATCCAATTGGCCTTGTATCAATTTGATTTTTCTGGAATTAGTTATGTATTTTATTCCGAAAATCCATCATGTCTTTGGAAAATCGGGAAAAATCGTGTTTGTTCTTTAAGTTGATATTCCTATTAAGTTATGATGAGTCTAGGTTATGTGCATGATTATTTGATTGAGTAGGTGGTAATTATACATAATTATGTTATGTAGGTGATGGATATGTGAAGGATCATAATTGATTGCTTGTGTGCTTGGATTGCGAAAAGGTAGGGAAATACACTTGACTTATTATCGTTGTTGTTGAATTGTGTTGACTTGTTTGTGTTTCATATGACCAAACTGTGAACGTTGACGTGATTCGTGGTTGTTGATTCATGTTATGATTCATATACTGGAATGTGCTTGACTGAATTGATCGTATTGAGTATATTATCACAACATTCGGTAACCGGCATGATTCTATAATTTACCAGTTCAATGATATACATATTGTGTTGCATTAATTTCTTGAGCATTCATATGCATTGGGGATGGAGGATGTTGTGGTGACGTGGTGTGGTGATGATGATGTTGTGATAAGGCCCAGGCGGGTTCTGCAGGACTTGCCCTTGTGTCCTCAGCTACGAGCTGGCAGATTGGCTACGGTCGATATATAGTCTACCGGGGATCGGTATGGCTGGGCGTTCCGGGTTATGAGATATGAGTTGAGATGGAGGTGGAGGTGACGGAGGAGCATGCATATCATATTTTGTTGTTTCATTGTATTCCCTACTCAACCTCGTGGTTGACCTTGTGTATTCGTGAACACCTGTGACGATCCAAATATTGGGGAGCAGACTTGACAGGTTTATGAGATAGGATGGGAGCTTGATGGGCGTGAGACACTGGATCAGAAGACTTAGTAGCTAGATCATCATTTAGAAGACTTTCACTTTTATTTATGTTAGTTCATTGTAATTTGATGTAAATGAGGTTTTGTAAAAAGTTAAGTTAAAGAAATTATGTAATTTGCCTTGGAGTTTAATTTGTTATTCACTACCTCGGGAAACCGAGATGGTAACAGTCCGGTTTATTAGGGAATGTCTTGCTAGAGGCTCCTTTATAAATCGGGGTGTTACAGCAGCTCACATTAAAAATAACTCAAGTATTCATTTGATTAGACAGATATTAACAAAATGCTGCGTGATGGACTAAAGTGCCGAACCTTGTCTACAATAATAACACCATCACAAATTTCCAGCTTCTCGCCTGATTTGGTAGTAATAGATAGTTTGCCCTAGTGTAAGGATCATCGCACAAGATAAAATTAAAAAAATTTACACTAAAACATTAATGCGAGACTTAAGGTTGCTGGTGTCAAGCCAATTATTAGCAGCGATTAGTCTCTTGAGAAATTATTGTACATTATATAATGTGTAGCTAATGGTTTTACTTATACAACCCTACCTATAGTCCCATTTACCTACAAAGTCCAAAAGTAAATATTCATTTAATTCGAATTTGAGAATTCTATTTGCGCACATTTTGGAAGTGAGAAAAAAAATGAGACCAAGGGTAAGACGAAATGCAAGCTCGTTAAACTTAAAACACATCAAGTTGAGATGCTGCGTTTGGTAAAAATGGAGAATAGAGAATGATATCTACCTTGAAAGTTACACCAGCACCAAACCATACATCCCCGGACACCTTCAAGCTATCTAGATCAATGATACTAGGAATTACCTCCATTCAAACAGTAGAAGGCCACAGGGAACCTGACATTCAAGCAGCGGCGAAGCTTGTTGATGGCGACATCGGATTCTGATTCGAATTCTGCAACCCAGAATTCAGCTGCAAAATTAAGCATGAAAATTACCTCGTGTTATTATCCCGCGACCCAGACTCATCATCGTCAACCTTCTTGCTGCAGAATTCAATGAACTCAGTCATCTCCTCCATCATACTATCAATCTCCGCGGGCGAAGTGTCAATCGTACTAATTAATTCAATTCACTAATGGTGCTCTGCTTCACCGACCACTGCAGATGATACACCATACCTGAATTTCACTTGTATCGTTCCACACTCAACCCTCCACAGCCATGAAAATAGCACCTCAAACACCAAAATAAAATAAATAATCGACCTAATTAATCAACAAAATAATCGACCTAATTAATCCATCGCATATAATCGACCTAATTAATCAACAAAATAATCGACCTAATTAAGCCATGGCTGCCCACCGTCGCTTCAATAACCACCGATTAAACAACCAAAGCAATAGCCCAGAAGCGATATACCACATGAAGCCGTCCTCCATTTGAGAGGACTGATTATACTCGTCAAACAACAAAAATTTATAATTGTTGAAATTTATACACCGTCCATTTGAGAGGAATTGATTAAACTAGTATTAATTTCCTTGATTATGAAATTAGTTTGTTTATGATTATAATTGTAGTTAGGGTTTGGGAAGATGATGATGATGATGTATAGGGATTGGAGTGTTGAAGGTTTAAAGTAGAAAAAAAAGTAACAAATTTTAATTTGAGGTCAGGAAAATGGAGATGAAAGGAGAGAGAAAATGACGGGAGCAAAATTTTGGGAGAGCAGAGTTAGATTTGTTTTTTTATTACTATTAGATATTTAGATGCAATCTCAGCGGTCTATTTTTTCAGATTCAATGGTTGAGATTTTCCAAACTCACAACTCACCGTAAGAACCAAACTCACGAGATCCCGCCTCTCTCTCTCTCTCTCTCTCTCTCTCTATATATATATATATATATATATATATATATATATATATATATATATATATATATATATATATATATATATATATATATATCTTTAGGATCCTATGAGAACCCCTTTCTCATGAGAACCATGAGAACTATTGTCCCCCGTCAGATATAACCATCCAACAGACTAGATTGACGTGCGTGTAATATGGTAGGTGAAGGGTAATTCTATCTTTTTTCTTACTGATTTTAGAAACTTCTATATGTTTCTTCTCTTTTCAGTCTACTTTTTCCTTCACTTTATTTCAATCATTTTTCTTTCAATTCAACGATGCTTCGATCAATTTCCATCTCTTCTCTCATTCACTTAGTTTTTCAATTGCATTACTCTTATGTTATCCTTATACATATTCTTATTCATCTTCATTTTCGATTTTTTTGTTTAATTTTACTCATCAAAGTTCTTGTTGATTTTCGATTTTCTGCTCGATTTACTCGTTGAAGTTCATGTGCATTTTTTAATTTTGTCGCTTGATTTTTTTAGTCATTAATTTTAACGATAGTTGTTTCAATCAATTTCTATCTTTCATCCCTCAACCAAGGTAAGAATAATTCAATTTGTTTTTTCTATTTTTGATTGATTCACAATTATATGCCATCTACTCGCGTTTCTCTAAATTTATCAATTTGTTCATTTTTTATTTTTTGTTAAATTGTACTCATTAGCATCATTGATGATAGTTAATTGTAAGATTGATTAGTTTGATTTATTGCGATACACAAATTATGATATACAGTGTGAGTCACCATTTGTTGATTTTCGATTTTCGATTTTCGATTTTCTTTTAGTTGCTTAGTCATTGTGGTTGTAAAAGGCTAGGTCATTTTCACCGTTCTTCCATAAAATTTGTGCATTTTAGAGTGCATTTTTGTGGCGAGAAACGTCGGGTATTGAACCTATAGCACAAACCTTTTGAGCCTTACGTGCATAAGTTATGAACTTATGGCACAAAATTTCTGAACCTGTTGTACTTAGTTGTGAACTTTTGATATGTACATCATTAATTCATTATGTGCCTTTGGGATAATTCAACTATACTCCTTTTAAATATAATTTTAAAATGAGTATTAAAAGAATCATAAATTCTAAGTAAAACATGAATTAAAATGATCTCATTTAATAACTAAACATTCAAAAAAAATTGGAAGATGATTTTTTAAGTACTTAAAAGTGTCAAATCAAGACAAGTAAGATGAACTCTTGTTTTGCCATATGTAAATTTGATTCTTCACACCCAATGGTTCCTCGTTTGGTAAAATGGCAACCGTCGGAATCTTTGGTACAAAGGTTCTGAACTTGAAGTACAAAAGTTCGGAACTTGAGGTACAAAGATTCTGAACTTGAGGTTCTCACAGTTCTCATGGGAAAGGGGTTCTCACAGGATCTCAACCCTATATATATAGGGTTGTGGTCAGGTGCGAACCGTACGAACTACTCTTATCAAACCTAAATACACATGTATCCGACTTCAAATACACATGTATCTAGAGCTTGTATATGTGTATCTTAGGTACTATGCTGTGTATCCAACTTCAAACCACAACAGTTGCACCACCTCATGCCAGAACCACCTACCACCCACCTTTACACCACCAGCACCAACCACCACCGCC
Organism: Silene latifolia; assembly: GCF_048544455.1. Taxonomy (NCBI): domain Eukaryota; kingdom Viridiplantae; phylum Streptophyta; class Magnoliopsida; order Caryophyllales; family Caryophyllaceae; genus Silene; species Silene latifolia. The sequence continues at coordinate 59,006,922 of NC_133526.1, forward strand.
ACCCCACTGTCGCCACCACTCCCCAAAACACCACGAATCCACCATTTTTATACCCACCACACTAACCCAACAATTTACAGCTACCCATCCCGCCATTTTGACCGCCATCACCACTGGCCCAATCGTCGACACCGCCGTCGCCGATAACACAGCCAAAAACTGATGACTAACATCACCACCACCATACACGAATGACACACCAATTAATAACATTACCACCACAGTATCATCATCGTCGACGATCGAGCATCCGTTGACAACGGCGCCTGGAATCGCGTCCACCAGCCAGCCCAACAACAACCAGATAACAACACCAGCCCCTAGAAGGCCTCGTTCTCACGACTAACCCGAAACCACAACCTCGATGCCCTCATTTTTCCACCACAACCTACAACTCCGTCAAACATCAACGACACTACCTTCCACTCCAGTCGACGCGCCACTCAACTACAATAGATCTCATTTTTTTTCAAAAAAATTGTGATTGAAATTACAGATCTATGATGGTAGTGTGTGTGTGTGAGGGTGAAACTCCGGTGACAAATACAGCTAAGGTGACTCGTCGGTAATGATGGGAACCAGAAGTGCGTCAGTGTGATAAGTTCGGTGACACAGCTCGTCGTTGCTCGAATCTGGGTCGTCGGAGGAGTGCCGGCGTCTGGGTCGTCGGAGGGGTGACGACGGTGGCAACCCAACCCGGTGGTCGGTAATGACGTGACCGGTGATGACGAGGGGAATCATTTGGGGAATTATTTTAATGATAGGGATAATGTAAAGGAGGAGTGCGGGAATGGTCATCGTGTGTTTGGGTGAGGTTTTTAAGTTAGTTCGTAAGTTCGCACATAATCCTATTTATATATATATATATATATATATATATATATATATATATATATATATATATATATATATATATATATATATATATATATATATATATATATATATATATATCGTGTGAGTTTGTTGAAGTTGAGTTTAGAACTCGAGTCAACACAAGTTTATTATTCAATTATGTGATGATTGACTAATGAAATTTTATCTTATTATAATGTGATTAAATAATATTTAATTTAATTCGTTAAATTAATCGAGTTTTTTATTTTTAGAGGTAGAGGTTATTTGTTGATTACATTTACAAAGGATTGTAAATTAATTTAATTGGACATTATAGGACCCATTATATTTTAATATAGTGACATAATTATCACTTAAGAGTTAAGTATATATTAATTATTAGTTTATATTATATAATTGTTATATGATCAAACTAATACTTATTTATGTAAGATAAATAAATATATGATTCTTATGTTTGTGTGACAAACATTACAAAATCAAAATGGTCCATTTTATACATGTTGGCCGAAATACAAATGTTGTTGGACAACATTTTTATTTTGCATTTTGTTTTATAATCAACTTACATGCAATCATTCCACTAGTTGCATGCTTTTGACAATAACCTACTCTAATATAATCATTACCTATGTTTGCATGCATAATAATATAAGAAAAAGTAATTGCCCACTAAGGCCCTATGGGTGCCGGTTTTGTGAGCCTTTTAAGGGCAATTTTGTTGCTCATTTTTCTTATTCTAATCTTATGCAATTATCTCTCTATACTCACACAACCATATTATTATTGTTATTATTATTATTATTATTATTATTATTATTATTATTATTATTATTATTATTATTATTATTATTATTATTATTATTATTATTATTATTATTATTATTATTATTATTATTATTATTATGCGCGCAGCTTTCATTATAATAAAAAATAAAAGGTTTACATGAAATTGGTGGGGAGCCGAGAGACAATCTGGGCTCCCACACCCTTAGCAATAGTAAAGCTAATACGAGTAAAAATGTAAGCGGCTACCCGAGCCCCAGCATCCTGAGATACCGAGAATTTCTGGATCCGCTTGAGCAAGGCAACAACATCCGAACTCAACTCCCCGAGTGAAGAGAAAGAGAAAGGTAGGAAACCATAACCCGCTACCGCGCACAAATCCCCATACTTAGCACACTTCCGCTGAGCAGCATCAGCGACAACCCGGCCCGGCACAAAATCTGCCAACCCAGTCTGAGTCAAAGGTGAAGAACCTGTCAGGTCGACGCACACATCACGCCCCCTGTCCCAAGAATAAAGCAATAAATCCGCAGGACGAAGAGAGCCACCATGCCCATCAACCAAACCGATATCAACCTCCTTCCCCGCAGATATACCAGATCTATAGCAGATGTCGAAGAGAGTGTCCCGGACAAGGTTATGCCGATGTTTAACGCCCACAGTACCAGTACAAGAAACAGCGTGGTCCCCAAAAACATCCCCAACAAAAACCCGAGAGCAAGCAGGACAGGGCCTAGATACCGAGAATGACGGAACACCAATTTCATGTAATGAAAATAATATTAAGGAATTAATTCCTTAATAATATCTAGTTAATATTATTAAGGATTATTTGGGTAAAATCTTGGGTGCAATCAAAAGGAGAGTCTCTAATTTGAAACTTGGAGGATCATCCTTATATTCATAGCTGAAGAACAAGGTTGGAAGGAGTCCTTCCTTGTGCCCATATTTCCATTTATTCAAATGTAAGGAAAACATTGTTTTCTCTCTTTATTATTTTTTTTGTTTGCATGCAACTAGATTCTCATCATCTAATTTAACAAGTAACTTAGATCTATATTAGAAGAGTCTAATAAGAGGGTTAAAGAACCTAACATTTTTTTCCAGTCTCCCGATTTCCTCCGAATTTCTTTCCTAATCCTACTTTTTCCATAATTATTCCGTGTGATTAGTATGAATAGAGGCCTCCACCTCACATATTTTTCACGCGAGTGTCCCCCCTTCTCTTTTCCCTTTGCATTCTAAGACCGCGCTCTTGCTCTTCGATGCCTACGTGCTTGACCTATTCAACCACGTAAGCTCAGATCATTCTGAGTACCAGTCACGTTTGCATGACCGACCAATTTGACCACTAGATTTTAATCAACTCAATCAATTTGTTCTAAATCCTCTTTAGAGGGCACTTTCATATTACACCAAGTTGAGCAATAACTAATACGAAAATTTAGTTAATCTCGCTTCATCAAACATGTAAGTCTGAGGGTGTAAATCCCAATTTATTTATTGTATTTTATTTTGTATTAATTAATGTACGAGTTTATATCACAAGTACACTTAAAACCGTTTTCAAAACCCTTCTTTCAAACCTATTTTTTCAAAACAGCAGTGAAAGACGTCCTAGAAGAAACGCATCAGCAGATGCGCCTTCTGGAAGGATCGCAGCATCTACTGCGCCTCTTCCAGAGGTTGCTTTCCTGCTCCTGCCTTTCTTCTTCTTCCTCAAGTATCTGTTCTTTCTTTATCTTCCGTTTTCTCTTCTTCTTTCTTCCAACGTTCTTATATTTTCAGTTTGTAATTTGTTTTTGTTAATGCTTTTCAATTATTTCCGACTTAAATACCTTATAACCAATATTTGCATGTTTTCGTCATTAAATTCGAACCCGGATTTAAGAGGCTCGATTTGTTCATATCAAGTCCCTCGAATTCGTCTTTGATAAACGATTGTGATTCTGTTTCTTCATCAAACTTTATCTTCCAATTTCCATCTCTAACTCGAGTTTTGTATGTAAATTCGTTTTCGACATTAAATAATATCTAACATATAATATTTCGTTTCAATTGGTTTTTATCGCTTTATAACGGTTTTTAATGCATGTAATCTAGTTAAATCACCTTCACTCGAGTTGTACAACGATAATCAATATTAATCAACCAACGAACGATAACGATTCAACAAGTCTGACTTTCATAGTCAGAACCGAACTCAAGAACAGACGCACGGTCTGATGCGCCTCTTCTAAGGGACGTAACAGATGTTGCGCTTGTTCTGCAATGGTTTCTGCCTCTGAACTCATCTCGTTCAGACGTAGGTATTCTAGTTAGGTTTTAACCGACTACTACTTGTTTTATCACCAATAATTCGACATATTTTCATATTTTTGTTTATTATTTTATTTCATTCACCTTTTTTATTTCTTTTCTTTTCAAAACTCTCTTTTTCAAGTGTACTTGTGACGTAACTTCAAGTTATCCATTGTAATTCAATTGTAATTTATTTTCTTTTTGTAATTATTTATCTGATTCATATTTATTATGTATGGTTTATTTACTTGGCGATCACATGTAATTAATCTAACCTCCTACTTCGCCTCAATTATATGCTAAAATTGTTTGTTCGCCGACTTAGTCTAATTCTCACATGCTAGGTTTAAAACGTTGGATGTTGCATTGCATGCATATAATTGACAACATATCGAGTATAAACAACTTCCCTGATCATTTGTAAAAGCCGCTATCGAGGCGGGCGTGATTCAAATACACGAGCTTCCTAATACGTACCCTCACTTCTTACTCAAGATCTCTGTGAACATCCGTGTTTATTGGCATCACGAGGGCCATTCTAGACATAGAATACAAAGGATAACGGATTTCTTAGTGTTCATATCACTACTTTGTGTCTTGACATAACGCGAAGTATTCGAACGGTTCCAATTTTCCATAAAAATTGGTAGCGACTCCAAAAATGCAGGCTTGTCAAACCTTTCACCGGTTTCAATGCCCTACAAATCGGTAACGGCCCATGACGTGCCTTGGCCTCGCGCTAGAGTTTCGTGGGATAAGTGTCGCCGCCTCAAAACCAACGCGCAAGTGCGCGCGGCGCGGATGCGCGCGGCGCGGGTGGATGTGTCCACACGGCACCGCAGCACCGCCCACCAAACAGCAGAACTACAGTCCGTAATAAGGTACTCAAGACACACCCGTGGTATCGGTCCTAGGCGTTAACCAGATCCCTTGCTAGACGTCGTGCCTTAACCACACACGTCCCTCCATAACTCAAGTTATTAATGTGGACATCTCTCTTGGAGTGAGAATCTCCAAGAGGCAACCCAAGCCTAAGACGGTCTCTCAACCGCCATACGTTTCCTCAACAACAACCATATCCTCCGATATATACAACAACCACAATAATGTATTATGGAACACAATACACCAAAATACGACTCATTATGAAATACACTTCCCTAACATGCCATGAACATCACTTTCTCAAACATTCCGACTCTTCGAGTCGTCACAACTCACTACCATGTTGTAATACATTTCCGACAATTACATGAGATCCACAAAAATCTCCAAATATCACCGTAACATGCAATACGACTCATTAAATGAAAATAATGATAAATGATACAACAACAAGTATTCACATTATCAAAACCGAGATGGATAACCTACCTTTTAACAATCTCCATAAGCTACCCGAATCTAACACAATTCTGTCTCATGAAATCGTCACATCCATTACAAATGACATAATACTATCACAATAGATCTTACACTATCATAAATTCAAAACCCCTTATTATTACCCATTAATTACCCATATTAATCATACTAATTACTAATTAATCACCCATACCAAATCCCCCAAAAGTTAGGGTTCATAAGAATTAGAAAAGGGTAGATCTCAACTTACTAGGTGAAAGGAAGGAAGGATAAGGTGAGCAATCCTCTAATCCAAGCTTAAATCCCATTAGAAGGTGCTTAGGAGACTTTTAAAGAGAAGGGAGAGGATTTGGAGTGATAAGGAGAAAGTATGAAATGATTTAGAATAAGATCCCGAATTAGGTTATACCGCGTACTGTTCAACTACACTCGGTCGAGTGCCGAGTCCACTCGGCTGAGTGCCACTCACTCGGATGAGTACTTGCCATACTCGGCCGAGTGCCAGCCACTCGATCAACTGAACGCTCTACTCGGTCCACTGAAGTCTTACTAGGTCTAGGCTAAGTCCCACCTGGTCTAATGTATGGTCATCCCTTGCTCCCGATTAACTCTCACCACTTCCGAGGGTCCTCTCACGCAACTCGAGGTTTCTTTATGGGTCCGAAAATATCCGGGTAACACTCCCACTTATTCAGGAGCTTTTAGCTAGGCCTCTTAAGTAAATAGGAGCGTTACCATCTCAGTTGTCTGAGGTAGTAAGTATAAAAGACAAACAGATAAAAAGATAATTTAAATAAAGTATACTTAACTGAATTTAATTAAAATATATTTTATTACAATTCCAAATCAAATAAACTTGAATAAATAACTTTAATATTAAGCAGCGGAACTAAAAACTAGTGTTTAGACAAAATGTAATTGTGGCCATCTAGACTCCAATGGTGAACTCGTGTCATCCAATCCCAAGCATCCAAGAGTGCTCCTCAAACTAACCTGCTATTTAATTTTCTCCCCATTTAACCGGAAATATTAATTGGTTCATAACAAGACGACATCAATTAAAACAGGCAACATTTTATTTTTGACAAGACACACAAAACACCCGTCAACCAATGGTTGAGTAGAAAACTAAACAATGAATAACAATAGCAAAACCTGCAATAAACAATGTTACAAAGCTATACTCCTCACTCCACTAGACCGTCCACCTTACCACCATGGCACACAGTCCAAGTCACATAGCCACTTCTAGATACACAATTATACTCCAGAACATATAGTCCAGGACACACAGTCCCTAGGCACAATACCCCGCCTCAGGTCCACGGCCTTTACACATCCCTATGCATACCTAACCAAACTCATCTCCCAACTCCAACAATAATAGATTCCAGCAAGACAATAATGAATTCACAATATATAAGATACTCACAATAAGAAATATTACTTTAAGACTAAGAAACTCAGCAGGATAAATCAATTAAGCCATTATAATAGATTATGCCAACAATATCATGTAACATCCAATCTACTTAATCCAATATTCCAAGCAAGGAATAAGACAATAAGAATAACATTCGATTGAGTAGTTTCCTACCTTTTCGCAAAATCTTCAACAATTCAAGCTAGCACAATCAAAAGGCTCTTGTACAAATCATCACCTAAACAAGATAGTTAATTCACATAATTACTAACTAATTAAATTTAAAAACGATATGTAATTAATTAAGTAAAAACCATCTTAAAACTATCCAACACACCCATGAACCCATGGTCGAACCCATGTTACACAACTCCAAACGCAGCCCCTAAAAACGCCAAAACACACCGCAAACCACCACCATTCACACCACTGTGAACCACCCCATCACCATGCCCAGCCACGGTGGGGCAGCAGCCCACAACCACACCTGCAACTTCTCCAAAACATGAGTCAAAGCAGCCATATACAACAACTACCAATTAAACTCTCAGTCAAACCCTCACCTCACCGGTCAACGGTGGTCAAGGGTCACGGTCAAGGAGGTCACATGGTGGGTCACAATCATGGTCGAGGTCATGGTGGTCAACGGTATAATTAACTAAAAGACTTATTAGTTATAAGATGGTTTTATATAAACTTACCTTTAGATCTTGAGGCAAATAAAGCTGATAATTCTTCTTGTACGTTGTCTTCCTTCTAATTCTCACTCTCTTTCTATATAATTGGCGTGTCATGAATTTGATGTAGAAAAGTGAGATGTGTTGATGGATTGGTCCTTTATATAGGGTAAGAATGGTAGGTGGAAGCTTTTAGGAAATTACCAATTATTATTATTATTATTATTATTATTATTATTATTTTGCAAAAAAAGTGTAATCCTTTTTATTCATCCTTAAAGGGAAAAAGAAAAAGGATATACATCTTAACAAATAATATCCACTAAGCCTTATTGGTCGGACTAAATCTTTTCGGTAACTTGTCGTTAGGAGCACCTAGACCAAAACACAATTTATAGCTTCACAAACAACTCTACAATTAGTAAAGAGGCAAGTAAAGGTGTGATCCCAAGGGACGGGAATTGAGATGACATTTCTATTGCAACTAGTGGGGTCTTAGGGGTGTCACAATTTGGGTTGATGTAGAAGGTCACTAAACTAAATAGCAATAAAAGTAAACAAGCAAGATGAATTGAAAAGGGTTGTAAAAAATTGATAAAAAACACTAGGGTATCATGGGGTCATAGGGAATTCATGAGAATTGATCATACAAACATGTTCTCAAATTATAAGCAAGCAATTATTGTTGTGATGGATTGAGTTGGGTTATATCTTACAATCCTAGGAAAGTTTGGGTCCCGGAGCCGAATCGAATAGATTGTACAACACCTACAAGTCGACTTAGTCTTCCCTACTCAACAAAATGCATGGTCTAATGAGACTCGAGTTGGTTTATGTCTTACAAGTCTCATTGAAAAGATAGGTGATGGGTAAAAAATGCAAGGATTCATAGGCTCGCATTTCATCAAACATAACATGTGCATGAGTTGAGATCATAACAAGTAAGCAAATAAACCATGAAAGCATATTAATTTAAGCATGAATCATTCCCCATGTTGGTTTTCCCTAATTACCCATTAACCCTAGCTATGGAACTACTCACTCATTATCATGTTGAACATGCTAACAAGGTTGTCAATCATACCAACAAAGTGAAACATGATGAACAAATGAAAGTAATTAGCAATAATTAAAAAGGGATTAAGAGAATTATACCTACTAATGATTCCAATAATAAAGCAAAGAACAAAAGAAGTACTTGATGCTTGATTGAGAGGTTGTCAATCTCCCAATAATAACCCAAATAATTTTCAATTACCCAAAATAAAGGATGAACAAAAGAGAGATTAAGGAAATAAAACTTGTATTAAAACTTGATTAATTGTTGATTACAAAATAAAAGAGAGAGATTTGATTAATATTAACTACACTAGAGATTGCTAAGAAGAACATGCTCTTCTAATTAGACTAATGGGGTATTTATATTAACTGAGGGCTTAAATGACGATTAAGTCCCTAATTAGGGAAACGCCGGTATTTTTGGAAGGATGGGCATCTTTCTTGAAACTTGAAGAAATGAAGTTGTGCTGCCTTGGAATCCGTGCGTCTTAGGCACGGGACGGCCGGATTCGTGAGTTGCTGCCCGGGCGTCTTTGGGAGAAGACGGGCGTCTTAAGGGTTTCTTTGCCGGGCGTCTTGTAAGGAAGACGCACGGATTGTGGCTTGGTGGGCGGGCGTCTTCTTGGGAAGACGCACGGATTGTCATGCAGCGTGTTTTCTTCTTCTTTTCTTCCCTTTTCTTCATAAAATCCTTGGGGATTTCCTCGGGGATGCAAGGATCTTTCCTCATCATTGACCATCTACTAAAGTATGTACAAAGGCCTTCTAATCTTGTCTCTCCTTGATGCTTGGTCATTGAATTCAATCAATTTAGTCTCGTTTTTCCATGAAAATGCAAGGTTTGCACTCCTTTCCTACCAAGGACACAAAACCTCAAAGAAAATGCAAAACAAAGAACTAAAGACAATAAATGACCCAAATATGCACTAAAAAGCATGGGAACAAGGCTAATTCGGGGACTAAATATGCTCTAATTATGGTCACATCACTTATAAAATCAGGCTAACAACCATTTAATCCCTCCACTACTCGACTGTTATTTGGATAACTATGGTTGAGCATATACATACAACTAGGCGAAGGTTTTGTCCCTACCATATATTGTACACAGCCCCCGCAAGACAGCTACTGTACCAGTCTGTTCTCCAATGCTTCCTGCTCCCTCTCCTGTTGCACCAAACTAATTCAGCCTGATACTTATTACTCCTGCTGTGGATCCCCATCCATTGTTTCAAACCTATCCAAACTTGCCTTGAGTACTGACATTTGAAAAATAAATGACCATGCGTTTCATTAGCCTGCTTACATAGAATACATATGTTGATAAGAATCATCCCTTTGCTGATCAGTAAGTCCACAGTGGCCAGTTTATGTTTGATAGCCAAGGAGGCAATAACACTATATCTAGGGATCACAGCTTTGCCATATAGGGCATTCATCCAAGGAATAACCTGGTGCTTGGGACGAAACCAGTTATAAGCTTCCCTAATTATAAATTTCCCATTCCTGATCCAGCTATGAAACAAATCTGAGCATTTTGAATTGAACCTACACACTGAATTATGTCATTTTTAAAAGAAATGGTCATTCTAAAACTTTCAGAATGTTGAGACCTACACTGAGCATCCTAAATCGTGCAATGAGGCATATTATAGGCCTTATTCCAAGCAGCCCAAGCCCCTTCCTGAGATTGATCAAGTACCCAAATCCATCTAGCCACAAGTGCTTTATTCCAAGAGAAGAGTTCTTTAACATCAAATACCCCTTCTTTTCTTGGTGAGCAGAAACTAGACCAGTTTTTCATTACTAATCTCCTCTGGTTGCCCTCTCTATTCCTGAAAACGTTTTTACACATTCTGTTTACTTGCTTAATCACACTTGCTTAATCACACTTAATAACACTTTTTGGCACACCAGAAAGTTTCTAGCCCAAAGATGACAGAATGGATCAATTGAAGTTTCCCAGCATAAGAAAGAAATTTGGAGGACCACTAATGTATGGAATGTTGTATCTTCCCAATCAGAGCACCATACATGTCAACTTTTGTACGTGCGGTATTTAGAGGAAGTCCGAAGTACCTGAATGGGAAACTTCCTTCTGAAAATCCAGTCTCCTGAAGAATTGTCTCCTTTACATCAATATGAACACCCCCAAAGTAGATCTCAGTTTTATCATTGTTTGCATACAGTCCAGACCAACTAGCAAAGTTGTACAAAGAGGTCACCACTGCCCTAACTGAGGGAACATCAACCCTTGTAAAAATCATGAGACCGTCAGCAAAAATTAAATGAGTCAGGCCTAGTTTATAGCATTTAGGGTGATAAGAGACTTGATTCTGAGAACAAATGACCCTAAGTTATCTTGACCAAACCTCCATGCTTAAAACAAACAGATAGGGTGAGAGTGGATAACCTTGTCTGATGCCACTCTTACCCTGAAAGAAACCATGAACAGATCCATTAACTTTTAGAGAAAACCAAGAGCTAGAAAGACAACCCATCACCCAGGATATAAATTAAGTTGGGAATTTATAAGCTCTGAGCATGTTTTCAAGGAACACCTATTGCAAAGAATCAAAAGCTTTTCTTATATCTACCTTAATTAGGCATCTAGGTGTTAAAAGTTTCCTACGATAACCTTTCACCAAAGATTGAGAAAGCATGATATTCTTATGAATATTTCTCCCTTGAATGAATGCTGCCTGCTCAGGACCAATCAGCACAGGAAGAAGAGTCTGCAACCTTTTTAAGAGGATCTTACTAACAGTCTTGTCGAAAGTTGTACAACATGATATGGGTCTGAAGTCACACACAGATTCACATACTTTCTTTTTTGGGATAAGAGCAATAAAAGTGGCATTTGCTGGTTTACTCATCCTACCAGTAGTGAAAAAAGAATTAACAGCTTTACAGAAATCCTTTTCCACAAGGTCCCAGCTATTTTTGAAAAAAGCTGAAGAAAACCCATCAGGGCCAGGACTTTTATCTGAGCCAAAGTCAAATAAAGCTTATTTTATCTCATCAATACCTACAGGTTTAATAAGATTTTCCCTGTCAGAACTTTGAGCACAAGGACTCCTTTGTATGAAGGCAACATCTAAAGGAGAAACATCCTTCTGCCTACCAAGCAGGCTTTCATAATAGTCCACAAAACCTGCAACAACCTCATTTAGTCCAACTCTTTCCTGCCCAAACCTATCCTTGATATGACCCAAAATTTGCTGTTGTTTTCTCTCCTGAATCTTGGCATAGAAGAATTTAGAGGAGCAGTCACTATGAACAATGTTAGTAATCTTTGCTTTCTGCTTTAGAATGTTCTTCTCTATGTTCTTGAATTTACAATATTGATGAAGTAGCTCCTTCTTAGAACTGATAAGGCTAGGAGAAAGACGATTAGTTTGAAAGTCAAGCTGACAAGAATGAAGCCTCTCCTTGAGGGATTTCACTTTTTCAGTAATACCAGTAAAATGTGCCCCATGGAGATGTGTGAGAGCGTGCTTCACATTTTTAAGTTTAGCAAAGAGTTTAAAAGGAAGAGATCCAGCTACAGGGAGGTCCCAAGCTACCTCAACAGTTTTCTTATATTGAGGGTGCTCAATCCAACAATTGAGAAAACTAAATCTGACTTCTTAGGAGGATCATCAAAGACAGCCACTACCACAGGGGAGTGATCAGAAATTCCAGGAGCCATAAAATTTGCAGAGGTAGCAGGTAACATTAAAAACCAAGCAGTGTTAGCTAGGGCCCTATCCAGTTTGGACCAAACTCTAGAACCAGTTTCTTATTTATTTGTCCAGCTCAGGTCACAACCAGAACTGTTAATATCTTCTATGCCACAATAAAAAAGACAAGAATTAAAATCCAAAATATCAGCCATAATTGGAGAAGCGGTACTAACCCTTTTAGCAACATCTCTTACCACATTGAAATCCCCAAGAATAATCAAAGGATCCACAGAGGATCGAAAATTGATCAGGTTAGCCTAGAGTATATCCATATCCCTAGAATCATTACTTGCATAGATCATAGTCATATGAAACTTTTGATAGGTTGTATTATGATAGATCTCACAGTGAATGAACTTAGCATGAATAAGAAGAGGAACAACAACCACAGTAGTATGATTCCATAACAACCAAATTCTACCATTTTCATGATAGTCATAGTAACAGCAAGAAGAATAAGAACTAAAGTAATTATGAAGAAGAGTACCAGAATTTTTTTTGTTTTATTCTAGTTTCCAAAACACCCAGGATATCCAGCTTATTAATCCACAAGAAGTCCTTGACTTCCTGCAGTTTGAGAGGGTCATTTCCCCCTCTAATGTTCCAAGAGGCTATCTTCATTTACCACTCCCATCAAGAGGGTCCCCATCCCCTAGATTATCCTTCACCAAATTAACCAGAGTAGTATCATGCTCAGTTAGTATCACACCCTTCATATCTGGGGCATCAGCTATGGAGGGACTCAGCTCAGCCGTAAGGGTAAAACCAAGATGTGCCAATTCTGCTTCCACATTAACTATTGCATCATCAGTATCTCCTACTACTAAGCCAGGTTCACAAGAACTGTCTGTGTCATGAATAATTTCTCCATCCTCAACTGATGCAAGAGGAGCAAAACCATTTGTAGTTGGGATAAATAGAGCAGTGGTTAAATCAGGTAAGACATCTCTCTTCAAGGCAATTTGAGATGCACTCACTCTATCCTTCTTGTTGCATTCTGAGTGCTTTACAGCATTCTGGGGAGGAGAGACCATATTAGAGGGAGGAGAGGTAGGGCCTAACTGACAGCATTTTGAGCCCAACCCCTTCTCCTCCTGAACAGGAGGCACCTCGTCAGATGTTGAGGTACCACCTAGCAGGCAAGGAACGGATGGTACTACTTGTGTAGTAGCAGTAGCATCCTTGGTATGTATAATTTTAACAAGAGGAGTTGGCTTAGGCTTATTTTTCTTGCAGGTCTGCAAAATATGCCCGAGCTTGCCACATCCAGAGCAAAAGTGAGGAATCCATTCATACTTGATGTGACTCATATTTGAGCACATTTAGTCCTCGAATTAGCCTCGTTCCTATGCTTTGTAGTGCACAATTGGGTCATTTACTCTCTTTAGTTTCCCATTTTGCATATTCTTTGAGGTTTTGTTTCCTTGGTAGGAGAGGAGTGCAAACCTTGCATTTACATGGCAAAATGGAGCTAAATTGACCGCATCTAATGACCAACCATCAAAGAAAAGACGATACTAGAAGGCCTATATAGATAATAAAGTAGTTTGGGCAATGATCAAAGGATCCTTGCAATCCCAACAAGATCCCCGCGCATTGTTGAGGATTGAAGAAAAGAGAAGTGTCCTACCCAGGATCCGAGCGGATTGCAAGCAATCCGGGCGTCTCCCTGCATAACAATCCGGGCGTTCCGAACTTAAGACGCTCGTCTTGAAGCGCTATGATCCTAGCGTCTCCCCTAATGATCCGCTCGGATCTCCTGACAGAAACCACCGTGCTAGCTTCCAAGCCGCTCGGGACAAGCATATCTACGCGGGACTAGAAAAACGGAGATGCGCATCTCCTTGGAGAGGAGCACTTCCTCAACTTTTCTTAAGGGTCTTAATAGTCATTTAAGCCCTTAGTAACCCTAATTTTTGTACCTAATCTTTAGTATAAATACCCCTTTGTACTACCTAGATTAAAAGAAATCTCAATACTCTCTTAATCAAGTTGTAATCAATTAGTAATCTCATCTTAATCTTGTAATCAACTCTTAATCTAGTCTTAATACAAATCTCATTTCTTAATCTTTCCTTAATTTCTCTATTGTTCATCATTTATTTTGGGTAATTAGAAAATTATTTGGGTTTATTTGGAGGATTGACAACCTTCCATCAATCATCAAGTACTTCTATTATTCTTTGCTTTATTATTTGGAATCTTCATAGGTATAATTCTCTCTTAATCCTTTTAATTAGTGTTAATCATTTTCATTTGTTCATCATGTTTTGCCTTGCTAGTATGATTGACAACCTTGTTAGCATGTTAAACTTGATAATGAGTGAGTAGTTTTCTTAACTAGGGTTAATGGGGAATTATGGGAAACCAACATGGGGATTGATTCATCCTTAATCTAATATGTTTTCATAATTAATTTGCTTGCTTGTTGTGATTCCAACTTATGCACATGTTATGTTTGATGAAATGCGAGCCTATGAATCCTTGCATTTTTTACCCATCACTTATCTTTTCAATGAGACTTGTAAGACATAAACCAATTAGAGTCTCATTAGACCATGCATATAGTTGGATAGGAAGGACTAAGTCGACTTGTAGGTGTTGTACAATCCAATCGATTCGGCTCCGGGACCCAAACCTTCTTAGGGAACTCAATCCCATCACAACAATAAGTGCTTGTATCTAGTAGAGAACATGTTTGTATGATCAACTCCCATGAATCCCCTATGAACCCATGATACCCTAGTGCTTTTAATCAATTGTTTACACCTTCATTTTATCTACCTTGCTTTGTTTTTATTGTTGATTAGTTTTAATTGATCTCTTATCTAAATCCCAAATTGTGACACCCTAAGACACAACCATTTGCAATTGAATATCCTACATCAATACCCGTCCCTTGGGATCCGACCTTTACTTGCCTCTTTATTAAGAGTAGTTGGTGAAGTTATAAATATTGTTTTGGTTGAGTAACTTTTGACGACGAGTTTTACAACAACACCAAAAATGCCGCCGTTGCCGGGGGCGATGTTAACTTGATTTGATTTTCATTAATTGTTTTTAGTTGTGTCTTTCTTTACCTTGGGGAAGTTAATCTCCTTAAGGTTTGTTCTAATTGTTTTCGAGTTGTTTGATATTTTGCATGTCTAGGAGATCGCAAGGTAACTTGTTACCCATTGATCTTGACATCGAAAGAACTTTGACCAACAATAGAAGACTTGCTAGAAATACTTTGAGAGGTATTGGTGAGATTGTGGACATCCATCCAAATAACATTGAGTTCATCAACCCTTTTGCAAGAGAAGGAGAGGGTAACTGTTTGGGCTAAAAATAGCATGATAAGGAAGGCCCACTTAATGAAATAAAAGGTTATGGGAGGAGTGATAAGGAGGAAGGAAGCCCGTAATTAGGAAAAGGGGGAGCGGGCTGAAAGAAGACCACGGGCCCATCATAGAAGACGTCTGGGTTAAGGAAAGACAAGTTAGGGAGAAGTTAGGGAGATCAGGGAGAATTGGGAAAAGCGGCCGAGTTTGGAAAGAGTTCTTATGGAAATTATATTCTCTTTCCATAATCAAAGTAGGGCATATCTATGGTTTTCACCCTATAAATAGCCAAGGAAGCAAATCAAGAAGGACATCCAACAACTCATCCACACATACATCAACACCACGACATTAGCATATTCTTGTACACAAATATACATCCGTCCAAGATCTTGCAGGCCTGACGCCTAGCGCCAGCAGGATTAGCTTTACGCTTCAATTGTAATCATCCTCCTATTCAAGTATAGTGCGATAATTGGCAGGGTACCGTCCCTCCCGCGGTTGTTCCCACATTGGGTTTTCCGCGTCACCAAATCTTACGTGTCAATTTACATTACGTACTTTATTTCTCTATTTACTTATCGACATATGAACAATCATACGATCAACCAACGAGTAAGACCGCATTGACCCTAATCAATCAACTTGGTAAAAAAAACCTAAACAGTTGGGCGCCCACCGTGGGGGCATTGTGGTCGGCAATCGTTGATACTCTAGACACACAATGGATTAGCAAGCATCGGACGCTGTGTCTGGGAGCAGACAACCATCGCCACCACCACCCTCTACTCAAAATCCGGTATCAATAGTGGCTGCACAGGCTCCCGAACACATCTTAGGAATCATACCTACAGCGAAAACCTCTCTACCTCCTAGGACTCCTGCTGTCGCAACCCAGGCCAGATAAGATAAAGGAACGTCGAGTTCAGGCCTCACCCCGCCACCTAGTCCCACACAAATCTTACTCACCGGCGTAGAAAATCTTTAGAAAGCCATGGAAAACATAAGAGAAGACCAGAAGAAAGCTAAAGCTGAAGCAAGAAAGAGGGACAGAGAGCTCTGGGCACAGATAGACATCCTGAAACAGCAGTCTGCCACCCCAGCAAGAAGGGCAGACGTGGGAAAGTCTCCACTAGTATATCTGACGCAGGGGGCATCAGGCAGCAGGAATCCACTGCGACAGATACCAGCTGAACTGATAACCAGATTGGATCTGTCCACAATACCATCAAATGGAAGAATAACCCCAAAAGGGCTGGAATACCTCACGCCGGGTAAATAGCCTGCGGCTAGCTGTGTGGAAGCACGAGCAGGTGACATCCCTGTCAGCAACCCCGCCACGATCGATCAGACACCTGGAGCAGGATCCGAGTCAAACCAACAAATAGATCGCAAAGGGGGGACGGTCGTTAAACAACTCCTCTAGCAAGTGAACACATCGAACCTTCAAGAACACGGATCGGGAGGCGATATTGAACCACCAGCGCGAAAGGCGGACCCCGTTCGAGCGAAAGATAACAAATCAAAGCGATTGGGTTAAAAGAAATACGAGCGGGGTCCCGGGTTGCCACCCCCACTCGAGAAAGCAAGACTAGAGAGGGCTATACCGACTCACCATTCGTGGACACCATATCCATCACAAATGGCATGCCAAAGGGATTCACAAATCCAAATATGCCCCTCTTCGATGGCACAACAGATCCCTTTGATCATATAAGCCAAGACAAGCGAAGATGATGACGATGAATAAATTTGTAGGGCAAGTTAAGGAGGCTTGCATGTGCAAAGGGTTTGGGTCCACCCTAACAGAGCAAAGACACTTCGATGGTTTGTGAGCCTGCCCAACAGGTCGATATCTACATTTGCTGAATTGGTGAACGCATTTACTCAGCAGTTCACAAGCAGCAGAAACATGCAGAAGACCTGTACAGGATCGTCCAAGGGGTAGGAGAGACCATTGGAGAGTACAATACTAGATTCAACAATAAGAAGGTAGCAGTACGAGAGTGCGATGTCTCAACAAAGCAGAGAAGCCTTGAAGAGGCCTCCACCACGATCGCGACTTATACAAGCGACTAACTATGTATCCCCGCCATAGTTTCGAGGCGGTGCGGGGAGAAGCAGCTGCCCGAATCGTTGGAGGAAGATATCTTGGCCAGAGCCAGCTTACTTAGCACGCCAAGTATTTCTAGTACCTCAGCCGTGGAGAAATCAGGAAGAAAGCAAACCACCAGCAAGAAGGATGAGAGGTACAAGCCATATGGAAGGGGAGTCAACAAAATCGAGGAAAATAAGCAACTCCCCACTCTGGCAGAATATGGATTCACTACAGGAATAGGAGGAATCTTGAAAGCCCTCAGGGAGATGGGAGATGGAGTCAGGTGGCCCAACCCACCAGTGAGAGAGCAAGCATGGAGAAAAGATAGCAAGAAGAAGTGTGAGTTCCACCGTGATATTGGGCACAACACTGAGGATTGCTACACATTACGAAGAGAGATCAAGCGCCTGTATGAGCAAGGAAAGCTGAGCCACCTATTACCACGTGGGGGCATGCAGCAGGATAAGGTAGGTTCCGCCAAGCCTGCAAACCCACCCACATACACTAAAATCGTAAACGTGATAACAGACGGCTCAGACGTAAGCGGTCAGACATACTCAGTAGCCAAGAGACGTGCCACCGAGACCAAAGGAGACAGGCCAGCCAATTCCTGCAGAATTTCTCACAACGACCTGCCAGCAGTCAGCTTTGATGAAGAAGATACATACGACGAAAGAGAACATCACGACGCACTTATTATCACCCTATCAATGGCCAATTGCACATTCAAGAAGGTCTTGGTAGATACAGGAAGCTCGGTCAACCTAATCATGCTGAAAACTATAAAAAAACATGGGATTCAGCGAGAAGGATTTGCAGAAAAAGACTATTCCACTAGTAGGCTTCAGTGGGGAAACAGCCAGCTCATTGGGCGAGATAGTCATCCCAACCTATGTGGAAGGAGTCAACAAGCAAGTCAGGTCCTGGTTACACTACAACGAAAAAGCGGGAAACTGACGGAAAAATTAAGGCCATAATAACGGCCTTTCCGTCGGTATTTCAATTTCCTGACGGAAATTCCGTCAGTAATCAGGGTCAGCTTATTTCGTCAGTAAAAAACCTGTCCTGACGGAATTTCCGTCGGTCTATCAAACAACTGACGGATTTGTGACGGGAAATCCTTCTTTATTTTCAGCTCAAAAGTGACGGAATTTCCGTCAGTTTTTTGCATTACTGACGGAAATTCCGTCGGTGGTGTCTGACACGTGGAATTTTATGTGATATCAGAGAAAATGGGGAAGGTAGTGAGTGACGGAAAATCCGTCAGTTTTCTCACTTTAGTTACTGAAAATCGGTCAGTTTTCTCACTTTACTGACGGAAAATCCGCCAGTTCCATGGACACGTGGCACTTTCCTCTTGAATCTGGAAAAATGGAGAGGGAAAGCAGTGACGGAAATTCCGTCGGTATTTTAAAATTACTGACGGAATTTCCGTCAGATATATTAAATAACAGGCCTGGAAACAGCAGCCTGCTGCCCAGCCACGATGCCTATTTACATCGTTTCCAATATAACCAAAATCTGCAAAACACATCCAATCGTCGACCGCCAAGCGGGAATCCATTTTCACGTCGACCGCTAATGCGGGAATCAATAGACAACAAAAGAGAAGGGGACGGAAATTGTTTTACATAAAAACATAGTCAAATTTGTACATTGTCTTACAAATTAAACACGAAAGAGAATTGTCTTACCATGTCTTTCATACTCCCTAGTAGACGACAATACTAACTAAACTAAAGTTCTAACCTAAAGGCTCTAACTTAAAGCTCTAAGTTATTATAGGCTCAATAAAACTACCAGTACCTCCAAACCCGTCATCACCACCCCCAAAGTCATCCCGTCTATGTGGAGTAGGAAATTGTGAACACGTGTTTGGGGGTTGAGATGCTTGCATATCAGCCCAAGCCTTTCTCATTGCCGCCATTTCTTCAGCTTGTTCGCGAACCTGTCTTTCAAGAGCAACTCGAGCGGCTCGCTCATCATTCATTTGGGTGGAAAGCTGTGAAATCATGCTAGGAGCATAAGACAAAGACCGTCGGCCAGCTTTGTTAGGAGGAAGATATTACCATATTTGGGCCCCTATATCTTCGGTCCCAAACATCTGGTTCTTCTCGTCAAAGCCACCTACAGCCTTGTAGTAGGCCTGAATCTCGTCGAGAGACTGTCCAGGTGGCAATGGCTGACTCATCCCCGCTTGGAAATCACGCTGAAAAAATAGAAAATCGTCAGAAATGATATATATATACCTATCTTTATAAGAAAGAGATTATCGTTCTTTGTAATAAAAATAAATATTAAATTAAATACAAGAATTTACCTCAATATCAGCCGCTCGAGGGTTAACCCACTCGCCCTTCTTATTTTTCTTCGTCTTCATGAACATCTTGTGGGGGGTGGCCTCTTGACCCTGAAATTAGTATGGAAACAAGTAAAATCAAGTATATATTTGTCAATCATATATATTAACCACTTTTTAAAAGCAATATAAACAATACTTACCAGTTCCTTGAAAGCATCGGAGCAACTCTTCCGACCAAGAGTGTGGGTGCCCCATGCTTTCCCATCTTTCCCACCCGACTTCCTATTTGCCGTGTTGATTTTCGAATGTTTGGCAAAAGTAGGATCATTTGGCCTATTCCTAAGGTTCTCCAACCAAGTAGCAGGCACCCACTTTGGCGGTTTCTTGTTATATTTTAGTCCATTAATAAGAGTGGTAATCCGCCTCGGTACCCTCGCCTGCCACTCAGGAATAGTATCATACTCAGGATCGATGGATCTTACATGACTCTGTTTCAAAAACAAGTGTGAAATTAGTTATATAAAACTTATGAAAATTCTTATAAACTTAAGAAAATTATTATAAACTTAAGAAAATTATTATTGAAAAACACAATTACCGCAAAGTAACTCCACATCTTCTGACGCTGTACGTTACTCGCTTCACCCCACCTAGTGAAGTACTCATCTTCTGTGTTACGGGTGAACGACCAAGTAACATATTTCTTGATTGGTTCGTCATCCCACCTGAAAAACACATAAATATTTGAAATTAAAACTGTAAATGTTAAGTTTTTTAAAAATTAAAAAATTAACATAAACTTACCAAAAATGATCTGGCCAAGCACGGGCCGCTGAGAGAGTCACCTGCATGTTCTCTTGTCTTCGTGATGGAGGATCAGGATCTTCCTCATTCTCAACCTCGTCGTCCTCCCGATTCTGTTGAGATGCATTTGCATTACTATTGCTCCCAAAAACACGGCGAAAAATGTTCGGCATAATCACTGCATGTAAACAATTCAAATTGTTAGTTAAAAAAAAATCATTAGTTCAAAACAACCATTTCTGCAGGGTATATATAAACAATTGAAAAAAACACTATGGAAAACTGTGAACTAATTACCACTTGCCTCTTCTTTAATGCATTTTATTGGCTGAATTGAGAGGTTTCTTATAACCAAACCTTGGAAATTGAAACACACTATTCATGTTAAGCTAAAACGACATGTATAAAACAAAAAACCAAATAGCCTAGAACGACAAGTAATAAAAAACGGAGGGCAAATTTTATTGAATGTTTAATAATTGTACAATTACAACTAGTCCTCCTCACTATCACTATCACTACAAATCGAAACAGGTTCATCTTCTGAAAAAAGCACTCCTACTTCTTCCTCTGATTCCTCATTTTCGTATCTAATACGTTCTTCAACTTCATCTTCATCCCCTTCTTCTCCGACGTCTCTGTCATATTCCCCTTGACCTCTTTCCACTGTCACTTCGTATACATCTTCATCCTCTATATCTTCCAACAAAATCGGTGAAATTGAGTGATCATTCACAACCACATCTTCTTGAAAGACACTTTCTTCAATAGGAGCATCAACTTGTGATCTTGCCTTGGTTTTAAAAACCGCGGACCACTGAATACCTTGATTACCTTTCTTAATGGTTGGATAAGGAGCATAACAAACTTGATCGAATTGAAAAGCTGCCACAAATGGGTTATGTCCACGAAGTTTCTTTTTCTCGTTTACATCTACAAGTCCATAAACCTTATGGATACTAAGTCCTTGTGGGGAATTATCAAGCCAATTACATTTAAACAATATAACCCTATAAACCCTTTGCTCGGCATAATAAGAAAGCTCAATTACTTCATTTAGGGTTCCATAGTAGTCCAACCCTTCATTGAATTCACAAAACCCCATTGCTTAACGTAGACTTCGAAACATCAACTCCCTCCTTATAAGCTCGAAACTTATAGCCGTTGATGGAATACCGTCTCCAAGACTTCACCATGTTACTAGGACCCAATGCTAAAGCTATTATTAGACGATCCTTCAATCTATGAACCTATGAATAAAAAAATGTTAATTAAGTTGTTATATTTTTTTCAATATCTAATAAGAAATCTAAATGTATAGTTCAATTTCAAAGAAAATGTATCATCACTTACTTGATTTCGGAACCATTTCGGAAAACTTTTGTCATGTGATGCCCAAACATCATCAGAGGATGTGACATCAGGAAAATTGATTTTGATATATGCCTCAAATTCCCTATAAGTAGGGAAAGTATGTTTTAGTTATGTATTAATTACCTATAAGTTCGATCTAATTTGATAATTAAAAAACAATTGAGTAATGATGAATTATTAACTTACTTTTCATAAGTATCTAAAAAATCTCCACAGTTCCTTAGCACATACAAATGAGCTTCTTCATACTCTTTCTCAGTTAAGTACCTCTGTATACATTTTCCGGTTGTAGTTCCCATGTCATCATTGAATAACTCAGGTAAATTAGATTTCAACTGGTCATCGGAATTTACACCAACATCTAAGTCTTTTGCTTTTGTGTCAATGTGATCTTCGAAATAAAAAGAACAGAAATTTGAAATTTCCTCTAACAAAAAAGCGTTGCATATTGAACCCTCCACCCGAGCTTTGTTGCCAATCTTTTTTTTTATATAATTAAGAAATCTCTCAAATGGATACATCCATCGATATTGAACAGGTCCTCCAACTTTCGCTTCATAAGGTAGGTGAAGAGGCAAATGCTCCATGGAATTGAAAAAAGACGGGGGAAATATCTTCTCTAACTTGCATATTATCTCCGCAATGTTTAACTCCAGACATTCCATAGAATAAACTCTAATCGTAGAAGTACACAGGTCTCTAAAAAATTGGCTTATCTCAGTTATTGCATTCCAAGGACCTGTCGGGAGCAACTCTTTTAAGGCAACGGGGAGTAGTCGTTCCATAAAGACATGACAATCATGACTTTTCATGGAATGTAACACCATCTTTTTATGGTCAACACACCGACTCAAATCTGAAGCATAACCATCCGGGAATTTTAAGTTAGCAACCCAGTCACATAGAGCCTTTTTCTCCGCGTTTGATAAAACAAACCTAGATGAAGTGGTCCGTTTATAGCAAAATTCATTAAAGTCTTCTTTACCCTTAGGGTCAAATTTAGTTTTACCTGGTACATCCATGATGGTGTTGATAAGTTGTTCAAAAAAAAATTTCTCAATGTGCATAACATCCAAGTTGTGTCGAATCAGCAACGTTTTCCAGTAGGGAAGTTCCGAGAATATGCTTTGTTTTCACCAACCTTCATTCTGATCTTTCAATCTTTTCAATTCTTTATCAGAAGCATCAACTATTTTAGGCAAGTATTTTACGGATTCCCACACTTCATCACCCGTTAGTTTCGATGCGACTATGCGATTCTCAGTTTTTATGTTTTTAAGAAAATGCTTACAATTGTCGCGGAAAGGATGATCAGGTCTTAAGAACTCACGGTGACAATCAAACCAACAAACCTTTTTGCTATTTTTAAGCCAAAAAAATCTATGATCATTTTCTGGACAATAAGGACAGGCATGATATCCACTTGTGGACCAACCAGAAAGCATGCCATATGCCGGGAAATCGTTGATCGTCCACATTAATGCAGCCTTTAATTGAAAATTTTGTTTCTTAGAGACATCATAGGTGTCCACGCCGGTTTCCCAAAGTTGTTTCAACTCTTTGATCAACGGTTGGAGGAAAACATCTAAATTTGACTTCGGGTTCTTAGGACCGGGAACTAGTACAGATAAGAACATAAATTGTCTCTTCATGCATAACCAAGGAGGTAAGTTGTACGGAGTCACAATCACGGGCCAACAAGAGTATTTCGTCCCAAACTGCCCAAAAGGTTGAAATCCATCCGTACACAAACCTAGCCTAACATTCCGGGGTTCACTTGCAAAATATGGATGCTCTCTATCGAAATGCTTCCACGCTTCTCCATCACTTGGATGTGCCATTGTCCCCCTTTCTCTTAATCGAGAGTTTTTGTAGTGCCAACTCATCTCACCTGCTATGTGCTTGGTTGCATATAGTCGTTGTAACCTTGGCGCAAGCGGGAAATAAGTTATTGGTTTACATGGAATTCGCCTCCCACTTGAATTCTTTTTACCGTTATACCGAGATGCATGACACTTTGTACATTCATCAAGATTAGAATTTTCCTCCCAGAAAAGCATGCATCCATTGATACATGCATCAATCTTTTCATGGGGAAGTTGGAGTCCCTTCAGAACTTTTTTAATCTCATTAAAATTGCGCGCCATTTGATTTTCCTTTGGAATTATGTCACCAACGAACGACACAAAACCATTAGCGCATTTAAGAGATATGTTGTTCTCACATTTGAGTGATAACAACCTAGCAGCTACATGCAACAAACTCATATCACTTCCCTCAAACACCGGCTGTTCGGCTTGCTCTAACATTTTAAAGAACGAAGAAACTTAGGGGTTCGGGGTTTCATAACGCACTTCTTCATCGTTAAGGTCATCAGGATTAAGTCGATCCTCCAAAATTTGGTCAACAGTATCACGCAATGCATTTTCCACGAACTCATGGTAAGGATTCTCACTAGCATTTGTACTAGGTAGTTTTTCACCGTGATATGTCCATACATAATAATTATCGGCGAAACCATACGACCAAAGATGAATTTGAACATCTGCTTTCCTTTTAAAACCTAGGTTTTTGCATTTCTTACACGGACACCTCATTTCACCTAAATTCTTGTACTCACTACTTCCTTCCGCGAATTTAATAAACTCTTTCACCCCCTCTGCATATGCTTTCTTGGGTTTCTTTTTTTCGTCTAATCTTTCATACATCCACTGCCGTTCTAATCTTTTCATGTTAATATATATCTACACATTTATATATGTCATTAAAAAAGATAATAACCTAACAACAATCAAAATCAAGCATAATAAACAATAATTTAACATTTTAAACAATATAAATATTGTATTTCTTTGAATTGGGTTCTTATCACTCCAACCTAAACCCATCAATGTACGTTTTAAGTCACTAGCAAACATGTACTTGTGATTTATTAATGAGAAAAAAAATTCGGCAGCAATTCCCATCCGTTCTCCAAATACATAATATAGAATAAATAATTACTCTACATATGCATTTAGAGAACATTAAAGGAATTGTCACCAAACTTTTTTCTCATTAACAAATCACAAGCACATGTTTACTACCTAAGTGACTTAAAACGTACAAAGACTGTCCCAAAACGGGGACTATTCAAAAATTACTCCTAGTGAATAATTTTTGAACGGGTACTAGGTCAATATGAACAATAATTTTAACAATATTAAAAACAAAACATACAACAATGACTACTTTTTCAATTAACATAAACTAACATGATTTACTTTTCATTTTACATATCTAGTCTAATTCATATCTATTCTAATTAACATTTAACAATAATCTAATTTTTAACAATAAAATTAAATATCTATCTTAAGTCAACATGCATACATTAAAAAAAATATAACTAATAATCTAAATTAACAACATACATTAACAACATACATCCGTCACAACATTGGCTTCTATCCTAAGTCAACATGCATCAACACCAACCCTTTTTCAACAACAATTAAAACAATAACTAATAATCTAAATTAATTAAACTAATTAAAAAAATTAAAAGGAGTAATAACTAATTAACTTGACAAAAAAAAATGAAAAAGAAGGGGCAGTGGCGGCGCCTGGCGGCGGAGGCGGCGGCTGGCGGAGGAGGCGGCGGCCTGCTATTAACAAAAAAAAACGATAAATAAGAAAAGGAGAAGGAAAAGGATGAAGGAGAAGGAAAAATATAAAGGAGATAAAGGAAAGAGGAAAAAAAGATAAAGTTAATTACCTTATAGTGATGGCGACGGCGTGGTGGTGTTGGTGGTGGTGGTGGTGGCGCCGGAAGTGGAGGAGGGTGGTGGTGGTGTCGGGTTTTAAGGAGGTTAGGGTTGACGATTTTTAATTGATTTGGGGGAAATTTGGTAAAGTGAAGGGAAAGTGATCCCGTGTTTCAGTTTATAGGGACATCTGACGGATTTCCCGTCAGTAAAATAGAAATCCTGACAGAAATTCCGTCAGTATTCCTATTTTACTGACGGGAAATCCGTCAGATGTCCACTTTAGCAGACAATAATTTAAGTGACTGTACACATCACAATTATTGGCCCACTGACGGAATATCCGTCAGTTTTTTCAAAAAACTGACGGATATTCCGTCAGTGGGCCAAAATACTTTCCAGCTGTAATCCATTCTTGCATGTGAATAACAATGATGCAAATTCCGTCAGTTTGATGGCATTACTGACGGAATTTCCGTCACAGGTTTTAGGGCGCCTTTGACTTTGTCAACGCGCCAATAGTAACTGAGGGAATGTCCGTCAGGAATAGTTACTGACGGAAGTTCCGTCACAAATCCGTCAGTAACCCGTGTTTTCTGACAGCCTCTTTTTTCCGTCGGTAGGGCCGTCACTAACCCGCTTTTTTTTGTAGTGTTATAGACGGCCCCTCCACCTACAATGTCATCTTGGGAAGACCATGGTTGCACCAGGTGAAGGCGGTCCCCTCAACATATCACCAGTGCATAAAGTTCCCCACACCATGGGGAGTAGAAACAATAAGAGGAGATCAAGAGGAAGCTAGAGGCTGCTATAAAAAGGCACTTAAGTGCACTGCCAGCCCTCCCGCATAGCAATTACAGAAATAGCCTGTCCAGGACGAATAAATCGAACCCCTAGCAGAAGATCTGGATCAAATCAACCTGGATAAGCTGCGCCCCGAAAGAACCGTGCTCATTGGAGCAGGATGCACAGGAAGCTTGAGACAGCAACTAATCAAGTTCCTACAGGATAACATGGATTGTTTTGAATGGTCACACGATGACATGATAGGAATAGATCCGTCCATCATAACGCATAAGCTTAGTATGGACCCAAAGTGTAAACCCATCCAGTAGAGAAGAAGAAAGTTTACAGCGGAAAGAAACAAAATGATCAACCAAGAGGTAGATAGCCTGCTGGCAGCAAAGAAAATAAGAGAAGTAAAATATCCAGAATGGTTGTCTAACGTATTGCTGGTGCCTAAGAAGAATGGAAAGTGGAGAGTATGTGTGGACTTCACCGACCTCAACAAAGCATGCCCTAAAGATCCATTCCCACTGCCTCATATTGATGCAATGGTGGACACAACAGGTGGACATGAAATGTTGACATTCTTGGACGCATGGAGTGGATATAATCAGATTAAGATGGATCCTGCAGATCAAGAGAAGACGTCATTCATGTCCGAAAGAGGAATATATTGCTACAACGTCATGCCATTCGGCCTAAAGAACGCAGGCTCCACGTATCAAAGGCTGGTTAACCGCATGTTCAAAGAGCAGATAGGAAGAAATATGGAGGTATATATTGATGACATGGTGGTGAAATCAGAAAAAGCCAAAGATCACATGCGGCACCTGGCAGAAACATTCAGCACCCTCGGGGAATACAAAATGAAGCTAAACCCATCTAAATGCACCTTCGGGGTATCTTCTGGCAAATTCTTAGGTGTAACTCAAAGAGGGATAGAGGCCAGCATCGAACAGATCAAAGCTGTCGTACAACTAGAGTCACCTGAGAAGCCCAAAGATGTTCAAAGACTAGCTGGAAAGGTAGAAGCCCTGAACAGGTTCATTTCAAGATCTTCAGATAAATGCAGGTTGTTTTACGACGTACTAAGGAAAAGCCAGAAGTTTGAATGGACCTCGAATCACGAGCAAGCCTTCAGAGAGATGAAACACTACCTCAGCAGCCCGTCGCTGCTGTCGAAGTCGAAGCCATGAGAACCACTATTCCTATACCTGGCCGTCACAGAAGTGGCAGTGAGTGCTGTTCTGGTCAGAGAGTAGGAAAAAGAGCAGAAGCCAGTATACTACGTAAGCAAGTCTCTGCTGCCGGCAGAGACCAAGTACACATCTCTTGAAAAGTTAGTACTAGCATTGGTAGTAGCATCTCGCAAACTGCGTCCCTATTTTGAGTCCCACGTCATACATGTCGTGACCAACTACCCGCTAAAATCTATCATGAGGAACCCAGAACTATCAGGCAGAATGTCAAAATGGTCTGTACACCTCAGTGGGTACGATATCCAGTATAACCCCAGAACAGCAATCAAATCACAAGAACTGGCCGACTTCGTGTCAGACTTCACCCACCATCCGTAATCGGCGATACGGAGATCCTCACCTTAGAAGGAAGCAGGGAGACAGAGGTCTGGCAGATGCATATTGACGGAGCCTCCAACCAAAGGGGGGAAGGTGTGGGATTAATCCTGCGATCACCACAGGGAAACCTGATAGCGCAAGCAGTAAGATGCGAATTCAAGGCAACCAACAATGAAACAGAATACGAGGCCTTGATATTGGGAATAAAGCTAGCTCTGGAGTTAGAAGTCAGGAACCTGCGCATATCCAGTGACTCTTTGCTAATAGTCAACCACGTAAATGATGAGTTTATAGCCAGAGATTCGAAAATGATTGCATACTTAAAAGCATCAAATGAGTTAAAACAGAAATTTGAAACTTGCAAGCTTAAACAAATCCCAGGGATCAGAACGTGGAAGCAGATGCCTTAGCAACTCTGGGGGCAACATTCAAACCAACATAACTATCCAACATTCCAATAGCACATATGCTAGAGCCTTCTGTCCAGAAGGCAGATGAAATAGACAAAGGAGAACTGGAGGATTCACAGAACGGAGAAGGAGCCCAGGCAGTTACAGAGGAAGGTGAGAACTCACAGTCACCCGATCAAATATCTGAGCAGGTAGATGACTGGGATTGGCGTACGCCTTACCTAGACTGGCTGCGTCATAACAAGCTGCCAGATCACAAGAAAGAAGTGAGAGCTTTCAGAGTAAAGGCCCCCAGGTTCATACTTATTGATGGTATATTATTCATAAAGTCACTAGCAGGCCCCTACTTACGGTGCCTGAACAAGGAAGAAGCACAGACTGTGTTACATGCTCTCCACAGTGGCGAATGTGGAAACCATGCAGGGGGCAGGAGTCTGGCAAATAAAGCCCTCAGACAGGGATACTTCTAGCCTACAATGAAGGTAGATGCAACAGAATACGCACGCAAATGTGACGCCTGCCAGCGCTCAGCACCAATTATCCATCAACCAGCAGAACCCTTGCACCCTATCATTTCTCCCTGGCCATTCATGACATGGGGCATGGACATAGTAGGACCTCTGCCACGAGCCACAGGAAACAGAACCTGGATGCTGGCAATGTCAGATTACTTCTCCAAGTGGATAGAGGCAGAAGCATTCACAGAAGTAAAAGATAAACAGGTCATTTCGTTTATAAAACGAAACATCATTTGTAGGTTTGGTATCCCATCAGAAATCATATGTGACAATGGCTCACAATTCATCTCCAACGACACCGAGGGATACTGTGCCAGGTGGAATATCACTCTAAAAAAGTCAGCACCAAGGACCCCGAAGTCCAACGGGCAAGCTGAATCCAACAACAAAATCATCATGAACAATCTGAGAAGGAGGTTACAGGAGTTAGGAGGAAAGTGGGCAGATGAGTTGCCACTAGTGTTATGGTCGGACAGAACGACACCAAAGATAGCAACATGTCAAACACCCTTCAGCCTGGTGTTTGGCGCAGAAGCAGTCATTCCGTCAGAAGTTCTAGTTCCCACTCACAGATATGAAAATATGACAGGGGAACTGAACAATGCAGAGATGATCAGAAGCCTGGACACAATTGACGAGCTGCGAGCAAGCGCAAAAATCCGTCTGGTCGCCTACAAACAACAATCGGGGACGGGAGTTATAACAAGAATGTGAAATTCAGGCTCCTGGAGGTAGGAGACCTGGTTCTCTGAGAGGTGTTTCAAAACACCAAGAATCGAAAAGCAGGCAAATTCGCCTATAAATGGGAAGGACCATATCAGGTAGAAGGAGTTGTTGGCCATTGTGCATACAGACTGATGACTATGGACGGTCAAATCATACAACGCCCATTGAACATACTTCACCTGAAGAGATATTACTTTTAATAATAAGTAGACTTTAGCTTTCTGATTGATGTACTATGAAAAGCCAAATCATTTTTTAAAATTAAAATTAAAATCCGGTAGTAGGCATACTGCCAATTTCACTTTTATTTCTGGTGTCTGTAGCTCTTTTTAAAACTTCAAATTACTATTAAATGGCGTGGTCTGGCAGCGTCCTGGGACCACAATTGCTCTGGTACCCCATGAGATTGCGACATGTATTTCACATCATTTTAATAGATTTTCCGATTCTCAGGCTTCTCTAGGTACATCACTCGGAATTCTGGTGTCTATGTTACTTTGAAAGGATATCTAGTAGGACTGTCAACTGCCAACGCGGGGTGACGAGGCACATGGCACTACAACATGCCTAACCTATTTTCTCCACAAGGAGCACCCTCACCAAGCAGACTGTGGAACATACGAAAGGGAGCCTGGTTTACAGCTAAACACGCTTACCCAGCTACCCCTGATACCACCCCCTGGACGTAGCTCGCACTAATCGCAATTAATCAGGGCCCCAGCATGCATGCACAACGAACATGGAAAGTAGGGATATCTGCGCTACCAGAATCCTGCAGCGTCCCATTGGTCCTAGAATGACGATAAACTTTCCTAAATTACGCCCCTGTTGTCTTTAAACGTGATGAACACACCTTGCATCATGAACAAGGTTAAGTAGTCCAAAACTGCAGCATACGCCTAAATCAGCCATCAGGCTGACACGTCAGCTAGCTTAGTCTGGATCAGCCTTTTCAGGCTGACCAGGCTGGTCTAAATCAGCCTCCTAGGTTGACACAGCCACTCCTCCTTAAATTGCGGCATATGCCTAAATCAGCCATCAGGCTGACATGGCAGCTAGCTGAGTCAGAACGTCAGCCTTTTCAGGATGACATGACTCGCCTAAATCAGCCAAGCAGGCTGACACGGCAACTTCCTAAACTAAGGGAATCTAAGAAACAAGCACAAGATATAAATTAAACCTTGCCAAAACTGCGGCAAGGATATTCCAAAATACGGCCAAAATACGGCCCCTGAGTTTTTAACCGCCACCTTGGCGGAACAGCCAGAAAAAGTTTTAAAACTTACAAGTCTGCCACCTCTGGGCCAGACTGCCAAAACATTCATTGATAAAAAAAAACAACTTAATTATCGGTCTCATTAATGACCTCCACCTCTGGCATCAACTCTGCCTGCTGACCTCCCGTTTCAGGTACCGCACCGGTCTGCACATCCTCAGCTGGCATAGCTTCCTGAGCTCCGTCAACAGCATCCTGGGACATTCCAGCATCACCCCCTGCCGCTTGCTCAGCCAATGCAGGAGAATTCACCTCCCCGACTTCAGGCATCAGCGCACTCAGATCAGGACGGATGGGATAGAGCATCTACAACTGTTTCTCCTCCTCCTCTATAGCTTGCTGGGTGAGATCCTCTTCAAGAGCAGCACGCATCCCGCTGATTTTTCCCTGCCAGATAGCATAGGCAACAACATTGGTGGCCAGGGAGATTAGCTCGCTGATCTTCTCATCAGAGCGCTTAAGGGAGTCACAGAAGGTGTTGCATACCGCTTGAGTGTGAGCCAGCTGATCAGCCCCCTCCTTCAGCTTCTTCTTGGTGACAGCAAGCTCAGTCTTCAGCTCCACCACACGTTCCTTCAGATCAGCCCGCTGCTACGCCAAATCGGCAATAGTCCCCTTCAGCTCCTGGTTTTTGACGTTGGTAGCACGGCTGGTGGTCTGCACTATGTTGATCATCTTCTTATTATAGAGTGAAGACTAGAGGGTCTTGGGCAAGAAAGTCAGAAGTCAGCAAATCTAGACAAAAGCGAATAAATAGGTAGAATATGAAGAGCATTTACCATGAAGGCGTTGTGCACGTCGTTCTCAGCCATCTCCTCTGGGGAGAACTATGAGAATGTCTCCTTCAGAGGAGGGAAGAACAGCTGGTCGATCTCCGGCCAGTATGGCACCTTGTCCACATTCCCAAAACCTTCTGGGAAATAAGCAGTAATGCCTCCGCTAGATGAAGCACGAGGACTAGCAGGAGGAGTAGGCGGATGACGAGACAACGGGTCAAACTCCAAGGGCTCGGGTGCAGCAAAACTGGAAAACGTAGGAGGAGTCTGGAAAGAGGCAACAGGAGCGTTCCTCTTAGAGGCGGATGCAACGTCAGGACTGGCAGAAGGCCTCTTCCTTTTGGCACTTTGGAGGATGATTTCTAAAGGATCAACTTTGGAGCCTGCAAGCAGGCATCATCTCAGACGTCAGGATACTTAAAACATCAGGAGAAACAACATGCAAATTAAAACGGTTGTGGAAATCTTACCAGAAGACATACTGTGAGCCGACTGAGGAGGGTTGGAGGAGGAAACAGGTGAAAACCCAGGGAGCAGGTCTGGGAACTTTCTCTCAGATTCAGAGATATTGAACAATTTGCTGCAGGCAGGGATCTTGGCACCAATGCGGGTCAGGTCACAGGGGCGTGCACGAAGACGATGAAGTAAGCTAGTAAGCAGCGAGATAAAAAAAATCAGGTGACAGGAAGGCTACTTACTCGAAGTTATAGACCATTTCTCGAAGATGTAATCAGCAGGAGGCTGGATGGAGTCCTTCCTCACAAAGAAGAAGTCCTCAAACCATTTCTCATCACGGGATTTGACACGTGTCTGAAGGGAGCCTCTCCACGGCCCCGGAATGAGAATTGACCCCTACCCAGGGACCTGATATTGTACATATGGGCTAGATCGCCCAGAGTCACAGGTTACCAGTGTTCTGACCGGCGGCCAGGGAGTAAAGAAGAACCCTCCAGATGGCAGCAGAAATTTATGCCATGGCGAAGTTATTGGTAAATATGAAGTCTTGGATGAGTTTGGGAAAAGGAAAACGAAGGCCATATCTAAATGGGTACAAATAAAATCAGACCCACCCCGGACGAAGGGCGTCAGCTTTTTGTCCCGGTTCAGGGATGGCAATGTCCACCCCTTCACCAAGACCAAGCAGACTCTTGATCATGGGAATGTCTGCCGGAGTCAAAGTGGAATCACAGTCGTGGGGATGCTTAAAGAGTCCCCGAGAAGGAAAGGTTGGGTCAAGGTTACGGTCAGCAGGTGCAGGGGTTGATGAAGATTTTCGGGTTTTGCCCATGATGAAGAAAGAGAAAATGGAAATCAAAGAAGGAAAAGAGGAAGAATACCTGATGAAAGTAACAATGGAGAGCGGAACAATGAAGCCGGCGGGGTAGAAGAAAAGGAAGGTTGAGGGTTTAGAGAGAGGGGGATTTTTTGAAATGATTTGAAGTTAATGAAAGTGAAAGGTGGAGGTTGGGGTTATAAAGAAGAGAGAGGGGAAAGGGTGCGAGAAAAGAGGAATAGGGCGGCTGACGTGATGGATTGCATGAAAAGGAGTGTAAATGACGGCTTAAGTTTTTTGCATTCGATTACGAAAATTCCTTGCTCGACACCTTAAAGCGTACTTCACAAGAAATTTGGGGCAAACTGTTTGGGCTAAAAATAGCATGATAAGGAAGGCCCACTTAATGAAATAAAAGGTTATGGGAGGAGTGATAAGGAGGAAGGAAGCCCGTAATTAGGAAAAGGGGGAGCGGGCTGAAAGAAGACCACGGGCCCATCAGAGAAGACGTCCGGGTTAAGGAAAGACAAGTTAGGGAGAAGTTAGGGAGATCAGGGAGAATTGGGAAAAGCAGCCGAGTTTGGAAAGAGTTCTTATGGAAATTATATTCCCTTTCCATAATCAAAGTAGGACATATCTAGGGTTCTCACCCTATAAATAGCCAAGGAAGCAAATCAAGAAGGACATCCAACAACGCATCCACACACACATCAACACCACGACATTAGCATATTCTTGAACTCAAATATACATCCGTCCAAGATCTTGCAGGCCTGACGCCTAGCGCCAGCAGGATTAGCTTTACACTTCAATTATAATAATCCCCCTATTCAAGTACAGTGCGATAATTGGCAGGGTACCGTACCTCCCGCGGTTGTTCCCACATTGGGTTTTCCGCGTCACCAAATCTTACGTATCAATTTACATTACGTACTTTATTTCTCTATTTACTTATCGACATACGAACAATCATACGATCAACCAATGAGTAAGACCGCATTGACCCTAATCAATCAACTTGATAAAAAATACCTAAACAGTAACCCAATACAAAACCAACCACAAAATCAACCCACAATGCTTAAATTTTCATCACATCCTGTACCAACCGAGGAGAACCTACCAAATGGTACTCCTACACCACAACATTTAACCGGTAATTTCATTGCCAAATCCGCATTCATACAATTAGTTGAGAGAAGTCAATTTGGAGGGATGCTTAGTGAAGACCCTCATTCTCAGACTTTTTGTGACTATTGTGATGCGATTTCTCAAACCGGAGTTACTCAAAATTCGATGGGTCTTATGTTGGGAAATGTGTCCTCAACAATAGTGCAATCACATGATTTAAATATCATAATTAAATCTCATACTAAGAATACGTGAGTGTTGATTCTTTATATAGTCGACTGACCGTCATTAATCGGTAATGATTGGCTAACTAGAGTTTGGCATAACTGTCGTGTGACGGTGGTGGTCAGTTGATCCCTTTAGGTCACACTTATAGGATAAGGCCCAAATAGATATTTAATTAATTGTATGCGATACAGATTAATTAATTCCTTAATTATGGGAGTGCAACGTCTTATTGTAATATGATTAAATAAGATTTAATTTAGTAATTAAGTGTTAAATTACTAAATTAGTTGAGTTATTTTATAATTTTTGAGGTAGAGGTAATTAGTTATTTAAAGTTACAAGAAGTTATAATTTTAACTAGCTAGTAATTATAAGACCCATTATATGTTGATATAATTGTAGTATACTACTCATATAGTGGAGTGTATATTATATTATTAGTTGTAATATTTAAGTGTTAAATGATTACATTAATAATTAATTATGTAAGATAATTTAACATATGACTTATAAGCATTTGTGGGTCAAATGACAAAAGGCAAAAATGGACCAAAATGGCTCCATTATTTCGGTCATATGGAAGGGCAAAAGATGCTCTTTTGTTTTTTGTTGGTTTTGATTAAAGGGTGATTGTGACACAACATACAAGCTTTAATCATACCTATATCTTACACTACTCTACCTAGTCTATGAAACAGAGTAAAAATAAAAGCAAAAATATTCCCCCACTATGGAAGAGGCCACCGGTTTTGGCTCTTTAAAATGGGCATTTGTTGCTCATTTTTCTTTCTTCTAGTTTTGCTTGTTTTTCCTCTAAATTTCCCTCACATGCAAATTGCTAAAAACTCACACAAATACTAATACACTCAATATATTACTAGAAGTAGTAATACTACAAATATTAGTATTATTAAGGTTATATTTCTACTACGTATCTAGTTAATATTAGTAGGAATTTTTGGGATTAATCTTGGGTGCAACTTATTGGAGTGTCTTCTATACTTGGAGTCTTAGGAGGATCATCCATCATATTTAGCTCAAGAACAAGTGAAGGAAGGTGACCTTACTTGTGCCCATATTTTCGAACCATCTATCAATGTGAGGAACATTGTTTTTCTTATAAATCTTTTATTTTGTTATGCATGCACTAGATCCAGAGAACATATAATTAACAAGTTAATTAGTTCACTATTAGAGGAGTCTAATAATAGGTATATGAACCTAACAAGTGGTATCAGAGCATAAGGATGTTGCATGCATAATCGGTTATTATTTTTCCGAGTTTAAAGGTTAACTTATAAAACTAAAAATTTGTGATTTATAAGTATAAGCCATGAAATTACCATGCATGTTATATATTCTGGTCCTAAAATTTATTTAGGTCATTTTTATGATTTATGGAAATTTATTGCTCATTTTAAAGATTTTTAGTCATTTTATTACATTTTTATGACTAAAATGGGAATCAAAATGCTAAAAATAGTTAAACTAAGCTTCTGACCTTAGAAATTTTATATGACCTCACAAGCATATTTTACAAGTTGTGTGTAAAAGCTCGTATTAATTTGATTAATATTGCATGATTTATGATTTTTATGAGATAAAAATGGATTAAAAGAGGTAAAATGGTTAAAAATAGTTAAATTTCTAATTAACCCATGATTTTTTAATATGATGTCACATGCATAATTTACAGAGTGTATGTAAATTTCGAGATTATAAGATCTCTTTTAGCATGATTTATGGTATTTTAGAGTAAAAATGGCATAAATAGTGACTATTTTAGCATAAATAGTTAAAAAGTATTGCATGGCTTAAGAAAATTATTTTAAGTTGCATTAATATCCCACTAATCAGATCTAAAGTTGTAAAAATTATTGGAGTAATGTTTGGATACTTTAAATATTTTATGAGATAAAACCGATAAAATGCAACTATATTTTCTCAAAATTAATTCGAAAATTTTAACCATGATTTTTGACATTATGAGTATCATGGGATGTTTCTAGAATGTTCAAAAATTTAAAATTCAAATTTTGAAATTTTTATAATTTAATTTGGATTTATTTCATAAATA
Source organism: Silene latifolia (assembly GCF_048544455.1). Taxonomy (NCBI): domain Eukaryota; kingdom Viridiplantae; phylum Streptophyta; class Magnoliopsida; order Caryophyllales; family Caryophyllaceae; genus Silene; species Silene latifolia. The sequence continues at coordinate 59,043,541 of NC_133526.1, forward strand.
TAATGATTTTAAGGTAAAAAATGAGCATAAAATTAAATCAAGTTGAATTATTGTCAAAAATTTAGTGATGACTAATTTTTGAGTCCTAAAAGGTGTTAGGATAATTAAATTGAGCTTAGATGTGATTTAAGTGTTAATTAGTGATATTAAAAGGTTATTATCACGCATTTCCATCAAACCGGGTTATATTTACGACATAAGTTAAATAGGGCGATTTGGGACATGATTTGGCATGATAGGTACATATTATAATGCTGCATATTTCAATTGTTTAATGTCTTTTATTTATATAATTTTGAATTATGTAATTTTATCTTAGTATGGCATTAATTGTAACACATATTACCCGTAATGAAAGGGAATATTGATTCGGTTGTAATTTAATGTGATCTCGTATCACTTTTATTTTTATTATTTTTTCCATTTTACAAATGTATAATAGGAATAGCTTTGTATTTTTATTATTATGTGTAATTATGGAGCATCTTCAAAGACGGTGCCATTCGGAAAGGTGATCCGACGAAGACGGTGTCTTGGGAAGCGTGCCAATTGAAGATTCAAGGGACCAAAGGAGTTGGTTTCCGAATATTTAATAGAATATTTGATTTTCTATTTTAGGAAGGCCATACTAGGAATTTTATTTATTGCTTTGCATTTCTTTTAATATGTTGCATGCATTGCCAAATCGCCATAACAACGCAAGCATATCATATCGAGTCATCGACCGTGTCAATTATAATTATCGTAGTTCACCGATTTAGTTCACTTAAAACGTGATAGATAATAAATTGACAAGACCTCTCACATATAATAATTGAGATATAGCCTTACCAAATAGTAGGAACCCATGAAGTACCAATTTCATAAGGGAGTTGTTAGGCCTGGAAATCCGCAGACCTTCCTGATCAGTATCTCACCTGAACCTGACTAACAGGCTGTCAGGGTGTCAGGCTATCAGGGCACATGAACATAGGCGCCAGGCCATGGAGTGGACAACGGTCAAAATATCAGGACGATATTAGACCATATACGCGTGTTATAAAGGGATTATATACGCAGCATTAAGTGTGAAGATTATGCAGTAAATGCGATAATTAAGAGAAAAATAATTGGCAATTACTACTGGAAATAATGGAGAATAATCTGCCTTTAATGCCAGATCAAGCAGCCATTCAAGATGGAAGCTTATATAAAGAACGCTCTGAAGATATTGAGAGCATCTCAGTCATACGCAAGAAGGAGCATACACAATACTTAGAGAAACACAAAGATTATTATAATCATATAATTATTCTCCCAAAATAACATAGTGAAATCCTCTCCTGGCTTGGTGCCCGTGGTTTTTTCCCATTCAAGGGTTTTCCACGTACAAAATTACTTGTGTTATTGTTATTGTTATTATTTCATTTACAGCTTATTATTGTACCCTGACGACCTGACCAACAGACTACCTAGAGCTAGTTAACCTTACATAACTCTACCCTGACCTGATTTCGCCTTGCGCAAAATCCACACAAAACAATTGGCGCCCACCGTGGGGCATCTAGCTCTTTAAATCATTTTTTATTATCTTACAAAAACTCAAAAACCTACAAAAATGGCCCAACCCACCGTTGAAGAACAATTGAATGCAGCTCTCCAAAAAATCGCTGAGTTGGAAAGCCTAAAAGAAAAAGTGGCCCAAACGGAAGCAGAAATCCTGCAATTGAAAGAATCTGAGTCGGCCCTGAAGCAAAAATTGGGAAAAACCCAAGGGGCAGGCTCTAGATTCCAACCAGGAACCCCGGTTTCATCAATCATTAAGAACATTGATTTTTCCAGTTTTGGGAGCCCAAGTATTCCTAAAGCCATTAACGTAGATGGTGATGATGAACCAAAAGATGATGATAAAGAGAAACCTGATGAATCTGCAGCAGCCATCATGATGGCAGTAGTTCAGGAGATCAAGAAACTCAACGAAAAATTCGATAAGATAACAGAGTACCGCCATGGAAAGAAGTCGCCCGATAGCTATCTTTGATTCGCCTTTCATAGACGAAATAGCAAAAGTAGACCTACCAAAAAAGTTCACAATTCCATCCATGAGAGTCTATGATGGAACCACGGATCCACAAAATCATGTGGCTCTTTACAAGCAGAAAATGCTGGCTGCATCTATTCTCAACGAGTTCAGACAAGTTTGCATGTGCAAGGGATTTGGAACGACCCTGACTGGCCCTGCCCTACAATGGTACATCAACCTGCCAACTGGCAGCATCCATTCCTTTGCCAACCTGATCAACAGTTTCAACCAGCAGTTTTCAAGTAGCAGGGAGTTGGAGAAACGATCCAGTGACCTTTACCGAGTTACACAGAAGCCTGATGAAACTCTCAGGACATTTCTTACAAGATTCAACAAAGAGAAAGTGTCTATACCCAGATGTGACTTTGGAACAGCAGTGGAGGCATTCAGACAGGGATTACTACCATACAGTGACTTATACAGCGAACTCACTAAGTATCCCTACCACACCTTCGAAGATGTTCAGGCCAAGACTCTTGCTTTCATCAGGCTGGAAGAAGATAAAAGCTACAAACTTGGATCACCCAGTAGACCAAAGGATCATGAAAGAAGCAATAGGAAAAGCAACAAAGGGAACAATTATAGACCTACCCCATATTCCAGGCCAGATCAGTCACAAGTTAACCTGGCCCATGAGTATCAAGGCAAGGTTAAAGTTTATCCACCTATCTCCAAACATAACTTCAGTGTTGATATTGCAGGATTAATCCAGAGACTTGACAACATGGGATCAGCTGTTAGATGGCCCAGGAAGTCAGAAAATCCAAATCCCAGAAGAGACAATTCAAAATGGTGCGAATTTCACATGGATATTGGACACACCACGGATGATTGTTTCACCCCGAGGAAGGAGGTAGCCTACCTGTTAAAATCAGGGTACTTAAAAGACCTGATCAAGATGAAGGGCAGGAACGCAAACCAGGATAAGGAAAACCAGGAGCACAAGCAGGATCGTAGTCTCCCTCCACCACCACCAATCTATGAAGTAAAATTCATATCTGGCGGTTCGAAGATTTGCGGCCTGACAAGTTCAGCAGCAAAGAAGATAGCCAGGACACCAAGGACTGTGTCACCCTGCAAGCCGGATCTTGTCCCGACAATCACTTTCAATGACTGTGACCTGGTGGGCATCCCTGATGTTCATCATGATGGCCTAGTAATTTTTATGCAGATTGGAACAGTCACGGTAAGAAGGATCCTGGTAGATGGAGGCAGGTCAGTGAACCTGATCATGCTTGACGTACTGAAAGCCATGAAGATAAACGAGGATCAAATCATCAAGAAATCCAGCGTCCTAGTAGGATTCAGCGGTGAAACTAGGGGCACCCTTGGAGAAATCCACCTCCCAACCTACGTGGAAGGAGTCTCATCCTATGAGAAGTTTGGAGTCCTTGACTGCCTGTCATCTTACAATGCTATCCTGGGCAAACCCTGGATTCACAATGTCAAGGCCGTACCATCAACCTATCAATAGTGTATCAAGATACCAATAGACTGGGGCATAGCCACAATCAAAGGGGATCACAAGACAGCCCAGGAATGCTACACAGCAGCCTTGAAGCCTTCCAAGGCAGGTAAGTCCCTGGCATAGCAATTACATGCCACTGTCAGGAGCACTTATGTGGCACCTCCCGGAATGGAAACAGATCGGGTAATCCTAGACCACGAGTACCCTGACAGGTATGTTTTGATAGGATCGACGCACCAGATAGTGTCGGGGCCTGAATCGTAAAATTTCTTAAAAATAAATCATCTTTGTTTGCTTGGTCACATTTTGATATGACTGGAATTAGCGCTGATATAATTACTCATAAGCTCAATGTTGACCCATCTTTTAAGCCTGTACAACAGAAAAGGCACAAATTTGCAGCTGAAAGAAACACCATAATAAATGAGGAAGTAGAAAAACTCTTGGATATGGGGATGATCAGGGAAGTAATGTACCCTGAATAGCTGGCTAACGTAGTTGTTGTGCAGAAAAAGAATGGGAAGTGAAGAGTCTGTGTAGACTACACTGACCTAAACAAAGCCTGTCCTAAAGATCCATTCCCCCTGCCTCATGTTGATGCCATGGTAGACTCCACAGTAGGACACGAAATGCTAACATTCATGGATGCTTCCAGTGGATTCAATCAGATAAAGATGCACCCTGCTGACCAGGAGAGTATTGCATTCATTACAGACCAAGGCATATACTGTTACACTGCCATGCCTTTCGGCCTGAAGAATGTAGGGGCAACGTACCAGCGCCTGGTCAACATGATGTTTAAAGACCAGATAGGTGACATCATGGAAGTATACATAGACGACATGGTGGTGAAATCCAAGAATGCAGAAGATCATATGAAGCATCTAGAAATAACATTTGAGATATTAGAAAAATATAACATGAAGCTAAACCCTGCAAAGTGCTACTTTGGAGTCTCTGCAGGCAAATTTCTTGGATATATGGTCACAAAGAGAGGCATAGAAGCTAGCCCTGAACAGATAAAGGTTATCCTGGAACTACAGTCACCCAAGTGGACGGATGAGCATGAGGCAGCTTTTCAGGATCTAAAATCCTATTTGTCATCTCCACCCTTACTAGCTAAGCCAGAAAAGGGAGAACCTCTGTCAGTATACCTATCTATCACTGACACAACAGTCAGCGCAGTCCTGGTGAAAGAACAGGACGGGCAGCAACATCCAGTCTACTATGTAAATAAAAGCCTGGTAGATGCTGAGTTGAGGTATGAACTACTTGAAAAATACGTTCTAGCTTTAATTATGTCATGTACCAAGTTGAGACCCTATTTTGAAAGTCACCCCATTATAGTCAGGACCAACCTGCCCATAAAATCTGTCATGCGTAAGCCTGAACTTTCAGGCAGGATGGCCAAATGGTCAGTACAGATTAGCACATATGACATCTCTTTTGAACCTAGCGCAGCGATCAAATCGCAGGCCCTAGCAGACTTTGTGGCTGATTTTAGACCTAACCTGGAACCAGACCTAATAAAAGAGGTCAACCAACTAGAAAATAAAACCTTAGACCAAGAATGGACCATATTCATAGATGGGGCATCCAACGCCAGGGGGACAGGGTTAGGACTAGTACTTAAATTACCACAGAGAGACGTGATAGCTCAGGCTGTAAGCTGTGAGTTCAAAGCTACCAACAATGAAGCAGAATATGAAACCCTGATAGCAGGCTTAAAGGTATGTCTAGACCTCTGTGTTCAAAACCTAAAGGTAAAAACTGATTCACTCCTAATTGTCAATCAAATAAAGGGAATTTATACGGCTAAGGATGCAAAAATGATTTCGTACTTAGAATATGCAAAAACCTTACCGCTACATTTGCTTTATTTGACATAGATAAAATATCAAGAGACCTGAATACCCAGGCTGATGCTCTGGCCAGCCTAGGTTCAAATTTCAGCCCCACTGTTTTCGACAAAATACCAATTGTGCACTTATTAGAGCCAACTATCAAAGAAACACAGAACAGTCAATCCCATCAATCGGACGATAACTCTTGGACTAAACCCTATTATGATTGGTTTCTCCGAGGAATACTGCCTCAGGGAAGACATGAGGCAAGGGCTTTTAAAATTAGAGCTTCAACTTATGCTATCATCAATAACACTCTGTTCAAGAGATCGCAGGTCGGACCCTACCTGAGATGCTTAGAGCCTGACGAAGCCAAACTAGTACTTCAAGAAATATATGATGGACATTGTGGCAACCACAAAGGAGGAAAGAGCCTGGCAAGCAAAGTTCTCAGGACAGGCTACTACTGGCCTACACTGAGGGCTGACTGCCTGGAATACTCTTCAAAATGCGAAGCCTGCCAAATTCATGCACCAATCATACATCAGCCATCTGAACTCCTTCATTCAATTTCCGCACCCTGGCCATTCATAAAGTGGGGCATGGACATTGTGGGAAAACTGCCTGTAGCTCCAGGACAAAAAGTCTTGATGTTAGCTATCACTGATTACTTCTCCAAATGGATTGAGGCTGACTCTTTCAGGTAAGTAACCGAAAAAGAAGTAATATCCTTTATCAGGACAAACATTATTTGCAGATATGGAGTCCCATCAGAAATAGTATGTGACAACGGAACTCAGTTCGTGGGGAAAAGGACCCAAGCATTTTGCCCCAAGAATGGAATATCAACCTGGTAACATCAACCCCTGGATATCCAAATGCTAATGGCCAGGCGGAGTCAAGCAACAAGGTCGTCATAAGCTGCCTAAAAAAGTAGCTGAAAAGAAGACGAGGCAGATGGGCTGAAGAACTTCCATTAGTACTATGGGCAGACAGGACAACTCCAAAAACTGCAACAGGCCAAACACCTTACTCCTTGGTGTATGGTTGTGAAGCTGTCATACCTGTGGAAGTACGAGTACCAACATCCAGATGCAGCCTGAACAACGTTGAAGCAAACAAAGACCTAATGCAAGACAACTTGGTCCTGACAGAAGAATTAAGAGACGCTGCCAAAATCAGGATGGCATCATACCAACAAGCAGTCGCCAGGACTTACAATAAAAACGTCAGGGTCAGGGTCTTTAAAGAAGGAGACCTTGTCTTACGCAAAGTATTTTCAAATAAAAAAGAAAAATAAGCAGGCAAACTGGCTCCCACATGGGAAGGCCCTTACTTAATTGATTCAATTGTTGGACAAAGAGCATACAGGATCCAAACGCTACAAGGGGAAATGATCCCAAGATCCTGGAATGTAACTCATTTAAAATTATTCCATATGTAAAGATCAGGCTACAATCAGGCTACAATCAGGTATAAATTCAATCACTACTCAACCTAACATGCTATGTGATGAACTACATGTTTTACATGCCCTGTCTGTATTTTATATCTGATTAAACTAACCTATCTATTTACCTTTTGAAATCCTGAACAATTACACATGATAACAGATTATATGTATAAATATTCAGGATTGAGGGCTACTCTACTATATATTTTTGAAACAAAAAGTTTTTGCACTTAACTGTGCCTGACGAGTTGGTAACCGCCACCAGATACAGTAAAAAGTCAGGACCAATCACGCATGAACTAATTGCTTGACCTGACTAGGTTTACTGCCACGGATTACAACCGGCTGGACGCAGTAAGACAGGTGTAAGGGTGTTCTCTCCCAAACACTTAGTCTAAAATGCCCTCTTGACAGGCCGAATACCAAGCCCTCCAGCTAGGCAGGGGACATAAGCCCTCCTGACAGGCCGGTTTTCCCACCCCTTCAACCATTATAGCAAAAAAAAACTATACTTGGTTGAATTACTCATGAATAACAATATAAATGAAAATAATGTGCTAGTCATTCAAACGAAATATTTGACAGGCCCAACAGGATGAAACTCACAAATCAAGCAAAGTCAAAAGTGAAATCAGCCAAAAGAAGGCCACCATGTCTATATAAAAAAAAACCTTTACCCCATGGGGCAAAGGCGCCAAAATATTCATAAAGGCCAGGGAGACTCTCCCTGACCCAAAACAGGAAAATAAAAATAATGTTTGTCCAGGGACATCCCCCTTGGATGGGCCAAAATAATAACTGAAAATGTTTATTACTGTTTCTCCTTAGAAACAGCAGCAGCATCAACAACCTGCTCCCCACTATTAGCCGGATCAGCCTCAGCGTCCTGCTCCCCTGGGGAGTCGACCTCCGGTTCATTCTCTAAATTGTGCAGGTCAGGATACTTTGAAGCAGCGAAAGCCATCTCAGCTGCAGGGTCCCATTTGCCCTGGCCTCGACAGGCTTCGACATAGCAGCTGCCCTTCCTTTGATATAGAAGTAGAGGGAAGCATCATCCAGCTTAAACTCCAAGTCATCCCTCTCTTGGGTGAGCTCCTCATTTCTGTCCAGGGCCTCCTGCAACAGCCGCTTGCTCGAAACTGCCTCAGTCTTAGCAGCATCCCTCTCAACCTGCATCCTTGTCAAGTCAGCAGCTTTAGCAGCCAGGTCAGCTCGTGCAAATTCCAGCTCAGACTTTAGTCTATCATAATCTGATCTCATCAAATCAATTATGGCTACCAAAGAAGTAGCTTGATAGGCATTATGGAGACAGGTTGCAGCACCCTGATCAAAAACAGAGAAAAATATGAGTAATTTATACCAACAATAGAAAACTACCAAAACAAAACACATATAGAAATTGTGCCAACCTACCTCCCTCACAGCAGCCAAGGCGCCAACCAAGAGGCTCACTGAATGATCCACTGAAGCAACTGCCTGAGTAGCAGTCTCAACAGGGTCAAGGGTGAGCATGACATCTGATTTAGAAGCAGCATAATCCCTGATCTTCACCCTAGCAGCCTCCATATTATCCAACCTGGCTCTCACCTCCTTGACCGGGGCAGAAACATCAACATCTTCAATTTTCCTTTTTTGGGCTGCTGAACTTGTTTCAGCAGGGGCAGCAGGTGCAGTAGAGACCCTGGCAGCATCAGACTTTTCACTCAAGTCAATAACAGGCTCATCATCCCCGCTTCCCTGGGGACCTTCCTCCTTGATCTTAACCAGCCTGGCTGAGAGGTCAGCCATACCAAACCTGGCAAGGCGAACAGACGACCTGGTGGCTGCAACACGAAATCTTTGCATCGACAATATAAACCAAACATTTTCAGGAAATTAAAAGTAAAGAGAAAAGAAAGATTAAGATAGACTTACTGCCTGAGGTAGTGGCACTAGCAGCCCCTGATGGTTTAGCCGCCCTGGCAGCACCGTCAGCCTTCAAACAGCGAGAAAGCTGACCAACCTCACATCAGAGAGGCCAGGACCTCTCCAAAGGAGGAATAGCAAGGAAAGCAGAAACATTGGGAGTGGTATACTCAGTTTAAGTAACCCAATCATCAACTGAACACATAAGAGGTTTGACTTATTATCATTTTTATTTTTTATTAACAAATAAAACATGAAGGACAAAGAAAGAAACCAAAAAGACTCACCAGCAATGCAGGCCTCATGATTCAAATACGCCAAGTCAGGACCCACAGAATTGGTCCTGACAAACATGTACCCAGCAGCCCAGCCTTTGTCATGGCCACTGTCCAAATTACTCAGAAGATGAGTAGTAGATGCCCTAACCTTAAAACTTATACGACCAGGACTTTTTGTTTTAACAGCATAACAGGTCTTCAAATCGTCAAGAGAAAAAGAGATATTGTGCTTTTTACAGAGATTCTCAATGGAACATACAACCTTCCACACCATTGGCATTAACTGATAAGATGGAACACCGATCTCCTTAATAACCTCAACCATAAGAGGAGAAAAAGGAAGCTTACAGCCTGCCCCGAAAGCCCAGTCATGGATGCAGAACCAACTAGGACAATCCCAGTCAGCCCTGATAGGAGAATCCTCAGGGATGATCCCCCTATCCTTCAAAATCTTCTCAAACTCAGGCTTCAAACGGTTTGCAGGAGACTTATCCTCATTTAAAGCCTTCGTAGGCTTGACTTGGAAATCACCATGAGATATTGAGATAATCTCCAATGGAGGATCACTCGGCTTATTTACTGTGGGAGATGGAGCAGCAGAAGAAGCAGGCAAGGTTTCAGAAGAAATTTCCTCAGGATTCTGAGGAGGAGGAGTTGCAGGAACCGCTGCCCTGGTAGATTTTTTCTTTGCAGCCATTATTTGAAAGATTATGGAGAATTGATTAAAGAATGACGAAGTTGGAAATTGAGAAAACTGAAGAAAAAGATTGTTGAAGAGAGAAGATGAGAAGAAATTGCGTTGGTGAGTTCAACTTAATGAAGCACACATGTATTTATACTGAAGAAGATTAGGGTTCCAGCCGCAAAGGAAGTGGATAATCATTAAGGAAGTTGCAGTAAATAAACACGCGTCAGCAACAGCAGTAAAATAGCCGTTACAGGAATTTTATCAGGAAAAACTTAACCGTTGGGTAATCTTACCAATAATAAAGTTATCTCCTCATTTTTTCGTCCTGGCACACTGGAAATGAGGAGATAAGGGGCAATTGTTAGGCCTGGAAATCCGCAGACCTTCCTGATCAGTATCTCACCTGAACCTGACTAACAGGCTGTCAGGGTGTCAGGCTATCAGGGCACATGAAGATAGGCGCCAGGCCATGGAGAGGACAACGGTCAAAATATCAGGACGATATTAGACCATATACGCGTGTTATAAAGGGATTATATACGCAGCATTAAGTGTGAAGATTATGCAGTAAATGCGATAATTAAGAGAAAAATAATTGGCAATTACTACTGGAAATAATGAAGAATAATCTGCCTTTAATGCCAGATCAAGTAGCCGTTCAAGATGGAAGCTTATATAAAGAACGCTCTGAAGATATTGAGAGCATCTCATTCATACGCAAGAAGGAGCATACACAATACTTAGAGAAACACAAAGATTATTATAATCATATAATTATTCTCCCAAAATAACATAGTGAAATCCTCTCCTGGCTTGGTGCCCGTGGGTTTTTCCCATTCAAGGGTTTTCCACGTACAAAATTACTTATTTTATTGTTATTGTTATTATTTTATTTACAGCTTATTATTGTACCCTGACGACCTGACCAACAGATTACCTAGAGCTAGTTAACCTTACATAACTCTACCCTGACCAGATTTCGCCTTGCGCAAAATCCACACAAAACAGGAGTTAATCCGGCTTCACCGTAATACAAACCTTGTTACATTGGCGAAGTGGGGTAGTAAAATGTTATTACATCGAAATTTGGATTGAGCTCAACGGAAGTATTCGTGACCGTAGTTGCATGTGTTCCGGGCTAAAGATGAAAATTAGAGTAATTTTTATCGACCGAGAGTTCTAAAAGTAGAATCGATTAAAGAGTTAATCCACCGAGTTATATTAATAAGGGATGAATCGGCTCACCGTACCCGTATTATTATGAATTTGGATCTCGGAATCATTTATATTAGTTGGGTAGAGGTCACTATATAAATGTTAAAACTTGTTTAAAAATGTTTACAAGTTTAATTAAAATGACAAATGTTATTATTTCCTTTACCTCCAAATTTGTAGTTGATTTATATCACAATGGATCCATCACAAGCAACAACACCAATTACCATTGAGTCATGTCACAACTTATTTGACGAAATTTGCTCCAACCACCAACTCGTTACTACTAGAGAGCTTCATTTTGGGATCGGTTCCGATGGAAATCTCAATTTTATCATTTCCTCCATACCTCCTACTATAACTAGGCCTTATGTGAATGCGTCTCGGGTAGACCATGTCACTAAGTCTATGAGGTCCCTATATTTGGAAGAGAAGGATGCCAAAGTAAGTGGGAGTTCTAGCAAGCAAGATCTTGCTAAAAAAGGGAAATGGTTCAAGAGGAAGGGAAGAAAAGGGAGAAATTTAACAATGATAACAAAAGGACTAGTGGGACTAGTAGAGGAGCCAAAGTTGATGATGAATGCCATTATTGTCATGGCATGGGACATTGGATGAGAAATTGCCCCATATATTTGGGAAATATAAGGGATGTACTTGTCATTCCACTTGGTAAAATTCCTACTGAGATTTATGTTATTGATGTAAATTTCACTTCCACCACAACATGGGTACTAGATACTGGTTGTGGTTCCCACCTTTGTAATCAATTACAGGGGCTAAGAAACGTGGAAAGGCTGAACAAAGGCGATGTTGATCCCTGACTTTGGAATGGAGCTAGGGTAGCGGCCACGTCCAAGGGTACTTATGTACTTGTTCTAGCAAATGGATTTGAATTGTATTTGCATAATTGTTTTTATGTACCTACTCTATCTAAGAACATTATTTCAGTTGCTATGTTAGACATAGATGGCTTTAATTTTGCCATCAAAGACAATTGTTATACTATTTCTAGAAATGACTTGGTCATAGGCCGAGGCTCATCTATTAATGGTATTTATGTTCTAGAAACATCAAATCAAAGAATGACATCTATAATATACAAACCAAGAAACTCAAATCAAGTGATCCAAATGAGTCGTACATTTGGCATTGTCGATTGGGTCATATCAATGAGAATCGCATTAAGAGATTAGTTTCTACTAACGTGATCAAACCATTTGATTTCCAATCTTATGGTATATGCGAATCATGCCTCCTAGGCAAAATGACTCGTAGTCCTTTTAGTGGTAAAGGGACACGAGCTAGTGAACTTTTGGGCCTTATACATACCGATGTGTGTGGACCAATGAATGTCACCGCTAGGGGTAATTATGATTACTTCATTACCTTCACCGATGATTTAAGTAGATATGGGTATATCTACTTAATGAAATATAAGAGTGAAGCTTTTGAGAAATTTAAACAATTTCAGAATGAAGTTGAGAACCAATTAAATAAAAGGATAAAGACACTACAATCCAATCGTGGTGGAGAATATCTCAATAACGAATTTGATTCACACTTGAAGGATTGAAGCATTGTGTGACAACTTACTCCACCTGGTACACTACAACTAAATGGTCTAGCGAAAGGATAAATCGAACCCTACTGGATATGGTTCGATCTATGATGAGTCTAACCGAGTTACCTGACTCGTTTTGGGGATTTGCAATCCAAACTGCAATCAAATCATTGAATATTAGTCCATCAAAAGCAACCGAAAAGACACCATATGAGATATGGAAAGGAAGGGTTCCTAATATATCCTACATGAGGATTTGGGGATCTGATGCTTACGTCAAGATAAAGACTGACAACAAGCTAGCCCCGCGATCCGAAAAATGTATCTTTGTAGGTTACCCTACCACCTCCCGAGGCTACTACTTCTACAAACCTCAAGAGAACAAAGTGTTTGTGTCTAATGAGGCTGTCTTCTTAAAAAGTGAGTTTATTTCTAAGAGACAGAGTGGGAGAAATTTTGAACTTAATGAAGTTCAAGAGACACAAACCGAAATAGAGATAAATGGAGAAGCACGTGAAGACGTTCCTTCGTCATCTAATTCGAAAGTTGTTCCTCAATTGAGGAGGTCGGGTCGAGAAATTCGCCATCCTGATAGGTACGTGGGACTTATCGAAGAGGACGGGAGTCTTGATGTGTTGCTTCTAGAAAGCGACGAACCCGCTACCTACAAAGCTGTAATCTCTAGTCCTAATTCAGCTTTTGGCTTCAAGCCATGGAATCTGAAATTAGTTCTATGCATGAAAATCAAGTCTGGAACTTGGTGGATTTGCCTGAAGGAGTGAGACCTCTTCAATGCAAATGGATATTCAAATAAAGAATGGCATAGAAGGACATGATGATGTCTACAAGGCTAGGCTTGTTGCAAAGGGTTTTACCCAAGCTCAGGGTCTTCACTATGATGAAACCTTTGCTCCTGTAGCCATGCTAAGATCCATTCGGCTATTGTTAGCGATTGCTGCATTTCATGACTATGAAATATGGCAAATGGATGTAAAGACCGCTTTTCTAAATGGGCATTTAGAAAAGGAGGTGTACATGTTACAACCTGAAGGTTTTGTAGATCCGAAAAATCCTAACAAAGTATGCAAGCTTAAGAGATTCATTTATGGTCTTAAGCAGGCATCTAGAAGCTGGAATCATCGGTTTAATCATGTTATAAGAGAAAATGGTTTTACTCGAAGTGTTGAGGAACCATGTTTATACATGAAGTTCAGTGGGAGCAATGTTGTGTTCCTAATATTTTATGTGGATGACATACTACTTATTGGAAATGATATTCTGATCGAGTCCATTTCGTTTCACAAATTAAGCATATGTGGTCGTTGGTCAATGGTCGATACAAAACACGATTTATACTTCACAAACAACTCTACAATTAGTAAAGAGGCAAGTAAAGGTCGGATCCCAAGGGACGGGTATTGAAATGAGAATTCTATTGTAAATAGTAGTGTCTAGGGGTGTCACAATTTGGGTTGATGTAGAAGGTTACTAAACTAAAATAGCAATGGAAATAAACTAACAAGGTAAATAAAATAAGGGGTGTAAACAATTGATTAAAAGGCACTAGGGTGTCATGGGTTCATAGGGGAATCATGGGATATGATCATACAAACATGTTCTCAAATTATAAGCAAGCAATTATTGTTGTGATGGATTGAGTTGGGTTATATCTTACAATCCTAGGAAAGTTTGGGTCCCGGAGCCGAATCGATTAGATTGTACAACACCTACAAGTCGACTTAATTTTTCCTACTCAACACATGCATGGTCTAACAAGACTCGAGTTGGGTTATGTCTTACAAGTCAAGTTGAAAGGATAGAAGATGATAGTAAATGCAAGGATTCATAGGCTTAGCATTTCATCAAATATAACATGTGCATGTATTAAGATCAAAACAAGCAAGCAAATAAGATATGAAAGCATATTAATTTAAGCATGAATCATTCCCCATGTTGGTTTCCCCTAATCACCCATTAAACCCTAGCTAAGAGACTACTCACTCATTATCATATTGATCATGCTAGAAAGGTTGTCAATCATACTAACATAATAAAACATGATGAATAAATGAAAGTAATTAGCAATAATTAAAAAGGGATTAAGAGATTATACCTACTAATGATTCCAATAATAAAGCAAGAATAATAGAAGTACTTGAATCCTAGATTGAGAGGTTGTCAATCTCCCAATAATAACCCAAATAATCTTCAATTACCCAAAATAAAGTAAGAACAAGAGAGAGATTAAAGAACTAAAACTTGGATTAAAACTTGATTAATATTTGATTACAATATTGAAGAGAGATTTGATTAATATTAACTACACTAATTATTGATAAGAAGAACATGCTCCTCTAATTAGACTAATGGGGTATTTATAGTGAAAATTAGGGAGGATGCATTAGGGTTAACTAAGGGCTAAACTAGTAATTACACTTTTTAAGTTGAGCAAGGAGACTCCGGTATTCTCCGAGAGAAGGGCTTCTCTAATCGTGGCTTGAAGAATGAAAACGTCTTTGTCATCAAATCCGTGCGGATGGGAGTCGGGACGGCCGGATCTGGGCTGGAGAATCCGAGCGGATCCTTGGGCAAGACGCTCGGATTGGCGATGGGGAATCCGAGCGGATTCCTTTGAGGGACGCTCGGATTGGGCTTGGGCGGACGGACGGATTGTGTACAATCCGTTCGGATTGTCTGGCAGCATCTTTTCTTCTTCTTTTCTTCCCTTTTCTTCATGAATTCCTTGGGGATTTCCTTGGGGACTCAAGGATCCTTTCTCAACAATGCTCTTCTACTATGCTATGTACAAAGGCCTTCTATTCTTGTCTCTCCTTGATGCTTGGTCATTGAATATGATCAATTTAGCCTTGTTTTGCCATGAAAATGCAAGATTCTTACTCCTTTCCTACCAAGGGATCAAAATCTCAAAGAATATGCAAAACAAAGAACTAAAGATAAGAAATGACCCAAATAGGTACTAAAAAGCATGGAAACAATGGTAATTCGGGGGCTAAATATGCGCCAATTATGGTCACATCAAATATCCCCAAACCGAACCTTTGCTCGTCCCGAGTAAAGAGGTGACAAAGACTAGGACCAATACTAACCTAACCTAATAATAATAGCCGATATAAGACAATTAGCGGGTCTCACTCCGCCCCTTCAACTCACAACAAGACAACCATGAGGTAGGATGCCTTCTTGCAAGGCAAGGTGGGTCTTGCCAAAATGGCGACACATCCAAACATTAAGCACACAAAATCACATAATGGATGCATCTACAAAAAGAATAGCCACTTTCCTCATCTAAGTGGCGGAAATTATC